>NC_090368.1:2737955-3047955 GCF_035084215.1 Heptranchias perlo | reverse complement strand
TGTCGGTGTGTGTGTCGGTGTGTGTGTCAGTTGGATGATGAATTGACCGTCATGCTCCCCATGGTTGAATATCCTGCCATCACTGTCTGTCCAGGCTCCTGCATGGCGATTGGGGAGGTGGGTTGACTGTGGGACACTCTGGGACTGTATTCCAGAAACACTCAGTGCCTCCCGGGGAGGGGTGGAAATTTCGAGACGGATCCCTGGTGGCTTTATCCGGAGACCCAGACTGGGACGGGCGGCATTAACGGGATTGCTCCTTGTTTCAGGAATTACACTCTGTACGTCTTGGACAATCAGAACCTACAACAACTCTGGAACTGGAACCATCACAGACTGGCCATTCCCGTGGGAAGGATGTACTTTGCTTTCAATCCCAAACTCTGCCTCTCGGAGATTTACAGAATGGAGGAAATCACGGGCACCAAGGGACGTCAGAACAAGGCGGAGATTAATCCTCGCACCAACGGAGACCGAGTCTCCTGTAAGATTCATCCCCTCACTTCCTGCATCTCTCTCATCAGTTTTATGCTCATCACTGTAAGGGATGTGAGTCATTTCATCATGGGTTAGATACAGAGTAAAGCTCCCTCTACACTGTCCCATCAAACACTCCCAGGGCAGGTACAGGGTTAGATACAGAGTAAAGCTCCCTCTACACTGTCCCGTCAAACACTCCCAGGGCAGGTACAGCACGGGTTAGATACAGAGTAAAGCTCCCTCTACACTGTCCCATCAAACACTCCCAGGGCAGGTACAGGGTTAGATACAGAGTAAAGCTCCCTCTACACTGTCCCATCAAACACTCCCGGGGCAGGTACAGGGTTAGATACAGAGTAAAGCTCCCTCTACACTGTCCCATCAAACACTCCCAGGGCAGGTACAGGGTTAGATACAGAGTAAAGCTCCCTCTACACTGACCCATCAAACACTCCCAGGGCAGGTACAGGGTTAGATACAGAGTAAAGCTCCCTCTACACTGACCCATCAAACACTCCCAGGGCAGGTACAGGGTTAGATACAGAGTAAAGCTCCCTCTACACTGTCCCATCAAACACTCCCAGGGCAGGTACAGGGTTAGATACAGAGTAAAGCTCCCTCTACACTGTCCCGTCAAACACTCCCAGGGCAGGTACAGGGTTAGATACAGAGTAAAGCTCCCTCTACACTGTCCCATCAAACACAGGCCGGCACGGGGACGATGGGCCGATCGGCCTCCTCCTGTGCTGTCTGATTCTAAGTTGCTTGCGTTGTATTCCAGGTAAAAGCTACGTGTTGAGGTTCATCTCAAACACCACCTACACTGACCGGATCGTGTTAAAATGGGAACGATACCAGCCGCAGAACTACAGGGACCTGCTCAGCTTCATCGTCTACTACAAGGACGCGTAAGTACTGAGGCGAACCGGGCTCCCCGGCAGACAATTTGCGCACAGCAAGATCCCACAAACAGCAGTGTGATAAATTGACCCAGGTAATCTGTGTTTTTACCGCATGAGGAGAATAACAGAAGCATTTGAGGGGAAGCTCGAGGGGGAAAGGAATGGAGGATATGGTGACAGGGTGAGATGTGGAGGATAAAGGCCAGCATGGACCTGTTGGGCCGAATGACCTGTTTCTGGGCTGTAAATTCTTTGGGGCGGTCCTGAGGTTTCTCGAAATGCAAGTTCCTTCTTTTGAATTGTTCTTGTTTCCCCCCCCCGCCGCACGAAATTCCGATCCTCGATCGTCGCCAGGCCCTTCCAGAACATGACCGAGTACATCGGACAGGACGCCTGCGTCTCCAACAGCTGGAATATGGTGGACGTGGACCACCCCCTCAATAAGGACCACTTCCCCAAGGTGATGCTGCTCGGCCTCAAGCCCTGGACGCAGTACGCCGTCTTCGTGCGGGCCATCACGCTGACCATGTCCGAGGGCAGTCACAGCCACGGCGCCAAGAGCGAACTGGTCTACGTCCGCACCACGGCCGCAGGTACTGCGTGGGAGGGCGACGGGCAGAGTCGGAGCCGCGCTCGATTATATCGGGGCGGGGGGAAGGCTGGTGGAGGGGGATAACCTCGTAGCAGGGCAGCGGAGAGCTGGGTTCACAGGGGCGGGCGGTCAGGCCCAGGGCTGGGCGGTTTTAGGTGGGACGGTCCCTCCGGTTTGGTGCTGAGGGCCATCGCTTTACGTTTTCCAGTGTGTGGGGGCCGCTCTCCTGGTGACGGGGGAGAGAGCGGGAATTCGGTATTGAGATAGAGGATAGAATGGCGGAGCAGGCTCGAAGGGCCGAATGGCCTACTCCTGCTCCTATTTGCTATGGTGATGGGGGTGGGGGGAGAGCTTGTACCACAGAAATGCCTTTCACGACCTCAAGACATCCCGAAGAGATTTACAGCCAATGTAGGAAACATGGCAGCCAATTTTTGCACAGTGCGATCCCACAAACAATGTGATAATGACCAGATCATCTGGTTTTTTTTTAAGTGATGTTGGTTAAGGGATAAATACTGGCCCCAGGACACCGGGGAGAGCTCCCCCCTGCTCGTCCCCCAATAGTGGTTCAACTCCACCCGAAAGACGGCACCTCCGACAGTGCAGCACCCCCTTAGTACCGGCACTGGGAGTTCTGTGCTCGAGTCTGCGGAGCGGGGGCTCGAACCCACGACCTTCTGCCTCCGAGGCGAGAGTGCCGCCCGCTGAGACACGGCCGACGGAACCGTTTAGAGCAGAGGGCAGGAGAAACTTCTCCACCCAGAGAGGGCTGAAGGCCGTGGGATTCGCTCCCAGCGTTAGTGGTCGAGGCAGAAACGAGGTCAAGATTCAAGGTCAGATCGGAGGGAGGAAAAGGGGATGAAGGGATGTGGGAGGAGGGCGGGTAAAGGCGATCAGAACCCTTTGCTCACGCGGAGGGGAAAGGCCAACACAGAACAGATGGGCAGAATGGTCTGTTTCTGGAGCTTCTGCTCAACAGGAACGCATCAGGTGAGGACAGGGTCCATGACTGTCATGCCCCCCCAATGGTTGAATGTCCAATTGAAGCTCGTTGGCCAAGCTGAGGAACCGAAGGGTTTTCGGGCGCCTGTGGACGTGTACAGCGCTCGGAGCCAGGAGTGGAAGGGGAGAGAACTGAGACCAATAGTCCAAACAACAACTACCTGCATTTATATAGCGCCTTTAACGTAGTAAAACGTCCCGAGGCGCTTCACAGGAGCGTAAATCAGACAAAATTTGACACCGAGCCACATCAGGAGATATTAGGACAGGTGACCAAAAGCTCGGTCAAAGAGGGGGGTTTTAAGGAGCGTCTTAAAGGAGGAGAGAGAGGCGGAGAGGTTCAGGGAGGGAATTCCAGAGCTTAGGGCCCAGGCAGCTGAAGGCACGGCCGCCAATGGTGGAGCGATGGAAATCGGGGATGTGCAAGAGGTCAGAATTGGAGGAGCGCAGAGATCTCGGAGGGTCGTAGGGGCTGGAGGAGGTCCTGGTCATGTGGTCCTCATTGCTGTGCCCTTTTCTGCAGCCCCCACTGTCCCCCAGGACGTGGTCTCCATGTCCAACTCCTCCTCACAGCTGATCGTAAAGTGGAAGCCTCCGATTCACCGCAATGGGAACATCACATATTACCTGGTGGTCTGGCAACAGCAGCCTGAGGATGGAGAGTTTTACATCAATGACTACTGCCACAAAGGTGAGAGGTCGCGGGGGGACTGACCGCTCGTTGTCTGTGGGGTCGGGAGGTCGCAGGGGGACTGACCACTCATTGTCTGTGGGGTCGAGAGGTCACGGGGGGACTGACCACTCATTTTCAGTGGGGTCGGGAGGTCACGGGGGGACTGACCGCTCATTGTCAATGGGGTCGGGAGGTCGCGGGGGGACTGACCACTCATTGTGTGTGGGGTCGGGAGGTCGCGGGGGGACTGACCACTCATTGTGTGTGGGGTCGAGAGGTCACGGGGGGACTGACCGCTCATTGTCAGTGGGGTCGGGAGGTCACGGGGGGACTGACCGCTCATTGTCTGTGGGGTCGGGAGGTCACGGGGGGACTGACCACTCATTGTGCGTGGGGTCGGGAGGTCGCGGGGGGACTGACCACTCATTGTGTGTGGGGTCGGGAGGTCACGGGGGGACTGACCGCTCATTGTCTGTGGGGTTGGGAGGTCACGGGGCAGGACACCAATGAACTCTGACCCGCACTAATGGACTCTGACCCCCACTGATGGACTCTGACCCCCACTGATGCACTCTGACCCCCACTATTGCACTCTGACCCCCACTGATGGACTCTGACCCCCACTGATGCACTCTGACCCACACTATTGCACTCTGACCCACACTGATGCACTCTGACCCACACTGATGCACTCTGACCCACACTGATGCACTCTGACCCACTCTAATGGACTCTGACCCACTCTAATGGACTCTGACCCACACTGATGCACTCTGACCCACACTGATGGACTCTGACCCACACCAATGGACTCTGACCCACACTGATGCACTCTGACCCCCACTGATGCACTCTGACCCCCACTATTGCACTCTGACCCACATTGATGGACTCTGACCCACTCTAATGGACTCTGACCCCCACTGATGGACTCTGACCCCCACTGATGGACTCTGACCCACACTGATGGACTCTGACCCACACTATTGCACTCTGACCCACACTGATGCACTCTGACCCACACTGATGCACTCTGACCCACTCTAATGCACTCTGACCCACACTGATGCACTCTGACCCACACTGATGGACTCTGACCCACACTTTTGCACTCTGACCCACACTGATGGACTCTGACCCACACTTTTGCACTCTGACCCACACTATGATACTTTCCGTTGCAGGGATGAAGTTGCCGACCAGCGTTGTCGCCAATGACCCAGACAACTATGACAATGACGGTTATAATGATACCAAGCCAATGAGTGGGGTACGCTGCTGTCAATGCCCCAAGACCCAGGCCCAACTCGAGCTGGAAGCTGAAGAGACCTCCTTCCGGAAAAAGTTTGAAACCTTCCTCCATAATTCCATCTTCATGCCCAGGTAATCCGTCCATTTCATCGTTCCCATTAATTTCCCCGACCTCCTGATTCCCCCCATGTGGAGGGACACCGGAGTACAACAACAACTTGCATTTATATAGTGCCTTTAACGTAGTAAATCGTCCCAAGGAGCTTCACAGGAGCTTTAGTCAAACAAAATTTGACACCGAGCCACTTAAGGAGACATTAGGACAGGTCAAAAGCTTGGTCAAAGAGGTAGGTTTTAAGGAGTGCCTTAAAAATGTAGATGGAGCTTTACTCTGTATCTAACCCGTGCTGTACCTGCCCTGGGAGTGTTTGATGGGACAGTGTAGAGGGAGCTTTACTCTGTATCTAACCCTGTACCTGCCCTGGGAGTGTTTGATGGGACAGTGTAGAGGGAGCTTTACTCTGTATCTAACCCTGTACCTGCCCTGGGAGTGTTTGATGGGACAGTGTAGAGGGAGCTTTACTCTGTATCTAACCCTGTACCTGCCCTGGGAGTGTTTGATGGGACAGTGTAGAGGGAGCTTTACTCTGTATCTAACCCGTGCTGTACCAATTATCGACTGCACAGTGAGGAGCTCAGGACAGAGTTACTAACTGGAGTTATTTTCACCTTTCAGAAAATTGAAGGCAGTGAAAGGAATGAAACCGAGGTAAGAAAATACACGGTGATGGGGTACAGCGGTGTCTCGGTTACAGTCCTGGATTAACAGCCCAGAAGTCATAAGTTCAAACCCGAGCTCAGCAACTTGGCAAATTCCATCCATTAAATCTGGTCATGGTGAGAATGTGGAACTCACTCCCACATGGAGTGTTCGAGGCGCATAGAACAGATGGAGGGAAGCTGGATAAACACATGAGGGAGAAAGGAATGGGATATGCTGATAGGGTGAGATGAAGAGGGGAGGGAGGAGGCTCGTGTGGAGCATTAACCCCAGCATGGACCAGTTGGGCCGAATGGCCTGTTTCTGTGCTGTAAATTCTGCATAATTATGATTCATGGGCTGGCCCCAGTAAGGTAACCCCGGGAAGTCGTGGGATTGTTGTAAAAACCCAACAGAATCCAAATTATGTGCATAAAATCAATCCCAGCCACTCACAGCAGTGCCCAATCATCTCCATTCAGGCCGGGAATAGTGGTGTCTCTATCAGCGGCCGTGTTAAAGGCGTTATACGGCCGAGAGTTTGTGGGTTTGAATGCCAGGCCTGGTGTGGTCTGTTTCCTTTTTAGATCACCGCGACAACGCAGGGGCGCTGACGGCCTGGGCGATGAGACCATGGTGACGAGCAACGCCTCGGTGTCGGAGCTGGGCCTTAATCTGACCGCTGGTAACGGGTCGGGGGCCGAGGGGAATGGGCACGTGGACTTCCCGTACTTTGAAGACAAAGTGTTCAGCAAGGAACGGATCGTCATCTCCAACCTCCGGCATTTCACGGAGTATCGGATCAACATTCACGTCTGCAACCACGCAGCGCTCAAGGTCGGCTGCAGCGCTGCTACGTTTGCCTTTGCTCGGACCATGCCGGAGGGTAAGTGGCCCCGCCCCGCCCCGCCCCGCCCCGCCCGCGCCCCCGGCACCTCCGCCCGCTCCCCCCCAGGTTACAGAGATAGGGAGGAGGGGGCGAGGGCCGTGGAGGGATTTGAACACAAGGATGAGAATTTTAAAATTGAGGTGTTGCCCGACCGGGAGCCGATGTGGGTCAGCGAGCTCAGGGGGGTGATGGGTGAACGGGACTCGGTGCGAGTTAGGATACACGGGGGGGCGGGGGGCAGGAGAGGTTTGGGATGAGCTGATGGTTACCGATGGTGGAAGGTGGGAGGTCGGCCGGGAGATTATTGGAATAGTTGAGTCTGGATGAGAAGGTCCTGGTCTCCATCACAGGTCATCCCCCCCGCGCTCGGCTCGCTGGTCCAGGCCAGACCTTGACCCTGTCTGAGACTCAACCAAATGCATCTGATTGGGAGGGGTTGGGGGGAGGGGAACCACGGACCTCCCTCTGCTCCGTGAGCCGAGTTCCCCGGGCGTCAGGCTCACTAACGGGCGTTTCCATCCCCAGCTCACGCCGATGACATCATTGGGAACGTTACCTGGGAGCTCGTCAATCGGAACAGCATCCTGCTCAGGTGGCCAGAACCGGCCAATCCCAACGGACTCATCCTGAAGTACGAGATCAAGTACGGCCGAGACAATGAGGTGAGGGCCCTCCCCTCCCCCTCCCTATCTCCGTATCTCTCCGTAACCCCCTCCCTATCTCCGTAACCCCCTCCCTATCTCCGTAACCCCCTCCCATCCCCGTAACCCCCTCCCCATCTCCGTAACCCCCTCCCCATCTCCGTAACCCCCTCCCTATCTCTCCATAACCCCCTCCCTATCCCCGTAACCCCCTCCCTATCTCCGTAACCCCCTCCCTATCTCCGTAACCCCCTCCCTATCTCCGTAACCCCCTCCAGCCCTATGACCCTCCGAGATCTCTGGGCTCCTCCAATTCTGGCCTCTTACGAATCCCCAACTTCAGCCGCCTGGGCCCTGAGCTCTGGAATTCCCTCCCTAAACCTCTCCGCCTCTCTCCCCTCCTTTAAGACCCTCCTTAAAACCTCCCTCTTTGACCGAGCTTTTGGTCGCCTGTCCTAATATCTCCTTATGTGGCTCGGAGTCAAATTTTGTCTGATTTACGCTCCTGTGAAGCACCTCGGGCCGTTTTACGATGTTAAAGGCGCTATATAAATGCAGGTTGTTGGTGTTGAGGGGTTGAGGCACGGTGAAATCCTGATATCACTGCCTGCCTCTCATTCCCAGGAATTCCACGAGTGTGTTCCACGGCACATTTACCAAAAGTACGGAGGAGCCAAAATCAGTCGGCTACAGCCAGGAAACCACACAGCTGCCGTCCACGCCACCTCACTGGCCGGTAACGGGTCGTGGAGCGAGCCGATCTCCTTCTATATCCCGGCCGTCCCGAGTAAGTACAGTCGGGCTCAACCGTCCGCGTCACCTCGGGGCTGTGGATGCAATTAACAAGTTTAATTCCTAATTGAGAGAGAGTTATAACTGAGGGTCTTATACTGAGGGGGGGGAGAGAGAGTGTTATAACTGAGAGTCTTATACTGAGGGGGGGGGAGAGAGAGTGTTATAACTGAGAGTCTTATACTGAGGGGGGGGGAGAGAGTGTTATAACTGAGAGTCTTATACTGAGGGGGGGGGGAGAGAGAGTGTTATAACTGAGGGTCTTATACTGAGGGGGGGGGAGAGAGAGTGTTATAACTGAGGGTCTTATACTGGGGGGGGGGAGAGAGAGTGTTATAACTGAGGGTCTTATACTGAGGGGGGGGAGAGAGAGTGTTATAACTGAGGGTCTTATACTGAGGGGGGGGGAGAGAGTGTTATAACTGAGAGTCTTATACTGAGGGGGGGGGAGAGAGAGTGTTATAACTGAGGGTCTTATACTGAGGGGGGGGGAGAGAGAGTGTTATAACTGAGGGTCTTATACTGGGGGGGGGGAGAGAGAGTGTTATAACTGAGGGTCTTATACTGGGGGGGGGGGAGAGAGAGTGTTATAACTGAGGGTCTTATACTGGGGGGGGGGAGAGAGAGTGTTATAACTGAGGGTCTTATACTGGGGGGGGGGAGAGAGAGTGTTATAACTGAGGGTCTTATACTGGGGGGGGGGAGAGAGAGTGTTATAACTGAGGGTCTTATACTGGGGGGGGGGAGAGAGAGTGTTATAACTGAGGGTCTTATACTGGGGGGGGAGAGAGAGAGAGTTATAACTGAGAGTCTTATACTGAGGGGGGGGAGAGAGAGTGTTATAACTGAGAGTCTTATACTGAGGGGGGGAGAGAGAGAGTGTTATAACTGAGGGTCTTATACTGAGGGGGGGGGAGAGAGAGTGTTATAACTGAGAGTCTTATACTGAGGGGGGGAGAGAGAGAGTGTTATAACTGAGGGTCTTATTCTGAGGGGGGGGGAGAGAGAGTGTTATAACTGAGGGTCTTATACTGAGGGGGGGGAGAGAGAGTGTTATAACTGAGGGTCTTATACTGAGGGGGGGGAGAGAGAGTGTTATAACTGAGAGTCTTATACTGAGGGGGGGGGAGAGAGAGTGTTATAACTGAGGGTCTTATACTGAGGGGGGGGTGAGAGAGAGTGTTATAACTGAGGGTCTTATACTGAGGGGGGGGAGAGAGAGAGTGTTATAACTGAGGGTCTTATACTGAGGGGGGGGAGAGAGAGAGTGTTATAACTGAGAGTCTTATACTGAGGGGGGGGAGAGAGAGAGTGTTATAACTGAGAGTCTTATACTGAGGGGGGGGGAGAGAGAGTGTTATAACTGAGAGTCTTATACTGAGGGGGGGGAGAGAGAGTGTTATAACTGAGAGTCTTATACTGAGGGGGGGAGAGAGAGAGTGTTATAACTGAGAGTCTTATACTGGGGGGGGGAGAGAGAGAGTGTTATAACTGAGAGTCTTATACTGAGGGGGGGGGAGAGAGAGTGTTATAACTGAGGGTCTTATACTGAGGGGGGGGAGAGAGAGTGTTATAACTGAGAGTCTTATACTGAGGGGGGGGGAGAGAGAGTGTTATAACTGAGAGTCTTATACTGGGGGGGGGGGAGAGAGTGTTATAACTGAGAGTCTTATACTGAGGGGGGGGGGAGAGAGAGTGTTATAACTGAGAGTCTTATACTGAGGGGGGGGGGAGAGAGTGTTATAACTGAGAGTCTTATACTGAGGGGGGAGAGAGAGAGAGTGTTATAACTGAGAGTCTTATACTGAGGGGGGGGGAGAGAGAGTGTTATAACTGAGAGTCTTATACTGAGGGGGGGAGAGAGAGAGTGTTATAACTGAGGGTCTTATACTGAGGGGGGGGAGAGAGAGTGTTATAACTGAGAGTCTTATACTGAGGGGGGGGGGAGAGTGTTATAACTGAGAGTCTTATACTGAGGGGGGGGGGAGAGAGAGTGTTATAACTGAGGGTCTTATACTGAGGGGGGGGGAGGAGAGTGTTATAACTGAGAGTCTTATACTGAGGGGGGGGGGAGAGAGAGTGTTATAACTGAGAGTCTTATACTGAGGGGGGGGGGAGAGAGAGTGTTATAACTGAGAGTCTTATACTGAGGGGGGGGGAGAGAGAGTGTTATAACTGAGGGTCTTATACTGAGGGGGGGGGAGAGAGAGTGTTATAACTGAGAGTCTTATACTGAGGGGGGGGGGAGAGAGAGTGTTATAACTGAGAGTCTTATACTGAGGGGGGGGGGAGAGAGAGTGTTATAACTGAGAGTCTTATACTGAGGGGGGGGGGAGAGTGTTATAACTGAGAGTCTTATACTGAGGGGGGGGAGAGAGAGTGTTATAACTGAGAGTCTTATACTGAGGGGGGGGGAGAGAGAGTGTTATAACTGAGAGTCTTATACTGAGGGGGGGGGAGAGAGAGTGTTATAACTGAGAGTCTTATACTGAGGGGGGGGGGAGAGAGAGTGTTATAACTGAGGGTCTTATACTGAGGGGGGGGAGAGAGAGTGTTATAACTGAGAGTCTTATACTGAGGGGGGAGAGAGAGAGTGTTATAACTGAGAGTCTTATACTGAGGGGGGGGGGAGAGAGTGTTATAACTGAGAGTCTTATACTGAGGGGGGGGAGAGAGAGTGTTATAACTGAGGGTCTTATACTGAGGGGGGGAGAGAGAGAGTGTTATAACTGAGGGTCTTATACTGAGGGGGGGGGAGAGAGAGTGTTATAACTGAGAGTCTTATACTGAGGGGGGGGGAGAGAGAGTGTTATAACTGAGAGTCTTATACCGAGGGGGGGGAGAGAGAGTGTTATAACTGAGGGTCTTATACTGAGGGGGGGAGAGAGAGAGTGTTATAACTGAGAGTCTTATACTGAGGGGGGGGAGAGAGAGTGTTATAACTGAGGGTCTTATACTGAGGGGGGGGAGAGAGTGTTATAACTGAGGGTCTTATACTGAGGGGGGGGGAGAGAGAGTGTTATAACTGAGAGTCTTATACTGAGGGGGGGTGAGAGAGAGTGTTATAACTGAGGGTCTTATACTGAGGGGGGGAGAGAGAGAGTGTTATAACTGAGAGTCTTATACTGAGGGGGGGGGAGAGAGAGTGTTATAACTGAGGGTCTTATACTGAGGGGGGGAGAGAGAGAGTGTTATAACTGAGGGTCTTATACTGAGGGGGGGGAGAGAGTGTTATAACTGAGGGTCTTATACTGAGGAGGGGGGAGAGAGAGTGTTATAACTGAGGGTCTTATACTGAGGGGGGGAGAGAGAGAGTGTTATAACTGAGAGTCTTATACTGAGGGGGGGGGAGAGAGAGTGTTATAACTGAGGGTCTTATACTGAGGGGGGGGAGAGAGTGTTATAACTGAGGGTCTTATACTGAGGAGGGGGGAGAGAGAGTGTTATAACTGAGGGTCTTATACTGAGGGGGGGGAGAGAGAGAGTGTTATAACTGAGGGTCTTATACTGAGGGGGGGGAGAGAGAGTGTTATAACTGAGGGTCTTATACTGAGGGGGGGGAGAGAGAGTGTTATAACTGAGGGTCTTATACTGAGGGGGGGGGAGAGAGTGTTATAACTGAGGGTCTTATACTGAGGAGGGGGGAGAGAGAGAGTGTTATAACTGAGGGTCTTATACTGAGGGGGGGGAGAGAGAGTGTTATAACTGAGAGTCTTATACTGAGGGGGGGGGGGAGAGAGAGTGTTATAACTGAGAGTCTTATACTGAGGGGGGGGGAGAGAGAGTGTTATAACTGAGAGTCTTATACTGAGGGGGGGGAGAGAGAGTGTTATAACTGAGGGTCTTATACTGAGGGGGGGGAGAGAGAGAGTGTTATAACTGAGAGTCTTATACTGAGGGGGGGAGAGAGAGTGTTATAACTGAGAGTCTTATACTGAGGGGGGGGAGAGAGAGAGTGTTATAACTGAGGGTCTTATACTGGGGGGGGGGAGAGAGAGTGTTATAACTGAGAGTCTTATACTGAGGGGGGGGAGAGAGAGTGTTATAACTGAGAGTCTTATACTGAGGGGGGGGAGAGAGAGTGTTATAACTGAGAGTCTTATACTGAGGGGGGGGGAGAGAGTGTTATAACTGAGAGTCTTATACTGAGGGGGGGGGAGAGAGAGTGTTATAACTGAGAGTCTTATACTGAGGGGGGGGGAGAGAGAGAGTGTTATAACTGAGAGTCTTATACTGAGGGGGGGGGAGAGAGTGTTATAACTGAGAGTCTTATACTGAGGGGGGGGGGAGTGTTATAACTGAGGGTCTTATACTGGGGGGGGGGAGAGAGAGTGTTATAACTGAGAGTCTTATACTGAGGGGGGGGGAGAGAGAGTGTTATAACTGAGAGTCTTATACTGAGGGGGGGGAGAGAGTGTTATAACTGAGAGTCTTATACTGAGGGGGGGGGAGAGAGAGTGTTATAACTGAGAGTCTTATACTGAGGGGGGGGAGAGAGTGTTATAACTGAGAGTCTTATACTGAGGGGGGGGGGAGTGTTATAACTGAGGGTCTTATACTGAGGGGGGGGGGAGAGAGTGTTATAACTGAGAGTCTTATACTGGGGGGGGGAGAGAGAGTGTTATAACTGAGAGTCTTATACTGGGGGGGGGAGAGAGAGTGTTATAACTGAGAGTCTTATACTGGGGGGGGGAGAGAGAGAGTGTTATAACTGAGGGTCTTATACTGAGGGGGGGGGGAGAGAGTGTTATAACTGAGAGTCTTATACTGGGGGGGGGAGAGAGAGTGTTATAACTGAGAGTCTTATACTGGGGGGGGGAGAGAGAGAGTGTTATAACTGAGGGTCTTATACTGAGGGGGGGGGGAGAGAGTGTTATAACTGAGAGTCTTATACTGAGGGGGGGGGGAGAGAGTGTTATAACTGAGGGTCTTATACTGAGGGGGGTGGAGAGAGAGTGTTATAACTGAGAGTCTTATACTGAGGGGGGGGGAGAGAGAGTGTTATAACTGAGAGTCTTATACTGAGGGGGGGGGAGAGAGTGTTATAACTGAGAGTCTTATACTGAGGGGGGGGGGAGAGAGAGAGTTATAACTGAGGGTCTTATACTGAGGGGGGGGGGAGAGAGAGTGTTATAACTGAGAGTCTTATACTGAGGGGGGGGGAGAGAGAGTGTTATAACTGAGAGTCTTATACTGAGGGGGGGGGAGAGAGTGTTATAACTGAGAGTCTTATACTGAGGGGGGGGGGAGAGAGAGAGTTATAACTGAGGGTCTTATACTGAGGGGGGGGGAGAGAGAGTGTTATAACTGAGGGTCTTATACTGAGGGGGGGGGAGAGAGAGTGTTATAACTGAGGGTCTTATACTGAGGGGGGGAGAGAGAGAGTGTTATAACTGAGGGTCTTATACTGAGGGGGGGGGAGAGTGTTATAACTGAGAGTCTTATACTGAGGGGGGGGAGAGAGTGTTATAACTGAGAGTCTTATACTGAGGGGGGGGGAGAGAGAGTGTTATAACTGAGAGTCTTATACTGAGGGGGGGGAGAGAGTGTTATAACTGAGAGTCTTATACTGAGGGGGGGGGGAGAGAGAGTGTTATAACTGAGAGTCTTATACTGAGGGGGGGGGGAGAGAGAGTGTTATAACTGAGAGTCTTATACTGAGGGGGGGAGAGAGAGAGAGTTATAACTGAGGGTCTTATACTGAGGGGGGGGGAGAGAGAGTGTTATAACTGAGGGTCTTATACTGGGGTGGGGGGAGAGAGAGTGTTATAACTGAGAGTCTTATACTGAGGGGGGGGGAGAGAGAGTGTTATAACTGAGGGTCTTATACTGGGGTGGGGGGAGAGAGAGTGTTATAACTGAGAGTCTTATACTGAGGGGGGGAGAGAGAGAGAGTTATAACTGAGGGTCTTATACTGAGGGGGGGGGAGAGAGAGTGTTATAACTGAGGGTCTTATACTGGGGTGGGGGGAGAGAGAGTGTTATAACTGAGAGTCTTATACTGAGGGGGGGGAGAGAGTGTTATAACTGAGAGTCTTATACTGAGGGGGGGGAGAGAGTGTTATAACTGAGAGTCTTATACTGAGGGGGGGGGGAGAGAGAGTGTTATAACTGAGAGTCTTATACTGAGGGGGGGGGAGAGAGAGTGTTATAACTGAGAGTCTTATACTGAGGGGGGGGGGGGAGAGAGAGTGTTATAACTGAGAGTCTTATACTGAGGGGGGGGGGGAGAGAGAGTGTTATAACTGAGAGTCTTATACTGAGGGGGGGGGGGAGAGAGAGTGTTATAACTGAGGGTCTTATACTGAGGGGGGGGGAGAGAGTGTTATAACTGAGAGTCTTATACTGAGGGGGGGGAGAGAGAGTGTTATAACTGAGAGTCTTATACTGAGGGGGGGGGGGAGAGAGAGTGTTATAACTGAGGGTCTTATACTGAGGGGGGGGGAGAGAGAGTGTTATAACTGAGAGTCTTATACTGAGGGGGGGGGGGAGAGAGAGTGTTATAACTGAGGGTCTTATACTGAGGGGGGGGGAGAGAGTGTTATAACTGAGGGTCTTATACTGAGGGGGGGTCGGGTCTATATATAAACAGACCCTGTATAGTGAGGGTATACTGTGGGCTGTGTGTGGGAGGGGAGATGTGCCTGGCGATCTCTTGTATATGACGATGTCCTCGCTGTGAGGGTTTCTGACCGTCTGTTGTCCCTTTAGTTGAGAAGAAGTATCAGGATTTCCTCGTCGTTCTGACGATGATGCCCGTCATGGTGCTGATGGCCATTTTGTTCCTGGGAGTCTTTGTCTATTTCTACAACAAAAAAAGGTGAGTCGTCACCGTCCCACAAAGAATTACCGTCAACTCCTTCCGTTTACGAACCTCCTGCACCTCCCACCGTCCCAGGGCGGGGGATTGGCCGGATTGTCAGGAGCCGTGGCCCAGGGTGGGGGTCTCTCTCTCTCTCTCTCGCCTCTGAGTCCGAAGGTCGTGGGTTCGAGCCCCCGCTCCAGAGACCTGAGCCCATAATCCAGGCCGACGCTCCCAGTGCCGGTACCGAGGGAGCGCCGCACTGTCGGAGGTGCCCGTCTTTCAGGATGAGACGTTAAACCGAGGCCCTGTCTGCCCCTCGCAGGTGGATGTAAAAGATCCCACGGACACTATTGGAATCAGAGCAGGGGGGAGTTCTCCCCGGTGTCCTGGGCCAATATTTCCTCAACCAACAGAAACGGATGATCTGGGTCATTTATCACATTGCTGTTTGTGGGATCTTGCTGTGCGCAAATTGGCTGCCGCGTTTCCTACATTACAACAGTGACTGTACTTTAAAAGTACTTTATTGGCTGTAAAGCGCTTTGGGCCGTCCTGAGGTGGTGAGGGGTGCTACAGAAATGCAGGTCCCTTTCGTTCTTTATGTGAATCGTGTCTGGTATTATTAATTGAGTTCAATTCATCTCATTTTTGAACATAGTTTATTGAATGAGCCTGATTTATTTATTTTTTGATTGTTGAATTCCTCTGATTTCCGATTGAATTCCCAATGTCTAAACGTGCCAGTGAATTTCTCCCTGATTTCTTGATTGAATTGCCTTGATTTCTGGTGAAAGTGTCCGACTGAGTTCCCCCTTCCGATCTCTCGAGTGAATCTCCCTGGTTTTTTGATTGTGTTTCCCTTTTGTCTTGTTGACTACAGGATCAATGGATTCCTAAATGGCACCCTCTATATGTCGGTGAACCCCGAGTATTTCAACGCTTCAGACAGTAAGTGAGGTTGCCCTATGGTTTTGGCCTCCATTTTCAATATTTAAGACTATCAGGTAGCACTGTCCTTGGCGCAGTCAGTAACCAGGGCCAACCACAGATTCCAGCTGGAGTACAGAGGGCTGGAAGGCTATGCTCCATGGTATAAAGCCCTGGAGATACTGCCTTCAGTTCTGGGCACCTCAGGAAGGATATATCAGCCTTGGAGGGGGTGCAGAGCAGATTCACCAGAATGAGACCGGGGCTACAAGGGTTAAATTACGAGGCCAGGTCGCACAGACCGGGCTTGTATTCCCTCGAGTGCAGAGGGTGATCTAATCGAGGTGTTTAAGATGATTAAAGGATTCGATAGAGTCGATGGAGAGAAACTATTTCCTCTGGTGGGAGAGAGTCCAGAACAAGGTGGGGCAGAACCTTAAAATTAGAGCCGGGCCGTTCAGGGGTGATGTCAGGAAGCATTTCTTCACACAAAGGGGAGTGGAAATCTGGAACTCTCTCCCCCCAAAAAGCTGCTGAGGCCGGGGGTCGATTGAAAATGTCAAAACTGAGATTGATAGAATTTTTTTGGGTTTTAAGGATCAGGGAACCAAGGCGGGTAGATGGAGTTAAGATACAGATCAGCCGTGATCGAATTGAATGGCGGGACAGGCTCGAGGGGCTGAACGGCCTCCTCCTGTTCCTATAACTCCTGCAGTACTCCAAACAGTCGCCACTAACTGAAGTAGGAAAGGAGCCTGAAATGGCTGTGGGTCGGTGACCTGCGTCATCAAACACGCGGAATGTGAACCGGAGAGGGGGAGCGATGGGACGCTCCACTTGGAGGGAGATGGGGTGGGGTGGCAGGGTGGGAATGATCAGCCCTCACATGGAGTGGTTGAGGCGAATAGCGTTTAAGGGGAAGCTCGATAAACACAGGAGGGAGAAGGGAATAGGAGGATATGCTGATAGGGTGGGAGGAGGCTCGTGTGGAGCATAAACACCAGCATCGACTAGTTGGGCCGAATGGCCTGTTTCTGTGCTGTAAATTCGATGTGATTCTATATATGTAATTTGTGGTCCGTTATTCTCCTGTGTTCACCCTTGCCCTCCCTGGTCCCTTGTCCCCAGTGTACGTTGCTGACGAGTGGGAGGTCCCCAGAGAGACCATCACCATCATTAAGGAGCTGGGTCAGGGGTCGTTCGGGATGGTCTACGAGGGAATGGCCAAGCTGGTGGTGAAAGACGAGCCTCAGACGCGCGTGGCCCTGAAGACGGTGAACGAGTCGGCCAGCAGACGCGAGCGCATCGAGTTTCTCAAGGAGGCGTCTGTGATGAAGGCATTCGACTGCTACCATGTGGTAACGGGACCTGCAGGGGGCTGGCAGACGGCATTCACGGGGCGGGGGGAGGGGGGCGGGCAGACGGCATTCACGGGGCGGGGGGAGGGGGGCGGGCAGACGGCATTCACGGGGCGGGGGGAGGGGGGCGGGCAGACGGCATTCACGGGGCGGGGGGAGGGGGGCGGGCAGACGGCATTCACGGGGCGGGGGGAGGGGGTCGGGCAGACGGCATTCACGGGGCGGGGGGAGGGGGGCGGGCAGACGGCATTCACGGGGCGGGGGGAGGGGGGCCTCCCGCTAAAAGAGTTCCAGGAGTTGAGGGATATCCAGTAGCTCAACGTGGGATTCCAGCAGACACCCAGTGCCGCTCCAGACAGACCGTCTGTCTGTCTGCAAGTGCAAGATGGGGTTAATGTGTGTCTGAGCGTTTGAGTGTGAGTGTGAGTGTGAGTGTGAGTGTGAGTGTGAGTGTGAGTGTGAGTGTGAGTGTGAGTGTGAGTGTGAGTAGACGCATATCAATCGCTAAATGTGCGCTGCAGTGTGTGTGAAAGTGTGTGTGTGTAGGAGTCACTGTATATGTGTGTCTGTTTGTGTGTCTGTGTATCCGTGCGTGTCTATGTGTGTACATATGTGTGCGCACATGTCTGTGAGTATCTGTGTGTATCTGTGTGTGTCTGTGTATTCTGTGTGTGTCTATATGTGTATATATGCATGTGTCTGCGTGTGTGTATCTGTGTGTATATGTGTCTGTGTGTGTATATGTGTCTGTGTGTATGTGTCTGTGTGTATATGTGTCTGTGTATATATGTCTGTGTATGTATGTCTGTGTGTGTATGTCTGTGTGTATATGTGTCTGTGTATATGTGTCTGTGTGTGTATATGTGTCTGTGTGTGTATATGTGTCTGTGTGTATATGTGTCTGTGTGTATATGTGTCTGTGTGTATATGTGTTTGTGTGTATATGTGTCTGTGTGTATATGTGTCTGTGTGTATATGTGTCTGTGTGTATATGTGTCTGTGTGTATATGTGTCTGTGTGTGTATATGTCTGTCTGTGTATATGTGTCTGTGTATATGTGTCTGTGTGTATATGTGTCTGTGTGTATATGTGTCTGTGTGTATATGTGTCTGTGTGTATATGTGTCTGTGTATATGTGTCTGTGTGTGTATATGTGTCTGTGTGTGTATGTGTCTGTGAGTATATGTGTCTGTGTGTATATGTGTCTGTGTGTATATGTCTGTGAGTATATGTGTCTGTGTGTGTATGTGTCTGTGTGTATATGTGTCTGTGTGTATATGTGTCTGTGTGTATATGTGTCTGTGTATATATGTCTGTGTGTGTATGTCTGTGTGTATATATGTCTCTGTGTGTATGTGTCTGTGTGTGTATATGTGTCTGTGTGTATATGTGTGTCTGTGTATATGTGTCTGTGTGTGTATGTCTGTGTGTATATATGTCTCTGTGTATATGTGTCTGTGTGTATATATGTGTCTGTGTATATGTGTCTGTGTGTATATGTGTCTGTGTGTGTATATGTGTCTGTGTGTGTATATGTGTCTGTGTGTGTATATGTGTCTGTGTGTATATGTGTCTGTGTGTGTATATGTGTGTGTATATGTGTCTGTGTGTGTATATGTGTCTGTGTGTGTATATGTGTCTGTGTATATGTGTCTGTGTATATGTGTCTGTGTGTATGTGTCTCTGTGTGTATATATGTCTCTGTGTGTATGTGTCTGTGTGTGTATATGTCTGTGTGTGTATATGTCTCTGTGTGTATGTGTCTGTGTGTGTATATGTGTCTGTGTGTGTATATGTGTCTGTGTGTGTATATGTGTCTGTGTGTATATGTGTCTGTGTGTGTATATGTGTCTGTGTGTGTATGTGTCTCTGTGTGTATATATGTCTCTGTGTGTATATGTCTCTGTGTATATGTGTCTGTGTGTATATGTGTCTGTGTCCTCACAAACACCCACTTTACAGCAAGTATGATCGGGACAGGCCCCGGGCTCATTTTCCCTCCTCCCCATCCCAGAGGCACCGGGACCAATAATGACGCCATGTCCTGGCCTGTGTGCCTCAGCAGCGCACTGGGCAGTACGTATACCCACCCTACCATCAGGGAACATTCCTCCCCGCTTCTCGAATGAACTTTTCCAATGGATGGCATCACGGGCTGGACGGCCAATCAGAAGAAAGAAAGGTTCAACGTATGTCATCACCAACGGAACAGCTCATTGACAGGGTGGGTGGGGGGCGGGGTTGGGGTTTCAACCTGAGCAAGTTTGGAGCCTGTTACTGGTCTTCACGAGATGTCTGCTCTTTTTGCCCAGGTGCGGTTGCTCGGGGTTGTGTCCAAGGGGCAGCCCACCCTGGTCATCATGGAGCTAATGGCCCGAGGAGATCTCAAGAGCCACCTTCGCTCGTTGCGACTGGGCACTGAGGTAACGGCAGTTTCCAAACTCCCATCAAGGCAACGGACCGTGACTCTGGCCGTGGTATTGGGCGAAGGGGTCACAAGTTCAAATCCCACCGTGTCAATTGAATTCAACAAATCTGCTTCATTCAGAAAGATCTTGCATTTTCATCGCGCCGTTCACCACCTCGGGACGTCCCAAAGCCAATGAAGTACTTTTTTTTTGAAGTGTTGTAATGTCGGAAACGCGGCAGCCAATTTGCGCACAGCAAGATCCCACAAACAGCAATGAGATAATGACCCAGATCATCTGTTTTTTTTTAGTGATGTTGGTCGAGGGATAAATATTGGCCCCAGGACACCGGGGAGAACTCCCCCCCTCGCTCTTCTTCGAAATAATGGCCGTGGGATCTTTTACATCCACCCGAGAGGGGCCAGACGGGGCCCTCGGTTTAACGTCTCATCCAAAGACGGCACCTCCGACAGTGCGGCCACTCCCTCAGTACCGGCACCGGGAGTGTGGGCCTGGATTATAGGGCTCAAGTCTCCGGAGTGGGGGCTCGAACCCTCGACCGCCTGACTCCGAGGCGAGAGGGAGAGAGAGCTACCTACTGAGCCATGGCTGATATGTTCAGGGTTGGCACCAGGATAAAGTGTGTTTAAGAACCCCAACTGGGTCATGGATGTCTGCCGTCCTTACCCGGTCTGGGCCTACACGTGACTCCAGTCCCCACACCCAACGTCTGGTTGACTCTTAATTGACCTCTGAAGTGGCCAAACAGGGCATTCAGTTGTAAAGCAATCACTTCTCAAAAAGAAGGTGTCTCCTCACCTTTGCAGGGTAGCTAGAGAGTCACTCCCTCCCCGAGAACACATTGTAAAAAGCCAGGAGGTACCGTTCCAACATCTACAGTCCTGAGTTAGGCCGCAGTTGGAGTGCTGTGTACAGCTGTGGGCACTCCATCGTAGGGAGGAGATCAAGCAATGGGAAATGAGCTGTATAGATTCACCGGGACGTTTCCAGGGATGAGAGGGTTACAGTTACGCAGAGAGACTTGAGAAGTTGGGATCTTTTATCACTTGAGCTGAGAAGGTTAAGGGCCGACCTGATAGAGGCCTTTGAGATTAGGAAGGGTCACAGTCGGGGGAGCACTGAGAGATTTCCATGTTTCTTATACTATAGTCGATGTACCATATAAACTTTCTGTATATCATACTGTGGCTATTCTATCTGGTGTGTGCTGTACAATGTACAGGAGCTGACACTGAGACACACACGGGCCGTACAGTCCCAGACAGGAGTGAATCGTTCCCTTTTACCCACTGTGTACTGTACATGTACAGGAGCTGACACTGAGACACACACGGGGCCGTACAGTCCCAGACAGGAGTGAATCGCTGCCTTTTACCCACTGTGTACTGTACATGTACAGGAGCTGACACTGAGACACACACGGGCCGTACAGTCCCAGACAGGAGTGAATCGCTGCCTTTTACCCACTGTGTGTACTGTACATGTACAGGAGCTGACACTGAGACACACACGGGCCGTACAGTCCCAGACAGGAGTGAATCGTTCCCTTTTACCCACTGTGTACTGTACAATGTACAGGAGCTGACACTGAGACACACACGGGGCCGTACAGTCCCAGACAGGAGTGAATCGTTCCCCTTTTACCCTCTGTGTGAAGTCTGTGATCTTTCGCTGAGAGTTGCCAGTGTGGACTGATACTATTTCTCTGTTCTGAACAGAATAACCAGGGCCTGAATCCTCCCACCCTGAAGGACATGATGCAGATGGCGGGTGAGATTGCCGATGGAATGGCCTACCTCAATGCCAAGAAGTTTGTTCACCGAGACCTGGCGGCGCGGAACTGCATGGTGTCAGAGGATCTCACCGTCAAAATTGGAGGTGGGTTTTCACTCTGACTGGCGGCTGTTTGCAGGGATATCCAGTGATGTGAGAGAGTGTCACAGTTAGCAGGTCACACCCCTCCATGGTAACCATTACAGTCGGGGATTCTATCACCTCCTCTGACCACTCATGGGAACAGGAGGAGGCCATTCAGCCCCTCGAACCTGTTAAAATGGGAACAGGAAGAGGCCATTCAGCCCCTCGAGCCTGTTACAATGGGAACAGGAGGAGGCCATTCAGCCCCTCGAGCCTGCTCTGCCATTCAATTAGATTATGGCTGATCTGTATCCTAACTCCATTGGTTCCCCAACCCTTAATACCCAACAAAAATCTATCAATCTCAGTTTTGAAATTTTCAATTGACCCCCGGCCTCAACAGCTTTTTGGGGGAGAGAGTTCCAGATTCCCACTCCCCTTTGTGTGAAGAAATGCTTCCTGACATCACCCCTGAACGGCCTGGCTCTAATTTTAAGGTTCTGCCCCCTTGTTCTGGACTCGATGGTGACCAAGCCAACCATGGCAGTAGTGGGTGTAGATCTCCGCCCCTGCTATTGGTCGATTCCGGCCTTGCTCTGTCCTCGAGACTTGTCCCAAGTGGTTTTGGATTCAGACATTCCGAGTTCTGGACCAGGAAAGGAGAGAAGGAAGGGATACTCTCAGCTCAAAGTGCTTCACTGGACGAGAAAAGACTGAGGTCCATCTCGTTCGCCTTCTACCATCCTGGATGATACGATGATAATGTTGACTATAATCACAGCAATCAATCTCCATCAGTGAGTCCACAACAGACCCAGACATGAGGTGAGGAAAACCCCCAGCGGTGGAGAGCTTTGGGAACCGGAGGTCCAAAGTCACATGTTCCTCCCCAGCATCGCGACACTTACAGCATATCTTACTTTGGAGCGTAGTGGCTGTTGTTGTGTGAAGGCTACAGTTGTCCTCAGCACCCCTGGTTTAGGGAGGGTGGGGGGTTCAGGGAGGGTTCCTGCTCCCGATCACCATCCAGTGAACCCTGCAGGGAAGGGCGGGTGTGCAGATGTTTGGTGAGGACCAGGATTGGGATCGGCCAACTCTCGCTGCCTGGCACCATACACGAAGGATGGTCACTCGGGTAAATGGGCCAACAGGGGCAATGGAACCCAGAACCCAGTGAGAGTCCACGCCTTCAGGACAGCCAGAGGAGAGGAAATTGGGGGAACAAGATTGGGAGTCACACGCCCTTGATTTTTCCGACCATCGAAAGTGCCAGATGGAAGATGGAGGGTTGAAACTGGGCAATATCCCAAATGTTCTGAAACTGTAAATGTCGCCTTTAATAACCCGTTAATCACTTATTCATTAGCATCGATCCACGGCCCACAGCCAAACACAGCCACTCTTCAGAGCAGACAGAAAAACACAGACTCCCATTTCTGTCGCGCCTTTCACCACCTCGGGACGTCCCACAACGCTTTACAGCCAATGAAGTACTTTGTGAAGTGTCGTCACTGTTGTAGTGTAGGAAACGCAGCAGCCAATTCGCGCACAGCAAGATCCCACAAACAGCAATGTGATAATGGCCAGATAATCTGTTTTAGTGATGCTGGTTGAGGGATAAATATCGGCCCCAGGACATCGGGGAGAACTCCCCCCTGCTCTTCTTCCAATAGTGGCCGTGGGATCTTTTACGTCCAACTGAAAGGGGCAGACGGGGCCTCGGTTTAAAGTCTCATTCGAAAGACGGCACCTCTGTCAGTGCAGCACTCCCTCAGTACTGACCCTCCGACAGTGCAGCACTCCCTCAGTACTGACCCTCCGATAGTGCAGCACTCCCTCAGTACTGACCCTCCGATAGTACAGCACTCCCTCAGTACTGACCCTCCGACAGTGCAGCGCTCCCTCAGTACTGACCCTCCGACAGTGCAGCGCTCCCTCAGTACTGACCCTCCGACAGTGCAGCGCTCCCTCAGTACTGACCCTCCGACAGTGCAGCGCTCCCTCAGTACTGACCCTCCGACAGTGCAGCGCTCCCTCAGTACTGACCCTCCGACAGTGCAGCGTTCCCTCAGTACTGACCCTCCGACAGTGCAGCGCTCCCTCAGTACTGCACTGGGAGTGTCAGCCTGGATTATGAGCTCAAGTCTCTGGAGTGGGG
Source organism: Heptranchias perlo (assembly GCF_035084215.1). Lineage (NCBI taxonomy): Eukaryota > Metazoa > Chordata > Chondrichthyes > Hexanchiformes > Hexanchidae > Heptranchias > Heptranchias perlo. Next base: position 3,024,436 of record NC_090368.1, on the reverse strand, counting down.
ACTCGAGCTCACAGCCTTCTGACTCAGAGGTGAGAGTTACCCACCAAGACACAGCCTGACACACTAACAGATTTACGACGTGCCTCTTTCACTCTCCGCAATCCCTTGCAGATTTTGGAATGACCAGAGATATTTACGAGACAGATTATTACAGGAAGGGAGGCAAAGGGCTGCTCCCAGTGCGTTGGATGTCTCCGGAGTCTCTCAAAGACGGGATCTTCAGCCCACACACCGATGTTTGGTAAGCCTGTCAGTGGAGTCTGTCAGATGGATAATGTTTGGTACAAAGGAGGAGCTGGAGGTTCCTCACTCTGTTATAGTTAAACGTTGGTGATTCAAAATATATATTTAAAATTTGAGGACCACATGAACTGGGAGGGACACTGACACTGTACCATTAGCAGAAACAGTTTACAATTAGTGCTGAACCCAATACACTCAGTGTGACCATATCACCAATTACTGATTGTCCTCAATTATATACAATCCCAATGGACCAAACCCCTTCCCATTCACTCCCATTGTATACAATCCCAATGGACCAAACCCCTTCCCATTCACTCCCATTGTATAGAATCCCAATAGACCAAACCCCTTCCCATTCACTCCCATTGTATAGAATCCCAATGGACCAAACCCCTTCCCATTCACTCCCATTGTATAGAATCCCAATGGACCAAACCCCTTCCCATTCACTCCCATTGTATAGAATCCCAATGGACCCAAACCCCTTCCCATTCACTCCCATTGCACAGAATCCCAATGGACCAAACCCCTTCCCATTCACTCCCATTGTATAGAATCCCAATGGACCAAACCCCTTCCCATTCACTCCCATTGTATAGAATCCCAATGGACCCAAACCCCTTCCCATTCACTCCCATTGCACAGAATCCCAATGGACCAAACCCCTTCCCATTCACTCCCATTGTATAGAATCCCAATGGACCAAACCCCTTCCCATTCACTCCCATTGCACAGAATCCCAATGGACCAAACCCCTTCCCATTCACTCCCATTGTATAGAATCCCAATGGACCAAACCCCTTCCCATTCACTCCCATTGTACACAATCCCAATGGACCAAACCCCTTCCCATTCACTCCCACTGTACACAATCCCAATGGACCAAACCCCCTCCCATTCACTCCCACTGTACACAATCCCAATGGACCAAACCCCTTCCCATTCACTCCCACTGTACACAATCCCAATGGACCAAACCCCTTCCCATTCACTCCCATTGTACACAATCCCAATGGACCAAACCCCTTCCCATTCACTCCCATTGTACACAATCCCAATGGACCAAACCCCCTCCCATTCACTCCCACTGTACACAATCCCAATGGACCAAACCCCTTCCCATTCACTCCCATTGTACGGAATCCCAATGGACCAAACCCCTTCCCATTCACTCCCATTGTACACAATCCCAATGGACCAAACCCCTTCCCATTCACTCCCACTGTACACAATCCCAATGGACCAAACCCCTTCCGATTCACTCCCATTGTACGGAATCCCAATGGACCAAACCCCTTCCCATTCACTCCCATTGTACGGAATCCCAATGGACCAAACCCCTTCCCATTCACTCCCATTGTACGGAATCCCAATGGACCAAACCCCTTCCCATTCACTCCCATTGTACACAATCCCAATGGACCAAACCCCTTCCCATTCACTCCCATTGTACACAATCCCAATGGACCAAACCCCTTCCCATTCACTCCCACTGTACCCAATCCCAATGGACCTCCAGGGTTCCTCTTCCATGGAATTAAATCCCAATTACCAAGTTGTAGAAATACAACAATCCCTTTTGATGGCAAGAAGTTGGTTGACATTGAAGCAACCAGATATTTCCGCTGTCCTAGGGGTGTGTAGGATTGGGTCTCTGACCTGCTGGTAGTGAGGGAGTGGGTGCGGGGGACGGTAATTCTGATTTGCTTCTGTTCAGGTCTTTTGGAGTGGTCCTGTGGGAAATTGCCACATTGGCTGAGCAGCCGTACCAGGGGATGTCGAACGAGCAAGTCCTGCACTTTGTGATGATCAATGGGATCTTGGACAAGCCTGAGAATTGCCCGGATAAACTGTAAGTTTCTTCTGATTGTGCCTTTCCCGAGCTCGCGCTCATCTTTTTTTGGGAAGATTCAGCTTGATCAACTCTGCTCCCTCCTCCCTGGTGGCACTGACTCCAACTCGAACTCAGTCTTTCCCAGGGCCTCTGGACTGTGCATCTCCTCCCCTCCCTCACACTTCCCTTCCTCTTACAGCCCACAGGCTTTTCATCACACAAGCTTAGCAACAAGTGATCATTACTCCACGATTTAGCCCATCTTCTCTCCGACTCTTTCCACTAATGCCGGTGACTGACGATGGGAGCCGGGGCCCTGAAACTTCCAGTCTACCCTCATCGGCTGCCCCGTCTCTCTCCCTTCCTTGGACGCTGCTAACTCATCCAGAGATAAGGTACCACGTGAGGAAGTGTCCTCTGCTCCCCTTACCGAGGTGTCGATCATGGTGTGAGCGTGAGTCCTGCTCGGCTATTCGACCATTGCGGGAATCACAGCTGAGCCTGCTCCCGTCTTCGTACGACCTCCAATCATACAATTGGAGCGGGAATCAATAGAAAGCAATCAGGAGACAGAGTGATGACTCCCTTCCCTCCCTGCTCACAGCCACCCCCCCAACAGTTTAGTTAATTATAGTAACACCATCCCAACTGATAACAGCTAACTCAGCAGACAGTGTTTGATGGGACAGTGTAGAGGGAGCTTTACTCTGTATCTAACCCGTGCTGTACCTGCCCTGGGAGTGTTTGATGGGACAGTGTAGAGGGAGCTTTACTCTGTATCTAACCCGTGCTGTACCTGCCCTGGGAGTGTTTGATGGGACAGTGTAGAGGGAGCTTTACTCTGTATCTAACCCTGTACTTGCCCTGGGAGTGTTTGATGGGACAGTGTAGAGGGAGCTTTACTCTGTATCTAACCCATGCTGTACCTGCCCTGGGAGTGATTGATGGGACAGTGTAGAGGGAGCTTTACTCTGTATCTAACCCTGTACCTGCCCTGGGAGTGTTTGATGGGACAGTGTAGAGGGAGCTTTACTCTGTATCTAACCCGTGCTGTACCTGCCCTGGGAGTGTTTGATGGGACAGTGTAGAGGGAGCTTTACTCTGTATCTAACCCATGCTGTACCTGCCCTGGGAGTGATTGATGGGACAGTGTAGAGGGAGCTTTACTCTGTATCTAACCCTGTACCTGCCCTGGGAGTGTTTGATGGGACAGTGTAGAGGGAGCTTTACTCTGTATCTAACCCGTGCTGTACCTGCCCTGGGAGTGTTTGATGGGACAGTGTAAAGGGAGCTTTACTCTGTATCTAACCCTGTACCTGCCCTGGGAGTGTTTGATGGGACAGTGTAGAGGGAGCTTTACTCTGCATCTAACCCTGTACCTGCCCTGGGAGTGTTTGATGGGACAGTGTAGAGGGAGCTTTACTCTGTATCTAACCCTGTACCTGCCCTGGGAGTGTTTGATGGGACAGTGTAGAGGGAGCTTTACTCTGTATCTAACCCTGTACCTGCCCTGGGAGTGTTTGATGGGACAGTGTAGAGGGAGCTTTACTCTGTATCTAACCCGTGCTGTACCTGCCCTGGGAGTGTTTGATGGGACAGTGTAGAGGGAGCTTTACTCTGTATCTAGCCCGTGCTGTACCTGTCCTGGGAGTGATTGAGTGACTAACCCTGGGTTATTTTGCCTTTTAGTCACGAACTGATGCAGCTTTGCTGGCAGCAGAACCCAAAGTCCAGGCCGACCTTCATCCAGATCCTCGACCAAATAACAGACACCTTGTGTCCGAGCTTTCGGGATGTCTCCTTCTTCCACGCCCAGGAGAATCAGCTGCGGGAATCGGCGACCCCCAGGCCACCGACCCTGCCGCCCGACTCGGCCTCCCCTCCGGCCTCCGGCCGCCAGACCCGCCGCAACGCGACGAGGAACGAGCCGGAGCCGACGGGCAGCCGTTGCCGGGGGGACGAGCTGGGCTACTGCCACCTGAACGGGAAGGCGGGAAGTGTCAGAACTCTGCCGCCATCACTGGCCACCGACGGTCTCTAAGGGCGTCCGGCTTCCCCCGTGGGGCTTTGACCCTTTAACTCGGTTTGGCTGGGGGAGGTGGGGGGGGGGGGAGGGGGGGGGAGGTCCTGGGCCAGATTTCTCGGTTGTTTTTATGACGGTGGAGCGGAATTCTGTTTGGTGTTTCGGGGAAACCGGCAAGAGATGTAAGAAAGGAAATTCGGTCCACCCTCTGTGGCGTTTGACGGGTCGGTTTGTAAATCTCGAGGCCGTTCCCATCGTCCGAATAAACTGTTTCTTCTTGCTGACGGGGACTGCTGTTGTTATTTGCCCCCAGCCGGCCCAGATCTGTCCACCGAGGGCCGGGGGTCTCCGAAATGTTGCTAAATCCGTCCTCGTGTGTCGGGCGGGGGGAGTGTTAGAATAGAAATCTGCAGTGACGTTTAATGGGGCTGTGCCTGATCGGCAAGTCTCGTTTACTCACTGAGCCACCGGGAGTTATTTGCACAATCACCCGACGCCGCCTTTCAAGGTCGAAGAGCCCAAGTCTCTCCCAGGCTTCCCTCACTACTCGGGGCCCTCTGACGCCAGGGGTCGGCCTGGAGTCTCTTCTCTGCTCCTCCCTCGGGCCTGAGTCTCTCTCCTGTGTGCGATGGGAACTGAGGGTAACGCACAACCGGTGCCAGCTGTGGCTCAGTGGGTAACTCTCCGAGTCAGAGGGTCGAGGGTTCGAGCCCCCACTCCAGCGACTTGAGCCCCGTAATCCAGGCCGACACTCCCAGTGCCAGTACTGAGGGAGTGCTGCACTGTCGGAGGTGCCGTCTTTCGGATGAGACGTTAAACCGAGGCCCCGTCTGCCCCTCTCGGGTCGATGTAAAAGATCCCACGGACACTATTACGAAGAAGAGCAGGTGGAGTTCTCCCCGGTGTCCTGGGGCCAATATTTATCTCTCAACCGTCATCAATAAAACAGATGATCTGGGTCATTATCTCATTGCTGTTTGTGGGATCTTGCTGTGCGCAAATTGGCTGCTGCGTTTCCTACATTACAACAGTGACTGCACTTCATTGGGTGTAAAATGCTTTTGAGACGTTAAACCTTTGGGACGTCCTGCGGTCGTCAAATGCACGGAAGGAAGCCATTCGGCCCGTCGAGTCCATGCCGACTCTATGCAAGAGTAATCCAGCTAGTCCCACTCCCCCACCCTTTCCCCGTAGTCCTGCAAATTTTTTCCTTTTAAGTATTTATCCAGTTCCCTTTTGAAGGCCATGATTGAATCTGCCTCCACCCACCCTAACAGTGCATTCCAGATCCTAACCACTCGCTGTGTAAAAAAGTTTTTCCTCATGTCACCTTTGGTTCTTTTGCCAATCACCTTAAATCTCTGTCCTCTGGTTCTTGACCCTTCCGCCAATGGGAACAGTTTCTCTCTATCTACTCTGTCCAGACCCTTCATGATTTTGAACACCTCGATCAAATCTCCTCTCAACCATCTCTGTTCCAAGGAGAACAACCCCAGCTTCTCCAGTCTATCCATGTAACTAAAGTCCCTCATCCCTGGAATCATTCTAGCAAATCTCTTCTGCACCCTCTCTAAGGCCTTCACATCTTTCCTAAAGTGTGATGCTCAGAACTGGACACAATACTCCAGTTGTGGCCGAACCAGTGTTTTATAAAGGTTCACCATGACTTCCTTGCTTTTGTACTCTATGCCTCTATTTATAAAACCCACTTGGAGGAAGCACTGAGGGTAGCAAGGGCACAAAATGTACTCTGGGTGGGGGACTTCAATGTCCATCACCAAGAGTGGCTCGGTAGCACCACTACTGACCGAGCTGGCCAAGTCCTGAAGGACATAGCTGCCAGACTGGGCCTGCGGCAGGTGGTGAGCGAACCAACACGAGGGAAAAACTTACTTGACCTCGTCCTCACCAATCTACCTGTCGCAAATGCATCTGTCCATGACAGTATTGGTAGGAGTGACCACCGCACAGTCCTCGTGGAGATGAAGTCCCGTCTTCGCAATGAGGACACCATCCAACGTGTTGTGTGGCACTACCACCGTGCTAAATGGGATAGATTCAGAACAGATCTAGCAGCTCAAAACTGGGCATCCATGAGGCACTGTGGGCCATCAGCAGTAGCAGAATTGTATTCCAGCACAATCTGTAACCTCATGGCCCGGCATATTCCTCACTCTACCATTACCAACAAGCCAGGAGATCAACCCTGGTTCAATGAGGAATATAGAAGAGCATGCCAGGAGCAGCACCAGGCGTACCGAAAAATGAGGTGCCAACCTGGTGAAGCTACAACTCAGGACTACATGCATGCTAAACAGCGGAAGCAACATGCTATAGACAGAGCTAAGCGATTCCACAACCAACAGATCAGATCAAAGCTCTGCAATCCTGCCACATCCAGTCGTGAATGGTGGTGGACAATTAAACAACTAACGGGAGGAGGTGGTTCTGCAAACATCCCCATTCTCAATGATGGCGGAGTCCAGCACGTGAGTGCAAAAGACAAGGCTGAAGCGTTTGCAACCATCTTCAGCCAGAAGTGCCAAGTGGATGATCCATCTCGGCCTCCTCCCGATATCCCCACCATCACAGAAGCCAGTCTTCAGCCAATTCGATTCACTCCACGTGATATCAAGAAACGGCTGAGTGCACTGGATACAGCAAAGGCTATGGGCCCCAACAACATCCCAGCTGTAGTGCTGAAGACTTGTGCTCCAGAACTATCTGTGCCTCTAGCCAAGCTGTTCCATTACAGCTACAACACTGGCATCCACCTGACAATATGGAAAATTGCCCAGGTATGTCCTGTCCACAAAAAGCAGGACAAATCCAATCCGGCCAATTACCGCACCATCAGTCTATTCTCAATCCTCAGCAAAGTGATGGAAGGTGTCGTCGACAGTGCTATCAAGCGGCACTTACTCACCAATAACCTGCTCACCGATGCTCAGTTTGGGTTCCGCCAGGACCACTCGGCTCCAGACCTCATTGCAGCCTTGGTCCAAACATGGACAAAAGAGCTGAATTCCAGAGGTGAGGTGAGAGTGACTGCCCTTGATATCAAGGCAGCATTTGACCGAGTGTGGCACCAAGGAGCCCTAGTAAAATTGAAGTCAATGGGAATCAGGGGGAAAACTCTCCAGTGGCTGGAGTCATACCTAGCACAAAGGAAGATGGTAGTGGTTGTTGGAGGCCAATCATCTCAGCCCCAGGACATTGCTGCAGGAGTTCCTCAGGGCAGTGTCCTAGGCCCAATCATCTTCAGCTGCTTCATCAATGACCTTCCCTCCATCATAAGGTCAGAAATGGGGATGTTCGCTGATGATTGCACAGTGTTCAGTTCCATTCGCAACCCCTCAAATAATGAAGCAGTCCGAGCCTGCATGCAGCAAGACCTGGACAACATCCAGGCTTGGGCTCATAAGTGGCAAGTAACATTCGTGCCAGATAAGTGCCAGGCAATGACCATCTCCAACAAGAGAGAGTCTAACCACCTCCCCTTGACATTCAACGGCATTACCATCGCCGAATCCCCCACCATCAACATCCTGGGGGTCACCATTGACCAGAAACTTAACTGGACCAGCCATATAAATACTGTGGCTACGAGAGCAGGTCAGAGGCTGGGTATTCTGCGGCAAGTGACTCACCTCCTGACTCCCCAAAGCCTTTCCACCATCTACAAGGCACAAGTCAGGAGTGTGATGGAATACTCTCCACTTGCTTGGATGAGTGCAGCTCCAACAACACTCAAGAAGCTCGACACCATCCAAGATAAAGCAGCCCGCTTGATTGGCACCCCATCCACCACCCTAAACATTCACTCCCTTCACCACCGGTGCACAGTGGCTGCAGTGTGTACCATCCACAGGATGCACTGCAGCAACTCGCCAAAGCTTCTTCGACAGCACCTCCCAAACCCGCGACCTCTACCACCTAGAAGGACAAGGGCAGCAGACACATGGGAACAACACCACCTGCACGTTCCCCTCCAAGTCACACACCATCGTCGCTGGGTCAAAATCCTGGAACTCCCTTCCTAACAGCATTGTGGGAGAACCTTCACCACACGGACTGCAGCGGTTCAAGAAGGCGGCTCACCACCACCTTCTCAAGGGCAATTAGGGGATGGGCAATAAATGCCGGCCTGGCCAGCGACGCCCACATCCCATGAACGAATAAATTTTAAAAAAGGATCCCATATACTTTTTTTAACCACTTTCTCAACCTGTCCTGCCACCTTCAATGATTTGTGTACATATACCCCCAGATCTCTCTGTTCTGTACCCCTTTTAGAATTGTGCCCTTTAGTTTATATTGCCTCTCCTCATTCTTCCTACCGAAATGTATCACTTCGAATTTTTCTGTGTTAAATTTCACCTGCCACGTGTCCGCCCATGCCACCAGCCTGTCTATATCCTCTTGAAGTCTATCACAATCCTCCTCACTGTTTACTACATTTCCAAGTTTTGTGTCATCTGCAAATTTGGAAATTGTGCCCTGTGCACCCAGGTCCAAGTCATTAATATATATCAAGAAAAGCAGTGGTCCCAGCACCGACCCCTGGGGAACACCACTGTACACCTCCCTCCAGTCTGAAAAACACCACTATTCTCTGTTTCCTGTCCCTGAGCCAATTCCGTATCTGTGCTGCTATTGCCCCCTTTATTCCATGGGCTTCAATCTTGATGACAAGACTATTATCCGGCACTTTATCAAACACCTTTTGAAAGTCCATATACACCACATCAACCGCATTGCCCTCATCAACCCTCTCTGTTACTTCATCAAAAAAATTCTATCAAGTTAGTTAAACACGATTTGCCTTTAACAAATCAGTGTTGGCTTTCCCTAATCAATCCACACTTGTCCAAGTGACTGTTAATTCTGTCCCAGATTATCATTTCTAAAAGTTTCCCCACCACCGAGGTTAAACTGACTGGCCTGTAGTTGCTGGGTTTATCCTTACATCCTTTTTTGAACAAGGGTGTAACATTTGCAATTCTCCAGTCCTCTGGCCCCACCCCTGTATCTAAGGATGATTGGAAGATTATGGCCAGTACCTCTGAAATTTCCACCCTTACCTCCCTCAGAAACCTAGGATGCATCCCATCCGGACCAGGTGACTTATCTACTTTAAGTACAGCTAGCCTTTCAAGTACCTCTTTATCAATTTTTATCCCATCCAGTATCTCAACGACATCTTTCTTTACTGAGACTCTGGCAGCATCTTCTTCCTTGGTAAAGATAGATGCAAACTACTCATTTAGTATCTCGGCCATGCCCTCTGCCTCCATGAGTAGATCTCTTTTTTGGTCCCTATTCGGCCCCACCCCTCCTTACTACCTGTTTACTGTTTATATGCCGAAAGAAGACTTTTAGATTCCCTTTTATGTTGGCCGCCAGTCTATTCTCATACTCTCTCTTTGCCCCTCTTATTTCCTTTTTCATTTCCCCTCTGTACTTCTTATATTCAGCCTGGTTCTCACTTGTGTTATCAACCTGACATCTGTCATATGCCCCTTTTTTCTGCTTCATCTTACTCTCTATCTCTTTTGTCATCCAGGGAGCTCTGGCTTTAATTGCCCTCCTTTCCCCCTCGTGGGAATGTACCCAGACTGTACCCGAACCGTCTCCTCTTTAAAAGCCGCCCACTGTTCAATTACAGTTTTGCCTGCCAATCTTTGATTCCAATTTACCCGGGCCAGATCTGTTCTCATCCCACGGAAATTGGCCCTCCTCCAATTGAGTATTTTTACTTTAGATTGCTCCTCGTCCTTTTCCATAGCTATTCTAAACCTTATGATACTATGATCGCTGCTCCACTTGGCCCGCCTCATTCCCCAGAACCAAATCCAGCAATGCCTCCTTCCTCACAGGGCTGGAAACGTACTGGTCAAGAAAGTTCTCCTGAACACACCTCAAAAATTCCTCCCCCTCTTTGCCCCTTACAGTATTACTATCCCAGTCTGTATTCGGATAGTTCCCCGTGAACACTACTCTATGGATCGTGCACCTCTCTGTAATTTCCCTGCAAATTTGCTCCTCTATATCCTTCCCACTAGTTGGTGACCTGTAGAATACACCCAGTAGTGTAATGGCACCTCTATTGTTTCTTAACTCAAACCAAATAGATTCTGCCCTTGACCCCTCCAGGACATCCTCTCTCTTCAGCACTGCAATATTCTCCTTAAGCAATACTGCTACCCCCTCCTCCTTTCTTTCCTTCCCTGTCTTTCCTGAACACCTTGTATCCAGGAATATTTAGTCTCCAATCCTGCCCTTTTTTTTGAGCCCGGTCTCCGTTATCGCCACGACATCGTATTCCCATGTGGCTATTTGCACCTGCAGCTCACCGACCTTGTTTACCACACTTTGTGTGTTTACACACATGCACTGCAGACCAGTCTTAGACTTTCTTGTACTCTCTCTTAGTCTGGTCCCACCTAATACTGTACTATTTCTTACTCTAGTCCTATCCATTGTGCGACTCGTTTCTCCTTTCCAATGCTACATCCTGGTGCCCATCCCCCTGCCAAATTAGTTTAAACCCCACCTCCTCCTCCCCCCGGCAACCCGTCCGGCCTGTACAGGTCCCGCCTCCCCTAGAACTGGTCCCAATGCCCCTCTGAAGCCCTCCCTCCTGCACCATCTCTCCAGCCACGCATTCATCTGCTCCATCCTCCTATTTCTGTACTCACTAGCGCGTGGCACCGGGAGTAATCCGGGGATTACTACCTTTCAGGTCCCGCTTGTTAATCTCTTTCCTAACTCCTTAAAATCTGCCTGCAGGACCTCATCTCTCTCTCTCTCTCTATCTATGTCGTCGGTACCAATATGGACCCTGACCCCCGTTTTTTCACGGTCTGAGCAGGAAGCTGTGCAATTGCAGTCTGACTTTCTGCGGCTGATGTAGAAGTGCTCCGTGCTGACATAAACGGACAGAGACAGTTTCTTTCCCCAGCACTGACACCTTGATCAGTACAAATATCAGTGCAGTGTCGCTCCCAAAAATACATAGCTCTCGAGCGGACAATGTGGCTCACGTCCACTAGATGGCGGTGCCCACCAAGGCTACAGTGCACGGACAACTCGTGTCTGCACAGTGGACCCGGGCATGAGAGAATATCTCACGGTATTTAACAACAAGGAGGAAGAGGACACTGGGCACAGAAGGGAGAAACGACGTGGGGGTGACCGGGAGACTTGCTTTTGGAACACGGAGAAGTGGTGAGGGAGGGAGTTACAAAGAGCAGGATTTTCTGCTCTCCTGGCCGGCCCCCCACCCTCCGTAAACTTGAGCTCATACAAAACTTTGCTGCCCCCTATCCTGAGTCGCACCGCGTCCCGTTCACCCATCGCCCCCTGTGCTCGCTGACCTACACCGGCTCCCGGTCCGGCAAAGCCTCGATTTTAAAATTCTCATCCTCGTGTTCAAATCCCTCCATGGCCCTCGCCCCCCCTCCCTATCACTGTAACCTCCTCCAACCCTCCGAGATCTCCGCGCTCCTCCAATTCTGGCCTCTTGCGCATCCCCCGATTTCAATCGCTCCACCACTGGCGGCCGTGCCTTCAGCTGCACGGGCCCTAAACCTCCCTAAACCTCTCCGCCTCTCTCTCCTTAAAACCGACCTCTTTGACCGAGCTTTTGGTCATCAGGTGCCCCGGTGGAGGGGAGGCTGAAGGAACCTGAAGCCAAGACCGACACCAGATCCCCCAGGCAAAGCAGGGTCATAGGGGGTTTGAGGGGCAGCTCGTGGATTTTGGCAGGCAAGTGGATTTCTCATTTTTAACCCCCTCCACTCCCAGGGCAGACTGGGCACACACCCTGGGACCCCTTCCTGCTCCGTGTGCGGCTCAGTGCCACACCCACTGAGGCCCAGATGTGAACTTTGCCTCCACCATCAAAGATTTCTCAGTGGGGCCAGTGATGGGGCCTCAGGCAGCGTGGGTCACACTGAGTGACGTGCGAGGAAGAACTAGCATCTGTGCTGAGATTCAGAGCTCCCAGGATCCACGTTAACAGGCCTCAAAAAAAAAAGCTCCAGGACCTCTCAACGGGGGTCGGGGGAGGGTCCCTCAGCCCTCTGAGAGAGTCGCACAAAAGTGCGGATGTGATCTACTGGTAAGTGGTGACCACCGAGGAACATCCTCTGGCCCCAGGGAACGATTTATTTAATTATTGAACATCAGGAATAGTGTAAAGAAACCCGATTCCACGGACAGGGGTTCTGTAGGGGGTCCAGCTCTTCAAATATCATGCAAAAAAAAAGAGATTTTAGGGGCCAACTTTAACCTAAGACGCCCGTCGGGAAACTGTCGGGATTGGGAGCAAATCTGCTTTTGCACCTCATTGAAGTCAGTGGAGAGTAGTATTGGACGGGGATGTAACACCACCATTAACACCCCATCCCGTGGGCTTTCCGCCCAGTGACCCTCCTAAATCCCTTCGTTGGTGGTGCCTGGCTCGAGTGTGGATTCTTCAGGTGTGAGCTCAGTCGCGAGTAGCCGGTGGGCTATTCGACTCTGGGGGCATCGCAGCCCAGCTCAATCCTGTCCTTCAGTGTCTGCACCCGTGGGACCCGTATCCCAGTGAGAGTCAGTGCCTGTGGAACCCGTACCCCAGTGAGAGTCAGTGTCTGTGGGACCCGTACCCCAGTGAGAGTCAGTGTCTGTGGAACCCGTACCCCAGTGAAAGTCAGTGTCTGTGGGACCTGTACCCCAGTGAGAGTCAGTGTCTGTGGGACCCGTACCCCAGTGAGAGTCAGTGTCTGTGGGACCCGTACCCCAGTGAAAGTCAGTGTCTGTGGGACCCGTACCCCAGTGAGAGTCAGTGTCTGTGGGACCCGTACCCCAGTGAAAGTCAGTGTCTGTGGGACCCGTACCCCAGTGAGAGTCAGTGTCTGTGGGACCCGTACCCCAGTGAGAGTCAGTGTCTGTGGGACCCGTACCCCAGTGAAAGTCAGTGTCTGTGGGACCCGTACCCCAGTGAAAGTCAGTGTCTGTGGGACCCGTACCATCTCAGGAGAGATGGGACGAGCAAGTTAACAAAAGCAAGAGCTCCTCGGCAAAGTAAAATATAAAGAGACTGCTTCTGTGCCCAAGCGGTGGACACGATGTAATCTGAGTTAGTGTTCAGATAGTGAATCACAGCTTGAGCGAGGGGATGGGCACGACACATCATATTTCATTATTTCTCCTGAGCTAAGGAATAATTCTCTCACTCCAGAGTGAGTATAATTCATTGACTCTTTCAATTTTCGCACTTGACATCCTGTTCCCTACGTAAGAGAATGATAATCCTGCTGTGCTGTTGTCTAACATTGTATTAGCCCCACCACAGGGTTATTCCTAATGATGCATTAGCAGCTGTAATGGTCGGAGGTGGTGCGGGGCGAGCGCTGTTTGTTTTTATTAAAGATGTGTATCAGTGAATGCTTCCTTGCTCTCTCTTGCACACTAATGGTCCAATTACGGCATGGGGCCCCGTCAAGATTTTGTGCACTCTGCATTTCAGCCTGACCCCAATCCGATTTCTGCAGAATTGCTGATGTCGGCTGGTTTCGTGAAACCAGTTCCCAATTAAAGTCTGGAGAACTGCCGGGAAGGGTCCGAAGCCCAGAGAGCCGGACAGAGCGGAAAGGCTCAGCAGGGGAGGGCAGGGTGGAATTGTGGGGCGGTGAGGCCAGACTTCGGTTTCAAAGAGCAGACGGGAAGACCGAGGAACGTGAGGTACTGGGAAAGGTTGAGTTAAGTTGGAGACAGGGCGATGAGTTTTGATTTCAGTGCAGTGGTAAAAGTGGAAGGATCAGAAACAAGCTTTTTCTCGTATCGTGTTCAGGAGTGCGAGGGTTGCTAACAGAGCCAAATCCTTCAGCCCTAAAGGGCACAGCAGCTCAAAGTTTAGAATTCACTCTCGTCTGGGACTGTACGGCCCGTGTGTGTCTCAGTGTCAGCTCCTGTACACGTACAGTACACAGTGGGTAAAAGGCAGCGATTCACTCCTGTCTGGGACTGTACGGCCCGTGTGTGTCTCAGTGTCAGCTCCTGTACATGTACAGGACACAGTGGGTAAAAGGGAACGATTCACTCCTGTCTGGGACTGTACGGCCCGTGTGTGTCTCAGTGTCAGCTCCTGTACATGTACAGTACACAGTGGGTAAAAGGGAACGATTCACTCCTGTCTGGGACTGTACGGCCCGTGTGTGTCTCAGTGTCAGCTCCTGTACATGTACAGTACACAGTGGGTAAAAGGGAACGATTCACTCCTGTCTGGGACTGTACGGCCCGTGTGTGTCTCAGTGTCAGCTCCTGTACATGTACAGGACACAGTGGGTAAAAGGCAGCGATTCACTCCTGTCTGGGACTGTACGGCCCGTGTGTGTCTCAGTGTCAGCTCCTGTACATGTACAGTACACAGTGGGTAAAAGGGAACGATTCACTCCTGTCTGGGACTGTACGGCCCGTGTGTGTCTCAGTGAATAGCGGAGGTTGTTGAGTGATCAGTGATCTTGTTTGACAAGTTCTCATCATTTCGTTAATGTAAACAGAGACAGAGCGAGATTGAAGATCTGGGAGAGAGGAGGATTAAATATTTAACGAAAAGGGTCCCTGCAGAAAACTAAAGTAAAGAACAAGTGCACACACTCAGACTGCACCGACCGTCTTTCATATCTTAGTATCCCCGGCAAACATGATAAAGGTCAGGGGTCATTTTAATTGGCAAGGGGGTATTTATAAACTGACTGATGTTCCTACTCTGATACACATTTAAAAACAGTGTAAAAAATGAGCACAAGTCCTCACAGCCTCTCTCTATTGTATCGATCTTACTAGAGGCTGTGAAATCTTTCCTTCTCCTCCTGAGCTCCAACTGCCCCATCTCTACCTCTGCCCTCCCCATACAGGAGGTCTCTCTCTCTCCCCACTCAATCACCTTCAGGTCTCTCCCCTCTCTCCCCCACTCGGGCTCTCTGCTCCTCCAGGCTCCCGACACTGCTCCCTGTCTCCCCCCTCTCTCCACTCGGGCTCTCTCTGTCTCTCCCCTCTCCCCACACTCGGTCTCTCTAGGTCTCCCCTCTCTCCACACTCGGTCTCTCTAGGTCTCCCCTCTCTCCACACTCGGTCTCTCTAGGTCTCCCCTCTCTCCACACTCGGTCTCTCTCTGTCTCTCCCCTCTCCCCACACTCAGTCTCTCCCTGTCTCTCTCTCTCTCCCCACACTCAGTCTCTCCCTGTCTCTCTCTCTCTCCCCACACTCAGTCTCTCCCTGTCTCTCTCCTCTCTCCACACTCGGCCTCTCTAGGTCTCCCCTCTCCTCCACTCTCTCTCTCTCCCCTCTCTCCACACTCGGTCTCTCTCTGACTCTCCCCTCTCCCCACACTCGGTCTCTCTAGGTCTCCCCTCTCCTCCACTCTCTCTCTCTCCACAGTCGGTCTCTCTCTGTCTCTCTCTCCTCTCTCCACACTCGGTCTCTCCCTGACTCTCCCCTCTCCCCACACTCAGTCTCTCTCTCTCTCTCCCCTCTCCCCCACATGGTCTCTCTCTCTCACGCCCCCCTCTCCCCCACTCGGTCTCTCCCTGACTCTCCCCTCTCCCCCACACGGTCTCTCTCACGCCCCCTCTCCCCTACACTCAGTCTCTCCCTGACTCCCCCCTCTCCCCCACTCGGTCTCTCCCTGACTCTCCCCTCTCCCCCACATGGTCTCTCTCTCTCACGCCCCCCTCTCCTCTACACTCGGTCTCTCCCTGACTCTCCCCTCTCCCCACACTCAGTCTCTCTCTCTCTCTCCCCTCTCCCCCACATGGTCTCTCTCTCTCACGCCCCCCTCTCCCCCACTCGGTCTCTCCCTGACTCTCCCCTCTCCCCCACACGGTCTCTCTCACGCCCCCTCTCCCCTACACTCAGTCTCTCCCTGACTCCCCCCTCTCCCCCACTCGGTCTCTCCCTGACTCTCTCCTCTCCCCCACATGGTCTCTCTCTCTCACGCCCCCCTCTCCTCTACACTCGGTCTCTCCCTGACTCTCCCCTCTCTCCACACTCAGTCTCTCTCTGTCTCTCTCTCCTCTCCCCCACTCGGTCTCTCCCTGACTCTCCCCTCTCCCCCACTCGGTCTCTCCCTGACTCTCCCCTCTCTCCACACTCAGTCTCTCTCTGTCTCTCTCTCTCCTCTCCCCCACTCGGTCTCTCCCTGACTCTCCCCTCTCCCCCACACGGTCTCTCCCTGACTCTCCCCTCTCCCCCACTCGGTCTCTCC
The DNA here is from genome assembly GCF_035084215.1 of Heptranchias perlo. Classification (NCBI taxonomy): domain Eukaryota; kingdom Metazoa; phylum Chordata; class Chondrichthyes; order Hexanchiformes; family Hexanchidae; genus Heptranchias; species Heptranchias perlo. The sequence continues at coordinate 3,008,077 of NC_090368.1, read as the reverse complement.
CTGACTCTCCCCTCTCTCCACACTCAGTCTCTCTCTGTCTCTCTCTCCTCTCCCCCACTCGGTCTCTCCCTGACTCCCCCCTCTCCCCCACACGGTCTCTCCCTGACTCTCCCCTCTCCCCCACACGGTCTCTCTCTCTCACGCCCCCCTCTCCTCTACACTCGGTCTCTCCCTGACTCTCCCCTCTCTCCACACTCAGTCTCTCTCTGTCTCTCCCCCCTCTCCCCTACTCGGTCTCTCCCTGACTCCCCCCTCTCCCCCACACGGTCTCTCCCTGACTCCCCCCTCTCCCCCACTCGGTCTCTCCCCTCTCCCCCACTCGGTCTCTCCCTGACTCTCCCCTCTCCCCCACTCGGTCTCTCCCTGACTCTCCCCTCTCTCCACACTCAGTCTCTCTCTGTCTCTCCCCCCTCTCCCCTACTCGGTCTCTCCCTGACTCTCCCCTCTCCCCCACTCGGTCTCTCCCTGACTCTCCCCTCTCTCCACACTCAGTCTCTCTCTGTCTCTCCCCCCTCTCCCCTACTCGGTCTCTCTCTGTCTCTCCCCCCTCTCCCCTACTCGGTCTCTCCCTGACTCTCCCCTCTCCCCCACACGGTCTCTCTCTCTCTCTCTCGCCCCCCCCTCTCCCACATAGCGCCTCTGTGTTGAATTAGACTGCATCAACTCACATTCAGAAAGAGCTCGATTAACTACAGCAGGACAAGGTGCAAAGAATCCTTTAGCTGGGGGGGGTGGGAGGTGGAAAGGATTCCTCAAGGGCAGAGGAGAGCCTGCCCTCGTGCCACACCTCATGCTCTCACACCCAAGGCAGCCTGGACCTTGGGGGAACCCCCTGGTGATGCTCAGGCCGCGAGCACGGTCTCCTAGTGACTCTCCAACCCACCCCCCGACCTCCCCCCGTGGATTAAAGCTGATTAAAGTGAGAGGTTTGGCTCCTGAGGGAATCGACCGGCTCGAAGATCGACAGACAACACTCCTCTTCAGACAGCACAGAAGGAGGCCATTCAGCCCATTGTGCCTGTGCCGGCTCTTTGAAAGAGCTATCCAATCAGTCCCACTCCCCTTGCTCTTCCCCCATAGCCCTGCAAATTTTTTCCTTTTCCAATTCCCTTTTGAAAGTTATTATTGAATCTGCTCCCACCGCCCTTTCAGGCAGTGCATTCCAGATCAGAACAACTCGCTGCGTAAAAAAAATTCTCCTCAGCTCCCGTCTGGTTCTTTTGCCAATTACCTTAAATCTGTGTTGTCTGGTTAACAACCCTCCCACCACTGGAAACAGTTTCTCTCTATTTACTCTCTCAAAGCTTCATAGTTTTGAACACCTCTATTAAATCTCCCCTTAACCTTCTCTGCTCTAAGGAGAACAATCCCAGCTTCTCCAGTCTCTCCACATAACTGAAGTCTCTCATCCCTGGTACCGTTCTGGTAAATCTCCTCTGCACCCTCTCCAAGGCCTTGTCGTCCTTCCTAAAGTGCGGTGCCCAGAATTGGACACAATACTCCAGCTGAGGCCTCACCAGTGATTTATAAAGGTTTACTATAACTCCCTTGCTTTTGTACTCTGTGCCTCTATTTATAAAGCCAAGGATCCTGTATGCTTTTTAACAGCCTTCTCAACTTGTCCTGCCACCTTCAAAGATCTGTCTACGTACACCCCCAGGTCTCTCTGTTCCTGCGTCCCCAGCAACTTCCTTGCTTTTGTGCTCAAAGCCCAGGATCCCACATGATTTCTTTAACAGCCGTATCGACCTGCCCTGCTAAGTTCTCTTCGTTCCGATCTAACCGAGCAGTCAGTGCTTTATACAGACACGTTAATGTTGCACAGACTGGTTAGACCCACGCAGAGTGGTAACTGCACCGTCCCTGGCTGAGGCAGAGATCCTGCGGCCACCTCTTGACCCGGGAAAGCTTCATGTGTCACAACGGCACAAGAGAGTCCGATTGAAAGCGAATTCCTGCCTGTCTCACAGTGGGAGAGGCCTGAAATGTATGTTAATTACTGGGTCTGAGAGTCCATTACAGCCTCCCAGAGGGACCCCAGCACTCCACTTATCCGTGGAATTAATGGGAGTTACATCGATCGAGGGGAGAAGTGAGAGGTTTAAGGCAAACCCAGTTCACTGTTTCATTATTTGTTTCCCTCGTCCAGTTCCCTCCCCACAAAATGCACCGACTCTCACTGGGGTCACGGCTTCCACAGGCGACAGCTGTCCTGCAGTGCCTTACCCTTCCTCTATCAGTGAGCTTAGACCCAAACTCCCAGTGATTCTAGACACAAACACCCAGTGAGTCTAGACCCAAACTCACAGTGAATCTAGACCCAACACCCAGTGAATCTAGATCCAAACACCCAGTGAATCTAGACCCAAACATCCAGTGAGTCCAGGCCAAAACACCCAGTGAATCTAGACCCAAACTCCCAGTGAGTCTAGACCCAAACACCCAGTGAATCTAGACCCAAACTCCCAGTGAGTCTAGACCCAACACCCAGTGAATCTAGACCCAAACATCCAGTGAGTCCAGGCCAAAACACCAAGTGAGTCTAGACCCAAACACCCAGTGAGTCTAGACCCAAACACCAAGTGAGTCCAGACCCAAACTCCCAGTGAGTCTAGACCCAAACTCCCAGTGAGTCTAGACCCAAACACCCAGTGAATCTAGACCCAAACTCCCAGTGAGTCTAGACCCAAACACCCAGTGAGTCTAGACCCAAACTCCCAGTGATTCTAGACCCAAACACCCAGTGAGCTTAGACCCAAACTCCCAGTGAGTCTAGACCCAAACTCCCAGTGAATCTAGACCCAACACCCAATGAATCTAGATCCAAACACCCAGTGAATCGAGACCCAAACATCCAGTGAGTCCAGACCCAAACACCCAGTGAGTCTAGACCCAAACACCCAGTGAGACTAGACCCAAACACCCAGTGAATCTAGACCCAAACACCCAGTGAATCTAGACCCAAATACCCAGTGAATCTAGACCCAAACACCCAGTGAATCTAGACCCAAACACCCAGTGAGTCTAGACCCAAACTCCCAGTGAATCTAGACCCAAACACCCAGTGAATCTAGACCCAAACACCCAGTGAGTCTAGCCCCAAACACCCAGTGAGTCGAGACCCAACACCCAGTGAGTCTAGCCCCAAACACCCAGTGAATCTAGACCCAAACACCCAGTGAATTTAGACCCAACACCCAGTGAATCTAGACCCAAACATCCAGTGAATCTAGACCCAAACACCCAGTGAGACTAGACCCAAACACCCAGTGAATCTAGACCCAAACACCCAGTGAATCTAGACCCAAACACCCAGTGAGTCTAGACCCAAACACCCAGTGAATCTAGACCCAAACATCCAGTGTGTCCAGACCCAAACACCCAGTGAATCTGGACCCAAACACCCAGTGAATCTAGACCCAAACACCCAGTGAGTCTAGACCCAAACACCCAGTGAATCTAGACCCAAACTCCCAGTGAGTCTAGACGCATACACCCAGTGAGTCTAGATCCAAACACCAAGTGAGTCTAGACCCAAACTCCCAGTAAATCTAGACCCAAACACCAAGTGAGTCTAGATCCAAACACCCAGTGAATCTAGACCCAAACACCCAGTGAATCTAGACCCAAACACCCAATGAATCTAGACCCAAACACCCAGTGAATCTAGACCCAAACACCCAATGAATCTAGACTGAAACACCCAGTGAATCTAGACCCAAACACCCAGTGAATCTAGACCCATACACCCAGTGAATCAAGACCCAAACACCCAGTGAATCTAGACCCAAACACCCAATGAATCTAGACCCAAACACCCAGTGAATCTAGACCCAAACACCCAGTGAATCTAGACCCAAACACCCAATGAATCTAGACCCAAACACCCAGTGAATCTAGACCCATACACCCAATGAATCTAGACCCATACACCCAGTGAATCTAGACCCAAACACCCAGTGAATCTAGACCCAAACACTCATTGAGTATAGACCCAAACACCCAATGAATCTAGACCCAAACACCCAGTGATTCAAGACCCAAACACCCAGTGAATCTAGACCCAAACACTCATTGAGTATAGACCCAAACACCCAATGAGTCTAGACCCAAACGCCTGATGGGCTGGCGACTCCGCTACCCGATGGGCTGGAGACCCAGGTACCCGACAGTCTGGCGACCCAGGTACCCGATAGGTTGGAGATTCAGATACCCAATGGGTTTGAGACCCAGATACCCGATGGGCTGGAGACCCAGATACCCGACGGGTTTGTGACCCAGATACCCGATTGGTTGGAGACCCAGATACCCGATGGGTTGGAGACCCAGATACCCGATGGGTTGGAGACCCAGATACCCGATGGGTTGGAGATCCAGATACCCGATGGGTTGGAGACCCAGATACCCGATGGGTTGGAGACCCAGATACCTGATGGGTTGGAGATCCAGATACCCGATGGGTTGGAGACCCAGATACCCGATGGGCTGGAGACCCAGATACCTGATGGGTTGGAGATCCAGATACCCGATGGGTTGGAGACCCAGAAACCTGATGGGTTGGAGATCCAGATACCCGATGGGTTGGAGACCCAGATACCCGATAGGTTGGAGACCCAGATACCTGATGGGTTGGAGATCCAGATACCCGATGGGTTGGAGACCCAGATACACGATGGGCTGGAGACCCAGATACCTGATGGGCTGGAGACCCAGATACCTGATGGGCTGGAGACCCAGATACCTGATGGGCTGGATACCCAGATACCCGATGGGTTGGAGATCCAGATATGCAGCAACTTGAAGAATTAAATATCTAGTTGTGAGCCTATGCCTAGCTACTCAATGAACCAGACACCAGGTGGTTTGGAGTCACAGAGGGATACACGATGACTCTCCTGACAGCAGGAAGATACTTTAATTGAATCAGTGCATGCAACAGGAGCAAAGAACAGTGCCCAATTCATACGTTTACCGTCTAGATGATGAAAAACAGCTGGTAACGTTCCTCTGCCTGAATGAGAGGTTGGTCCATTTCTTTGGTTTCTTTGCCGAAGACAGTGCTCAAAATATTATGGGGGAAGAAGCATTAAACATTGATCCAATAGAACTGAATAATAATAATTGGGAAACCTGTTAGTGGTGCATATATTAAACATACTTATAAACAGGACTTGGTACTAATTACAATGAAAGAGGAGAAAGATTGTAAAATTCTCTTGAAAGTCTGCCCAAACTGTCCCGAGCAATGTCCATCCAGGATCTCACCGTACAAGGCAGCTCAATGTGTCTCTTTCCTCTGGGACACAGTTGTCCCCCATCAAGGATACTACTGCAACACATCGAGGTAGACTGGAGGGGACTTCACCAAGCGCTGGAGCCTGCTGTGGATTTCCTTGATGGTCAGTCGCTGCTGCGGCTCTCTCTGCCAGCAGCCTTGCATGATGTCGTACACTTCTCTGGGACAGGTCCTTGGGCATTCCAGTTCGCGACCCTGTGTGATGCACTCAATGGCCTGTGGGGGACAATGTCAGCGATTAAAGGTGGCCTCTACAACTCATTGTTTTTTTAATCCATATTTTTTCTGCTCCTGGGGAATGGGTTACACAGGCACTGGCTGCCCTCTGCACCCCACCCAAGTGGCCATCCTACAGCTGTCAGCTGAGACCCAAATACCCAATGGGTTGGCATAACTAGTACCCAATGAGTTGGAAATCCAGATACCCAATGGGTTGGCATAACTAGTACCCAATGAGTTGGAGACCCAAATACTCAATGGGTTGGCATAACTAATACCCAATGGATTGGCACAACTAGTGGCCAATGTGTTGGAGACCCAGATACCCAATGGGTTGGCATAACCAGTGCCCAATGCGCTGGAGACCCAACTATCCAACACATGCATCAGCCGCACTCTGTTGCCTTACCCAAGGAACCATTTCTCATGTGTGAGCCCAGACAGTGAGATGGAGCGATTCAATTTGCTGCCCGGGCATAAAACTGTTGTTATAGAAACTGCCCAATTGTCATTTCCTAACTGTAATTGGACTATTCAATCACAGTGTGCATCACAGCCGAGCATGACCCTGTCTCCACTTGACGTCCACACGCACATTGTCCTGCAGGGTTTAGTGGCAGTGATCGGGAGGAGGAATCCCGGCTGACTTTTCCCCTCTCTAGCCCAGTGACTACTGAGGTGAGATGTAACACCTCAATCAGCTAACTCGGCCCAGATCGGGGGCCCGATTGGTCTGTATGGGATCAATGCCACACCGGGAGGTGGAGGGGGGGGTGCATTTACTAGCTAGGTTGCTGGTAATCTCCTGGCACTTGTTTTGGTGTTTGACGATTTGTGAAATGATTTGAAATCTTGTGATATCCGCCCACTATCTACATCTGTACTTAATTTTTATATTCACTCTGGGGATGTGAATGTTGTTGACAAGGCCGGCATTTATTGCCCATCCCTAATTGCCCTTGAGAAGGTGGTGGTGAGCCGCCTTCTTGAACCGCTGCAGTCCGTGTGGTGAAGGTTCTCCCACAGTGCTGTTAGGAAGGGAGTTCCAGGATTTGGACCCAGCAACGATGAACGAACGGCCGATATATTTCCAAGTCAGGATGATGTGTGACTTGGATGGGAACGTGCAGGTGGTGTTGTTCCCATGTACCTGCTGCCCTTGTCCTTTTAGGTGGTAGAGGTTTGGGAGGTGCTGTCGAAGAAGTCTTGGCGAGTTGCCGCAGTGCATCCTGTGGATGGTACACACTGCAGCCACAGTGCACCGGTGGTGGAGAGAGTGGGTGTTTAAGCTGGTGCATGGGCTGCCGATCAAGGCAACTAGGGCCAGGCTGATGGCGCTATCGGCTTCTCATTGCAATCCACTGCCTCTCATTAATGGCTAGCAGAGAGGTCCCCTGCTCCAGTGTGATTATCCCTCACTAAATAAGCGCTGTAAAAATCAAGTAAATTAAAGAGGGAAGCACAGAATTCCACTCGGTAAATGGAACATGAGAGCCTCGGAACATTAACTGAGCTCCTGTCTCTGGGCTGCCCAGACCGTTACTAGGTCAGGTTTCAGTGCTGATTTATTTCAGGATGGTTCAGTAACTGCTCCATTCAGCTCATGCTGCCACATCTATTCGCACAGTTGGAGTGTGTGAGTTCGATGAGGATCGGCAGAGGAGCTGGTAGCCGTGAGCAAAGGAGAGTGCAGGCTGAACCACCGTTGCTGAGTCAAAGCAGTTTCAGTACCAGCGCAGGAGGGAGGGAAGGAGGAAAAAGGGAAAGGAAGAAAGAGAGAAAGGAACGACAGAGAAAGGAGAGAGAATGAGAGAGAAAGGAAAGAGAGGGGAGCATGAGAAAGAGCAAGACAGAAAGAGAGAGAGAGAGAGACAGGGCGACCGAGAGAGAAAGAGAGAAAAAGAAAAAAAAGTGAGAAGGGAAAAGAAAGAGATAGAGAGAGGAGGGAGAGAAAAAGATGGAGAAAAAGAGAAAAAAAGAAAAGAAACACAAGGAAGAGCAAGAGAAAGAGAGGGAGAAAAGGAAAGAGAGTAAGAAAGACTGATACTTATGCAACATCTTATTCAATTTCTCAGAAATGTCCCAGTGCTTCTGGAAGTGCAATGACTGTCGTAATGTAGGCAAATTTGGCAACCATTTTCTGCACAGCAAGATCCCACTAACTGCAGTTTGACAGGGTTTTATTTGGTGATATTGGAGGAGGGAGGTTTACCAGGACTGCGGGACGGCCCACAGCCTGATTCAGGTGGTCTCTGTCCTGCATTTACATCTTTACACGTTACCTGCGCCTAAAAAAGAAACCCTTGGTTAGAAACTCTTAAGCGACAATCTCTCGTCCCTCGAGCCCTGCCTGGCGCAGGAAGCTGGGCACGGTACGAACCCATTGTTCTCCCCACCCTCTCCGGGTCCCGGTCCGTCCCAGGCCTCCCCCCTGCCCGACCCGTTGGGACGGAAAAGTCACGGGCAGCTTGGTGCCTGAGGGCGTCAGTTCCGCCACGGTTTACCGTCCCCTTACCTCACCGTCCGTGCACTCAGTCCCTCCCCTCGGACGTCCCGACCTGCTGCTCCTGTCCCACCCCAGCGCGCGGACAACCCTTTTGATGGGTGAGAGAGGCCCCTAACCTCGTTGTTGGACAGCTGGTACCAGGGCTGCTTGCCGTAGGTGAAGATTTCCCATAGCACCACGCCGAAGCTCCAGATGTCGCTCTCCGTGGTGAATTTCCGGTACATGATACTCTCCGGGGGCATCCAGCGAATCGGCAGCATGGTTCGGCCTCCGACCTGGCAGGAGGTGCACAAACATCAAAGAAAGAAAAAGAAACAGCTTGCATTTCTATCGCGCCTTTCACCACCTCAGGACGTCCCAAAGCGCTTTACAGCCAATGAAGTACTTTTCGAAGTGTAGTCACTGTTGTAATGTAGGCAGCCAATTTGCGCACAGCAAGCTCCCACAAACAGCAATGTGATAATGGCCAGATAATCTGTTTTTTAGTTGGTTGAGGGATAAATATTGAGCCATGGGATCTTTTACATCTACCTGAGAGGGGCAGACGGGGGCCTTGGTTTAATGTCGCATCTGAAAGACGGCACCTCCGACTAAAATTAAATTATGATTTAGTCCCTCTTGAGCCATTCATCTCAAATCGATCGGTTATTCCAAATTAATATTTTAACGTCTGAAAACCAGCAATTTTTGAAGTTTGCGCTTATCGAGGTGGGGGATGCGCCAACGCATGTCGGAGGACGGGGGGATGGGGTTACGCCTCGATTTTAAGATTCTCATCCTTGTTTTCAAATCCCTCCATGGCCCTCGCTCCCCCTCCCTATCTCTGTAACCTCCTCCAGCCCCACAAAAGATCTCTGGGCTTCTCCAGCTCTGGCCTCTTGTACGTCCCTGATTTTAATCGTTTCACCATTGGCGGCCGTGCCTTCAGCTGCCTGGGCCCTGAGCTCTGGAATTCCCTCCCTAAACCTCTCCGCCTCTCTCTCCTCCTTTAAGACGCTCCTTAAAACCTCCCTCTTTGACCGAGCTTTTGGTCACCGGTCCTAATGTCTCCTTATCTGGCTCAGTGCGAAATTTTGTTTGATAATCGCTCCTGTGAAGCGCCTTGGGACATTTTACTACGTCAAAGTCGCTATATAAATGCAATTTGTTGTTGTTGTTGTTGCTGTTGTTGCCTCCGACGCACGGCTTCTCCGCCAACCGCACAGGCGCGTAGGGTCACCCCTCACACGTAACTAGGTCGTAAACCCCTGTGTTATAAACGAGGTAATCGCTTCCTCCCCACCGGATCAGGCTGGGCTTTTTTTTTTTTTTATTCGTTCACGGGATGTGGGCGTCGCTGGCGAGGCCGGCATTTATTGCCCATCCCTAATTGCTGCGACGGCCTCCACATGTGGAGAGTCTGTTGACACCCACTGGCCCCGGGGAGAGGGGGGTGGGGGGGGGGGACAAGATTGGCCGAGGTCGCGACCAGAGTCCGGAAGGGAAGGGGGGGGGCGGGGAGTGATTGGTGGTCGGCGGAGGTCCTGGAATTTAACTTGGAGCCGGAATGGGCCCTCCCTACTCCTCCTCCCAGCTCCACAAAAAGGTAAGTAAAATGGTTCCAAGCGTACGTTTCCGGCGGCAGACTCCAGCGGTCCCTTTAAGGGCGACAGGTTTGGCTGCCGAGGGCCTGAGAAACCTGATCGTAGAATTCCCGCCACATATTGCAATCACGTGCAATCGAATCTTGCAGAGGGAGCCTCGATTTTCTGACACTATGGAGGTGCCTGTGCCAAAATGGCGGGTGGAGTTGAATGAGTGCATGATGCTCGCCATGTTGGACCCCTAATCACCCGTTTTATGCCTGTAAGATGGGCACAGTGTGATCCAACTTCTAGGGGCCCCTTCAAGAGATGTACTGGGGAAGAACAAAAGTCACTGCTGGCTGGGAGTTCAGCGATGGGTAAGGGGCAGTGACGTCCCTTCCTGTCAGGAAGCTGGGAGGGGGGGGGGGTCACAGAAAGGTCACTATTAAAAGCCTGAACGAGAATCGGGCCACAGTCAGATTCAACCCCGAGGAGTAGCTCCAGGAACGAAGACCACGAGCACGACAGGCCCCACCACTTGCCTGGAACACAATCAATAACGGCAAACAGAGACTTTCCCTGCCGAACTCTGAGGTAAATTGGTGGCAGCGTCGGGTCTGTTACCACCTTACGAGCAGCCCACTGTCTGGGGCTGGTGTTTGACCAAAAGGTCTTGACATTTCAAACTTCCAGTTGATCTTTTTTCCACTGTACTTTGTGATGTGAAGATGGGGAAAAGGCAGCGTGTGGAAGGTACATTCAGAGAGCCAGCACTGGCATGATGGGCCGATTGGCCTCCTTCTGAGCTGTGACAATCCATTCTATGAATCCTTGTAACACCCAATCTCACATCATTGAAAAGCCTTGGGCCAGGCTGGATTTCAGCCCATGTCCAATGGGACAGTGTAGAGGGAGCTTTACTCTGTATCTAACCCTGTACCTGCCCTGGGAGTGTTTGATGGGACAGTGTAGAGGGAGCTTTACTCTGTATCTAACCCTGTACCTGCCCTGGGAGTGTTTGATGGGACAGTGTAGAGGGAGCTTTACTCTGTATCTAACCCATGCTGTACCTGCCCTGGGAGTGTTTGAGGGGACAGTGTAGAGGGAGCTTTACTCTGTATCTAACCCGTGCTGTACCTGCCCTGGGAGTATTTGAGGGGACAGTGTAGAGGGAGCTTTACTATGTATCTAACCTGTGCTGTACCTGCCCTGGGAGTATTTGACGGGACAGTGTAGAGGGAGCTTTACTCTGTATCTAACCTGTGCTGTACCTGCCCTGGGAGTATTTGACGGGACAGTGTAGAGGGAGCTTTACTCTGTATCTAACCTGTGCTGTACCTGCCCTGGGAGTGTTTGATGGGACAGTGTAGAGGGAGCTTTACTCTGTATCTAACCTGTGCTGTACCTGCCCTGGGAGTGTAGAGGGGCTGAACTTGTGATCTGTTCCCCAACAATAACATCCCTCACTTTGCCGAGTACAAATGTAAAACGGCAAAGGATTTGGTGCTGCCGTCGTTAGATAACTCACCCTGTAGTAATCGGTGCTGTAGATATCCCTGGACATGCCAAAATCTCCAATTTTCACCACCATGCTCTCATCGACCAGACAGTTCCTGGTGGCTAAGTCTCGGTGCACAAAGTGCAGTGATGCCAGGTACACCATCCCAGAGGCGATTTGCTTGGCGACATGCAGCAATTGGGGCAGGTTGAGTTGTCCAAAGGGTTGGTCACTGCCACTGACCAGGATAGTCGCATCAGGACCCTGTGATCTACACACACAGGCAGAAAATTCAACAACGTCACATCATAACCACTGGTACCTGTGATCTACACACACACACAGACAATTTAACGTCACACCATAACCACTGGTACCTGTGATCTACACACACACACAGACAATTTAACGTCACATCATAACCACTGGTACCTGTGATCTACACACACAGACAATTTAACGTCACATCATAACCACTGGTACCTGTGATCTACACACACACACAGACAATTTAACGTCACATCATAACCACTGGTACCTGTGATCTACACACACACACAGACAATTTAACGTCACAACATAACCACTGGTACCTGTGATCTACACACACACACAGACAATTTAACGTCACACCATAACCACTGGTACCTGTGATCTACACACACACACAGACAATTTAACGTCACAACATAACCACTGCTCCCTGTGATCTACACACACACACAGACAATTCAACAACGTCACACCATAACCACTGCTCCCATTTTCCCGGTGCTGGTGCGGGTTCTGCTGTTACCATTTACACCGCCTCTAGCCCCATCTTTTGTTTCTTTACTTCTCCCATTAACAACCCCCCCCCACCATTTTTGCCTCGTCCTTTTTGCCATTAAATCACACCTGCCCTCCACCCTCTCACAGGCCCTCCTCTTTTGTTCTTTCCTCCCCGCCTCGTTCCCAGGCTCTGTACTTGCTTGTAAACTGTTAAATCTCTAACTTCTTCCACTTCTGACGAAAGATCGTCGACCTGAAATGTTAACTCTGTTTCTCTCTCTCCACAGATGCTGCCCGGCCTGCTGAGTGTTCTGTTGTTCTGTTTTTATTGTAGTGGATGGTTGGCCTGTCTCTTATTCATTGCCCACTTCTCCCTTAGGAACATAGGAACAGGAGGAGGCCATTCAGCCCCTCGTGCCTGCTCCGCCATTTGATAAGATCATGGCTGATCTGTGATCTAACTCCATATACCTGCCTTTGGCCCATATCCCTTAATACCTTTGGTTGCCAAAAAGCTATCTATCTATCTATCCCCTGTGGGCACCGTTGATACTGGCTGGGGTCCGGGCTCCCACAGGCACCAGACATCCCCTCCGTGCCTCACTACAAGTGTCAGGCTCCATTGTCTAGCCTCAGACGTGAAGAATGGCCACTCGGGGTGGGGGTCACCCATGGAACCAAAAACCCCAGAGAGAGCCGAGAGAGATGTGCAGGAGTCTGCAAGAAAGGTCACAGTGCTTTCAAACGCGGTCGTCAATGCGAGATCGAGTACAAGCGTGGATGCGTGTTCCAAGCGCCCGTGTCAGCACGAGAGTCGCGTTGCCACAAAGATGGCGACGGTTCTGAACTACCACTTTCTCGAGGGTGGAAGCGAGGGTTGTGCATTCTTGATGGACACGAGTGCCCCACGTACCCCCACTTACGGAAAGCGCTGACTGCTGCGTGGGATCCTGACGTGACCCGAGCTTTTATTCGAATGCTTACCTCATCCTCGTGTTCAAATCCCTCCGTGGCCTCGCCTCCCTCCCTATGTCTGTAACCTCCTCCGAGATCTCTGCGCTCCTCCAGTTCGGGCCTCTTGCGCATCCCCCGATTTCCATCGCTCCACTATTGGCGGCCGTGCCTTCAGTTGCCTGGGCCCTGAGCTGTGGAATTCCCTCCCTAAACCTCTCCGCCTCTCTCTCCTCCTTTAAGAAGCTCCTTAAAACCCACCTCTTTGACCGTCACCTGTCGTAATATCTCCTTCTGCCTCTCGGTATCAAATTTTTGTCTGATTTACGCTCCTGTGAAGCGCCTCGGGACATTTTACTATGTTAAAGGCGCTATATAAATGCAAGTTGTTGTCTGGAGTGTGACTGAAAGACAATCTCCTTGATAGCAAGTTTGGCAATGGGCCCAAAGCTCTGTGTTACGGCCATCCCCCCGAGATCTCACTGAAACGCAGTGTTTATTTGCTACTGACAGTCAATCTACTTGAGTTTAAGCCTCTTAGACAGCTCTTCTAATCAATATTTCAATAATTACTAAGCTGCAAATGCTTTTGTTGGGCCTGACAGGGCTATAATTCTATTTGGAAAAGCATATTTTCTTGTTTGGAGTTAAAGGCTGATGTTGTTTCTCAACTAGTGAGTGCTCCTGACCTCCCGCTCTTCGTTCCTTCAGCCCACTGCTGCCCAAAGCCCCTCCCCACCCACTGCTCCCAGTGTCTCCACTCACAGCCCAGCTGCGATTCCGGCCTGTCCCCTCTCCATTTCTCACTCAGCAGTAGAAGGGACGGGAATGTAATTAAGTGGCAGGGTTCACACACACCCTCACACACACCCTCACACACACCCTCACACACACACACCTTCACACACACCCTCACACACACACTCACACACACACACCCTCACACACACACTCCCTCACACACACCCTCACACACACACACCTTCACACACACCCTCACACACACACTCCCTCACACACACCCTCACACACACACACCTTCACACACACCCTCACACACACACTCACACACACCCTCACACACACCCTCACACACACCCTCACACACACACACCCTCACACACACCCTCACACACACCCTCACACACACACACCCTCACACACACCCTCACACACACCCTCACACACACACACCCTCACACACACCCTCACACACACACCCTCACACACACCCTCACACACACACACCCTCACACACACCCTCACACACACACACCCTCACACACACCCTCACACACACCCTCACACACACACACCTTCACACACACCTCACACACACCCTCACACACACACACCTTCACACACACCCTCACACACACCCTCACACACACCCTCACACACACACACTCTCACACACACCCTCACACACACACACCTTCACACACACCCTCACACACACCCTCACACACACCTTCACACACACCCTCACACACACACACCCTCACACACACCCTCACACACACACACCTTCACACACACCCTCACACACACACACCTTCACACACACCCTCACACACACCCTCACACACACCTTCACACACACTCTCACACACACACACCTTCACACACACCCTCACACACACCCTCACACACACACACCTTCACACACACCCTCACACACACCCTCACACACACCCTCACACACACCTTCACACACACCCTCACACACACACACCCTCACACACACCCTCACACACACACACCTTCACACACACCCTCACACACACCCTCACACACACCCTCACACACACACTCTCACACACACACCCTCACACACACACACCTTCACACACACCCTCACACACACCCTCACACACACCTTCACACACACCCTCACACACACACACCCTCACACACACCCTCACACACACACACCTTCACACACACCCTCACACACACACACCTTCACACACACCCTCACACACACCCTCACACACACCTTCACACACACTCTCACACACACACACCTTCACACACACCCTCACACACACCCTCACACACACACACCTTCACACACACCCTCACACACACCCTCACACACACCCTCACACACACCTTCACACACACCCTCACACACACCTTCACACACACTCTCACACACACACACCTTCACACACACCCTCACACACACCCTCACACACACACACCCTCACACACACCCTCACACACACCTTCACACACACCCTCACACACACCCTCACACACACCTTCACACACACTCTCACACACACACACCTTCACACACACCCTCACACACACCCTCACACACACACTCACACACACACACCCTCACACACACCCTCACTCACACCCTCACACACACACCTTCACACACACACTCACTCACACACTCACACACACACACCCTCACTCACACCCTCACACACACACACCTTCACACACACCCTCACACACACCCTCACACACACACACCTTCACACACACCCTCACACACACCCTCACACACACCTTCACACACACCCTCACACACACACACCCTCACACACACCCTCACACACACACACCTTCACACACACCCTCACACACACCCTCACACACACCTTCACACACACCCTCACACACACACACCCTCACACACACCCTCACACACACACACCCTCACTCACACCCTCACACACACACACCTTCACACACACCCTCACACACACACTCACACACACACACCCTCACACACACACACCCTCACTCACACCCTCACACACACACCTTCACACACACCCTCACACACACCCTCACACACACACACCTTCACACACACCCTCACACACACCCTCACACACACCTTCACACACACCCTCACACACACACACCCTCACACACACACACCTTCACACACACCCTCACACACACACACCTTCACACACACCCTCACACACACCCTCACACACACCTTCACACACACTCTCACACACACACACCTTCACACACACTCTCACACACACCCTCACACACACACACCTTCACACACACTCTCACACACACACACCTTCACACACACCCTCACACACACCCTCACACACACCTTCACACACACCCTCACACACACACACCCTCACACACACACTCACTCACACACTCACACACACACCTTCACACACACCCTCACACACACACTCACACACACCCTCACTCACACACACCCTCACACACACCCTCACTCACACACACCCTCGCACACACACACCTTCACACACCCTCACACACACACTCACTCACACACTCACACACACACACCTTCACACACACCCTCACACACACCTTCACACACACCCTCACACACACCCTCACACACACACACCTTCACACACACCCTCACACACACACTCACTCACACACACACACCTTCACACACACCCTCACACACACCCTCACACACACCTTCACACACACACACCTTCACACACACCCTCACACACACCCTCACACACACCCTCACACACACACTCACACACACCTTCACACACACCCTCACACACCCCCTCACACACACACACTCACTCACACCCTCACACACACACTCACTCACACACACCTTCACACACACCCTCACACACACACTCACACACACCCACACACACACCCTCACACATACCCTAATACACACCCTCACACACACCCGCACACACACCCTCATATACACCCTCACACAGACCCTAATACACACCCTCACAAACACCTTCATATACACCCTCACACACACCCTCACGCACACCCTCACAAACACCTTCATATACTCCCTCACACACACCCTAATACACACCCTCACACACACCCTAATACACACCCTCACACACACCCTCACGCACACCCTCACAAACACCTTCATATACATCCTCACACACCCTCATTCACACCCATATACACTCACACGCACCCTCACACACACCCTCATACACACACACCCTCACACACATGTAACACACCCTCATACACACCCTCACACACATCCTCACACCCTCATTAACACACCTGCACACACACCGTCATACACACACTCTCATAAACACACACCTTAACACACACCCTCACACACACCCTCACTCATACTCATTCAATCTTACTAACAATCTCTTAGACATGCAGACACATCCTCACTCACCCATGCACACCCCCTTACAGACATAATCACTCTCATGCGCATTCGTGCAAACATATACACACACACACACACACACACACACTCACAGACACACACTGTCCTCTCACACAGGAATGTAAGAATTTTACAAAACAGGCTGGGCCTGGTGTGGCTGCTCTCAGAGTCCCCCACAATCCCACACCCCTCATCCCTCCAGCTATCTGTCCAGCTCCCTCTTGAATTAGTTCACTCCCTTGTCCAGGACAGTGTGTGGCCCGCCCTCTGTACAATAGCTGTGGCAGTAGGTGACCCGAGACTCTGTAACGATGAATCTGGTGCCCGAGCGATCCTCGCGGACGGGTTGGAAAGACACGGCCAAGCTTACCGCAGGAAGCGATTCAGGTCTCCGTGCTTCATGTACTCGAAGACCATGATGAGAGGTTCGCCCTGTGTGCACACCCCGTAGAACTTCACAATGTGCTCGTGCTGCAGGAAGGTCAGGAGCTCAGCCTCTCGCTGGAAGTCGATGCGGGCGCTCTCTGTCGCCTCTTTCAGTGTCTGTGTTCACACCAGTCATGGAATCAGAAAAAGTCGCTAAATACAAGGCACACAACTAAAACACAGTCACATGTTAAACATGCAGTCTCACCAAGATTACTGCGAGCAACTAATAGGCCCTCTCACTCTGTCTCCCCCTCTCGTTCTCGCTCTGTCTCTCTCCCTGTTACTCTCTCTTTCTCTCCATCCCTGTCTCCCTCTCTCCGTCTCTCCCTCCATCTCTGTCAATCACCATCTGTCTCTCTGCCTCTTTCTCTCTGTCTGTCTCCCTCTCTCTCTCTGTCTCTCTCTCCATCTCCCTGCCTCTCTTTCTCCTCTCTCTCCCTCTCCCTCCATTACTGTCAAACACTCTCCATTTCTCTGCCTCTCTCTATCCTCTGTCTCTCTCTCTCTTTATCTGTCTCTCTCCTCTCTCTCTATCTGTCTCTCTCCATCTCTCCATGCCTTTCTCCCTGCCTCTCTTCCTCTATCTGTCTCTCTCTCTCTCTCCCATACCCCAGCGAGGACTGTCAGTGGATTGGTCCATACCTTGACAGCCACTAGCATCCGGTCCTGCTCCGGGCTCAGATTGCAACACTCAGCGAGGAACACCTTCCCGAACGCTCCCTCCCCGAGCTCCCACTTCAGAACAATATCTCTCCGCTTGATGTGCTGCACAGCTAGAAGGGAAGAAGGACAATTCTCAGAGAGGAGCTACCCTGAAAGGGACATCAGACACCGTGCACACCAAACCGAGCTGTTCTAGACACTGCAGAGGGAAGCACAGGCTGATTTGGTTATTAAGGGCACCAATGAAGTATTTCTTGTTGTAATGTAGGAAACACGGCAGCCAATTTGCGAACAGCAAGATCCCACAAACAGCGATGTGAGAATGACCAGATAATCTGTGTTTAGTGATATTGGTTAAGGGATAAATATCGGCCCCAGGACACCAGGGAGAATTCCCCTGCTCTTCTTGCAATAGTGGCCGTGGGATCTTTTATGTCCACCTGAGAGGGGCAGACGGGGCCTCGGTTTAACGTCTCATCTGAAAGACAGCACCTCCGACAGTGCAGCACTCCCTCAGTACTGCACTGGGAGTGTCGGCCTGGATTATGGGCTCAAGTCTCTGGAGTGGGGCTCACGACCTGATGACTCAGAGGCGAGAGTGCCACCCACTGCGCCACGGCCGATGCCTACAGAAGAGGGAACTGTGGCCCGAAACTCACCCAGAGGTCCACTCACACTTGCGGCAGGTGTCACTGGACAGTGATCAGGAGGAGGAACCCCACCTGATTTCCCGAACCCCACCCCCACCCCACCTCCCTCCCTAGGGCACTGAGGCCAATTACAGTTTCTCTAACCACCGCCCAGGCTGTGATCTGCTGACCCAGCTAACAGACTGGGCGTGGATGGTGGGGCCTCCCTGGTCTGCATGGCCCAGCTACTCACTGCATGGGAGGTGGCAGCTAATCCGCACGGCCTCCGTTAACCATTACAACAGGGAGAAGGGTATCTCACAGTGGTCCTTGTCCTTGAGAAAGCTGTTGGACTGCCAGAAGTACTGCGGGTTCTCAATGGTGTGGCTCTTCACCCCGTCCGGGTTGCCCATAGCCAATGGGGTGGAGCTGATGCCCAGGTTCATGAAGTGCAGCGAGACGCCAGCTTCATCCTCGCTGCCCAGCATCTTGGCATCTCCTTCAGGACCAGGAGAGAAGTAAATGTGTCAATGTGTTTGTTCCAGGGTGGGGCCCTCCCTGTGTCTGTATCAGCCCCAATAATTCATCCCCCTGCCCGATACCCCAGATATCCCTCTGTACTCTATCCCTAATACCCCTCAGAACCTTACTACAGATACCCCTCCACATCCTTTACCCAGGTACTCCTCTACATATACTCTTGTGCACCGTCCCCCCCAAAGATACCCTTCTGAGCCCTCTACATCATATATCCCTCTGCACCCTCCATCCTAGATATCCCCTTCGCTCTCTAACTAGCCGGATGGCCCTGTGAACTCTGGACCCCAGATGGCCCTGTGAACTCTGGACCCCAGATGGCCCTGTGAACTCTGGACCCCAGATGGCCCTGTGAACTCTGGATCCCAGATGGCCCTGTGAACTCTGGATCCCAGATGGCCCTGTGAACTCTGGACCCCAGATGGCCCTGTGAACTCTGGACCCCAGATGGCCCTGTGAACTCTGGACCCCAGATGGCCCTGTGAACTCTGGACCCCAGATGGCCCTGTGAACTCTGGACCCCAGATGGCCCTGTGAACTCTGGACCCCAGATGGCCCTGTGAACTCTGGTCCCCAGATGGCCCTGTGAACTCTGGACCCCAGATGGCCCTGTGAACTCTGGTCCCCAGATGGCCCTGTGAACTCTGGACCCCAGATGGCCCTGTGAACTCTGGTCCCCAGATGGCCCTATGAGCTCTGGACCCCAGATGGCCCTGTGAACTCTGGACCCCAGATGGCCCTATGAACTCTGGACCCCAGATGGCCCTATGAACTCTGGACCCCAGATGGCTCTGTGAACTCTGGACCCCAGATGGCCCTATGAACTCTGGACCCCAGATGGCCCTGTGAACTCTGGACCCCAGATGGCCCTATGAACTCTGGACCCCAGATGGCCCTGTGAACTCTGGACCCTGGTTGACCCCCTCCAGTACCCTTTACCCCTGGATACATTCTGAACTCTCCAATAACAGTTTGGCTCTTACTGTTGTTGCTGAGCTTGGAGCTCTGCCTATATCTGTGAATGATAATCAGCATCAGCATCAGGAACACAGAGGCAAAGATCGCCAACGTTACAGCTACCCAGACCTGGGAAACAAGAGGGCACAGAGATTAAGGTTTGAAAAAAAGTGGTTGCCCCCCCCACCTTTCCACACCAATCCTCCACCCACCACCCCCCCCCCACTTCCCCCGAAGGATGTCAAGGCCTTGGAGAGGGTGCAGAGGAGATTTACTAGAACGGTACCAGGGATGATGGACTTCAGTTATGTGGAGAGACTGGAGAAGCTGGGATTGTTCTCCTTAGAGCAGAGAGGGTTAAGGGGAGATTTAATAGAGGTGTTCAAAATCATGAAGGGATTTGATAGAGTAGATAGGGAGAAACTGTTTCTATTGGCAGGAGGGTCGGTGACCAGAGGAGACAGATTAAAGATAATTGGCAAAAGAACCAGAGGGGAGATGAGGAGAATTTTTTTCACGTAGCAAGTTGTTGTGATCCGGAACACACTGCCTGAAAGCAGATTCATTAGTAACTTTGAAAAGGAGAAATTTGCAGGGCTATGGGGAAGAGCGAGGGGAGTGGGTCTAATTGGATAGCTCTTCCAAAGAGCCGCTACAGGCACGATGGGCCGAATGGCCTCCTTCTGTGCTGAACGATTCTATGATTTAGAACAGAGGGCGGGAGAAACTTCTTCACACAGAGAGTTGTGAGGCCGTGGGATTCGCTCCCAGCGTTAGTGGTCGAGGCGGAAACGAGGTCAAGATTCAAGGTCAGATCGGAGGGAGGAAAAGGGGATGAAGGGATGTGGGAGCAGGGCGGGTAAAGGCGATCAGAACCCTTTGCTCACGCGGAGGGGAAGGGCCAACACAGAACAGATGGGCCGAACGGGACCTCTGCGTATTTCTACGTGCAACTCAGCACAGACTGGGGACGGAACCTGGTTCCTTCAAGGCTACTGAGCCATCGGAAGGGGGGATCCAGAGATCCTTCCAGGTTTCCCCGTCAATCTGACATCTATTTCTTTGACGAAAGGCGAGAGATAGCTCGACGCTCACCCCAAAGGAAGGCTCCTTGTTCCTCACGGTGACATTCCTCGACGTGCTGCTTTCCTTACCTGCTACTCAAAGAGAAAGGAAACCGTCTTGTCAGAAATTACAGCTATGCTGCCAATCTCATGAACTGAGAAGCAATCTTGTGAGCACAGAGTCTTCCCCATTCAGTCTCTATATTTCTCCCCTCAATCTGTCCCTCGTTTTCTACCTCTTTCCCCCACCCCCCCTCCTCTCCCAAAGGTATTGACTCTCTTGCCTGGGTACCAGTTGTCCGGGTGCTGGCTGCCCTGTGTGAGCCCAATGGTACTCACTAACGTTACACCAGGGTCACAATCCCACCCAGTGTCGCGCTCTCGAGACTACTGCCCCAGGCCTCTGCGATTCCCCCCACCCCCTCCCATGCGGGAAGCTCCTGATTTCAGTCAGGCCACAGGGAGAGAAATAAACTCCAGACCCAATAGTCCGATTGAACAGCTCTGAACGGGGCCCTTTCGCTCACTGTGTGGGAGCTGGGGCATCACAGCCTCCGAAGGACATTCCCTCCCGTTACTTTGCTGGTGAGCAGGGAAAAGGAGAGGGAACAGCCCGGATTCTCAGCTCGGCCAATGTCCAATGGCCGGGCAGAGTGTGAGGGAAGCACACGGAGCGGCCAGTCTGGGGGGGGCCAAAGGAGAAGGAGAGAGGTTGCAAACAGTCCCTGGATTGTAGTCTGAGTACCGCTGGCCAGACAGTCGATTGGTTCACCAGAGCTGAGCTCGATCCCATCCTCCGCTGATGCCCAGTCTCCTGCGCTGTCCGGCAGGGATCACTGGATAGCGATCAGGAGCAGAAACCACCCCCTCCCCCACGCCCCAATTTACCTTCCCTGGTTATGGGGCACTGCAGAAAGAACTTGCATTTCTATCTCACCTTTCACCATCTCAGGATGTTCCAAAGCGCTTTACAGCTAATGAAGTACTTTTATGAAGTGTAGTCACTGTTGTAATGTAGGAAACGCAGCAGCCAATTTGCGCACAGCAAGATCCCACAAACAGCAATGAGATAAATGACCAGCTCATCTGTTTTCAGTGATGTTGGTTGAGGGATAAATATCGGCCCCAGGACACCGGGGAGAACTCCCCTTCTCTTCATCGAAATAGTGGCCGTGGGATCTTTTACATCCAGCTGAGAGGGGCAGACGGGGTATTGCTTTAAGGTCTCATCTGAAAATCGGCATCTCCGACAGTGCGGCGCTCCCTCGGTACCGGCACTGGGAGTGTCGGCCTGGATTATGGCTCGAGTCTCTGGATGTGGGGGCTCGAACCCGCGACCTCCTGGCTCGGAGGGGAGAGAGAGTGTGAGCTACCCACTGAGTCACAGCCTGACACAGCAGTCTGACTCGGCACGGGGCAGGGAGGATCGAAACCTGGTGTATGAGAGGTGCTGAAGGGAGGGCGATGGGGGTTGGGGGTCTTCACTGACCTGGCTTGGTAGGCTCGATTTGGCAGATGTCCACGGGACCATCCATGAAGTGACCGACGGCTGTCCGGCTGTCACTGCCCAGGTAGTTCTCCACCACCAGCGTGTAGTTGCCATTGTTGCAGTGGGTGGGGCTGGCCAGCTCCCGGCAGCCGTGGATCTCATTTGGCGCCTCCTCGTATATGGCCGTCCAGCTGATGAGGTTGTCGGGCAGCTCCAGGGAGTCGTAGATCCAGCGGGTGGTGGGCCGAGGGTTCCCCCGCACCACGAACGAGAAGCACCAGTTGTGGTGGTTGACGGCGTCAGACAGGCTCAGGATCTCAGGCTTATCTGCCAGAGGATTGAATGGAGAAAGTCAGCTCGCCCTGGAGCAGGGCCTGAGGGTCCTTGGAGTGTAGGTGGAGGTCGAGCATGGGCAGATTCAGACTAGGGTTCTGATCCGAGAGAGGGATCGTCCGGGAAGGAGCAGGGAGACCCTGTGAGATCGCCAGCAAACTGGGGCCTACCTCCCCACCAGACCATCAGGGAACTGGGACCCAACTCCCCACCAGACCATCAGGGAACTGGGACCCAACTCCCCACAGACCATCAGGGAACTGGGACCCAACTCCCCACCAGACCATCAGGGAACTGGGATCCACCTCCCCACCAGACCATCAGGGAACTGGGACCCACCTCCACACCAGACCATCAGGGAACTGGGACCCAACTCCCCACCAGACCATCAGGGAACTGGGACCCACCTCCCCACCAGACCATCAGGGAACTGGGACCCACCTCCCCACCAGACCATCAGGGAACTGGGACCCACCTCCCCACCAGACCATCAGGGAACTGGGATCCAACTCCACATCAGACCATCAGGGAACTGGGACCCAACTCCCCACCAGACCATCAGGGAACTGGGACCCACCTCCACACCAGACCATCAGGGAACTGGGACCCACCTCCCCACCAGACCATCAGGGAACTGGGACCCACCTCCCCACCAGACCATCAGGGAACTGGGACCCACCTCCCTACAGACCATCTGGAACTGGGACCCAACTCCCCACCAGACCATCAGGGAACTGGGACCCAACTCCCCACCAGACCATCAGGGAACTGGGACCCACCTCCCCACCAGACCATCAGGGAACTGGGACCCACCTCCCCACCAGACCATCAGGGAACTGGGACCCACCTCCCCACCAGACCATCAGGGAACTGGGACCCACCTCCCCACCAGACCAACAGGGAACTGGGACCCACCTCCCCACCAGACCATCAGGTAACTGGGACCCAACTCCCCACCAGACCATCAGGGAACTGGGACCCAACTCCCCACCAGACCATCAGGGAACTGGGACCCACCTCCCCAGCAGACCATCAGGGAACTGGGACCCACCTCCCCACAGACCATCTGGAACTGGGACCCACCTCCCCACCAGACCATCAGGGAACTGGGACCCACCTCCCCACCAGACCATCAGGGAACTGGGACCCACCTCCACACCAGACCATCAGGGAACTGGGACCCACCTCCCCACCAGACCATCAGGGAACTGGGACCCACCTCCCCACCAGACCATCAGGGAACTGGGACCCACCTCCCCACAGACCATCTGGAACTGGGACCCAACTCCCCACCAGACCATTAGGGAACTGGGACCCAAGTCCCCACCAGACCATCAGGGAACTGGGACCCACCTCCCCACCAGACCATCAGAGAACTGGGACCCACCTCCCCACCAGACCATCAGGGAACTGGGACCCACCTCCCCACCAGACCATCAGGGAACTGGGACCCACCTCCCCACCAGACCATCAGGGAACTGGGACCCACCTCCCCACCAGACCATCAGGGAACTGGGACCCACCTCCCCACCAGACCATCAGGGAACTGGGACCCAACTCCCCACCAGACCATCAGGGAACTGGGACCCAACTCCCCACCAGACCATCAGGGAACTGGGACCCACCTCCCCACCAGACCATCAGGGAACTGGGACCCACCTCCCCACAGACCATCTGGAACTGGGACCCAACTCCCCACCAGACCATCAGGGAACTGGGATCCAACTCCCCACAGACCATCAGGGAACTGGGATCCAACTCCTCATCAGACCATCAGGGAACTGGGATCCAACTCCTCATCAGACCATCAGGGAACTGGGATCCAACTCCTCATCAGACCATCAGGGAACTGGGATCCAACTCCACATCAGACCATCAGGGAACTGGGACCCAACTCCACATCAGACCATCAGGGAACTGGGACCAACCTCCGCACCAGACCATCAGGGAACTGGGACCCACCTCCCCACCAGACCATCAGGGAACTGGGACCCAACTCCACATCAGACCATCAGGGAACTGGGACCCACCTCCCCACCAGACCATCAGGGAACTGGGACCCACCTCCCCACCAGACCATCAGGGAACTGGGACCCAGCTCCCCACCAGACCATCAGGGAACTGGGACCCAACTCCCCACCAGACCATCAGGGAACTGGGACCCACCTCCCCACCAGACCATCAGGGAACTGGGACCCACCTCCCCACAGACCATCTGGAACTGGGACCCAACTCCCCACCAGACCATCAGGGAACTGGGATCCAACTCCCCACAGACCATCAGGGAACGGGGACCCACCTCCCCACCAGACCATCAGGGAACTGGGACCCACCTCCCCACCAGACCATCAGGGAACTGGGACCCACCTCCCCACCAGACCATCAGGGAACTGGGATCCAACTCCACATCAGACCATCAGGGAACTGGGACCCACCTCCCCACCAGACCATCAGGGAACTGGGACCCACCTCCCCACCAGACCATCAGGGAACTGGGACCCACCTCCCCACCAGACCATCAAGGAACTGGGACCCACCTACGCACCAGACCATCAGGGAACTGGGATCCAATTCCGCATCAGACCACCAGGGTGAGACCTCAGACCCAGCTCCCCATGAGACCAGCAAGGAACTGGGATCCAACTCCACATCAGACCATCAGGGAACTGGGACCCAACTCCCCACCAGACCATCAGGGAACTGGGACCCACCTCCACACCAGACCATCAGGGAACTGGGACCCACCTCCCCACCAGACCATCAGGGAACTGGGACCCACCTCCCCACCAGACCATCAGGGAACTGGGACCCACCTCCCCACAGACCATCTGGAACTGGGACCCAACTCCCCACCAGACCATCAGGGAACTGGGACCCAACTCCCCACCAGACCATCAGGGAACTGGGACCCACCTCCCCACCAGACCATCAGGGAACTGGGACCCACCTCCCCACCAGACCATCAGGGAACTGGGACCCACCTCCCCACCAGACCATCAGGGAACTGGGACCCACCTCCCCACCAGACCATCAGGGAACTGGGACCCACCTGCCCACCAGACCATCAGGGAACTGGGACCCAACTCCCCACCAGACCATCAGGGAACTGGGACCCAACTCCCCACCAGACCATCAGGGAACTGGGACCCACCTCCCCACCAGACCATCAGGGAACTGGGACCCACCTCCCCACAGACCATCTGGAACTGGGACCCACCTCCCCACCAGACCATCAGGGAACTGGGACCCACCTCCCCACCAGACCATCAGGGAACTGGGACCCACCTCCACACCAGACCATCAGGGAACTGGGACCCACCTCCCCACCAGACCATCAGGGAACTGGGACCCACCTCCCCACCAGACCATCAGGGAACTGGGACCCACCTCCCCACCAGACCATCAGGGAACTGGGACCCACCTCCCCACCAGACCATCAGGGAACTGGGACCCAACTCCCCACCAGACCATCAGGGAACTGGGACCCAACTCCCCACCAGACCATCAGGGAACTGGGACCCACCTCCCCACCAGACCATCAGGGAACTGGGACCCACCTCCCCACAGACCATCTGGAACTGGGACCCAACTCCCCACCAGACCATCAGGGAACTGGGATCCAACTCCCCACAGACCATCAGGGAACTGGGATCCAACTCCTCATCAGACCATCAGGGAACTGGGATCCAACTCCTCATCAGACCATCAGGGAACTGGGATCCAACTCCACATCAGACCATCAGGGAACTGGGATCCAACTCCACATCAGACCATCAGGGAACTGGGACCCAACTCCACATCAGACCATCAGGGAACTGGGACCCACCTCCGCACCAGACCATCAGGGAACTGGGACCCACCTCCCCACCAGACCATCAGGGAACTGGGACCCAACTCCACATCAGACCATCAGGGAACTGGGACCCACCTCCCCACCAGACCATCAGGGAACTGGGACCCACCTCCCCACCAGACCATCAGGGAACTGGGACCCAACTCCCCACCAGACCATCAGGGAACTGGGACCCAACTCCCCACCAGACCATCAGGGAACTGGGACCCACCTCCCCACCAGACCATCAGGGAACTGGGACCCACCTCCCCACAGACCATCTGGAACTGGGACCCAACTCCCCACCAGACCATCAGGGAACTGGGATCCAACTCCCCACAGACCATCAGGGAACGGGGACCCACCTCCCCACCAGACCATCAGGGAACTGGGACCCACCTCCCCACCAGGGAACTGGGACCCACCTCCCCACCAGACCATCAGGGAACTGGGATCCAACTCCACATCAGACCATCAGGGAACTGGGACCCACCTCCCCACCAGACCATCAGGGAACTGGGATCCAACTCCTCATCAGACCATCAGGGAACTGGGACCCAACTCCACATCAGACCATCAGGGAACTGGGACCCACCTCCCCACTAGACCATCAGGGAACTGGGACCCACCTCCCCACCAGACCATCAGGGAACTGGGACACACCACCCCACCAGACCATCAGGGAAGTGGGACCCACCTCCCCACCAGACCATCAGGGAACTGGGATCCAATTCCGCATCAGACCACCAGGGTGAGACCTCAGACCCAGCTCCCCATGAGACCAGCAAGGAACTGGGATTCAGCTCACAAATGAAACCCTACCTGATTAGCATTGTAGCTAGCTGTTGTGCCTTCAATGGGTTTACTCAGCACAGGCCAGGCAAAGAGCCTGGGCCCTTCGTGCTCCGTGTGGGTTAGTCCCATGTCGGGCAGGGGTGAGAAGCCCGGAGGAATTCGCCCCTAGTTAAATCAATTTGACGCCAAGGTTCAGTTTTAGAAGCTTGTAGATTGTAGGAGGACGGGAAGACTGAGCGAGGGGATGTTGGGACCGTGGGAAAGAACGAGTTGGAGGAGGAGAGGGTGTGGTGAGTCTTGGTTTCAACACAGCGAGGATGTAGGGGAGGGGGAAGAGTGAGTAGGACGGGGGATTTGAGCTTAGGAGGGACGAAAGTGGAGCGTTCAGAAGGGGAATTGATCATCGTAGGATCAAAAGAGAGGAAGAGAGACAGGAAAGAGAGAGAGAGAGTGAGAGACAAGAGAGAGAAACAGAAGAGAGAGAAAGACAGAGAGAGACAGAGATTCAGAAAGATAGAGAGACAGAGACAGAGAGATAGAGAGACAGAGAGAGACCGAGGGAGAGAGACAGGACAGAGAGGGAGGGAAAGACAGAGAGTGAGAGTGAGACACACACACAGAGACAGAGAGAGAGAGAGACACACAGCAAGAGAGAGAGAGGGAGAGAGGGAGAGACACAGAGAGTGAGACGAGAGAGAGAGGGAGAGAAAGAGAGAGTGAGACAAGAGAGAGTGAGACAAGAGAGAGAGAGAGAGGGGGAGAGAGAGGAGAGGAACTGGCGAGCCTTGATTCGAACACGGTGACGATGTAAGGAGGAAGGATGAAGCTTACACAGCACCGAGAGGGTGATTGAGACTTCGACCTGCCCCACCAGGTTCTCGGCCCTGCAGGTCAGGTTACTGCCGTTCTCCTCAGGTGCAACGTGAAGCAGTTTGAGGACCACCTCCTGTGGGTTCTCGTCATCCACCTGAAGGGCACAGACAAGTAAACCAATCACTCGAACATCCGGGAAAGCGTGCCCACCCCTCTCTAACCCCTCTCTCACACTCCTCAATGGATGCAGGAAACCCTCTTCTTCTAACCGATGATCCCGCTCTCACCTCTCTGCCTGGGTAGATTTGAACCTAGGCACAAGGGTTGAATCCAATTGTGTTGCAATTAAATTGCTCACTTCACACCATAGCCCCCCCTTCCCTCACCCTTCCTATCGCCTGGGCTGGGCTGTATGGATGAGCATTTTGTGAAGGGGACGTGTGTCACGGGGGCTGGGGGTGAGTCACGCAACTGACCTCTACGCCATTGGGCTGGATGGAGGAGGGGAGTGGGGCTGGGGGGGGGGCTAGAATCGGCCAGGGTTTCTGCTCCCAGTACATGCGCTGCTGGAACATCCACGTGTCGGGTGAGGGCAGGATCAGAGTCAACCCCCTCCCCCAGTGGCTCAATACCCTGCAGACCCTCACTGCTTGGGCTCGCACATGAAGAACGAGCCACTTAGGTGTGAGGTACCAGGAGGTGGTCTGCGCCCCATGGAGCCCGAACCCCGGCGAGGGGAAGCGCTGACGAGGGTGAAGGGTTTCTGCTGATCTTCTCAACTGTTCGAGCCCTCCCTCCCCTCCCCATGGAGACCCGGTGCCTCCGCATTACCTCGACAGAGTGATTGGACTTCAGGTCTGTGATGATCCACCTCACCGACGGGCGGGGGCTTCCCGATGCGTTGCATCTCAGCGTCAGGTTCTCGCCTTCCTTCACCGTGACGTTCTCCAGGCTTATGCTGGCCTTGGCAAAATCTGCAAGGTCACGGAAAAGGTCACGGTGAAGATCATGGTAATGGTTATGGTAAAGGTCATGGTAATGGTTACGGAAAAGGTCACGGTAAAGATCATGGTGATGGTCACGGTAAAGGTCATGGTAATGGTCACGTAATGGTTACGGAAAAGGTCACGGTAAAGATCATGGTAATGGTCACGGTAAAGGTCATGGTAATGGTCACGGTAATGGTCATGGTAAAGGTCACGGTAATGGTCATGGCAAAGGTCATGGTAATGGTCACAGTAAAGGTCATGGTAATGGTCATGGCAAAGGTCATGGAAAAGGCCATGGTAAAGATCATGGTAATGGTCATGGAAAAGGTCATGGTAATGTCATGGAAAAGGTCATGGTAAAGATCATGGTAAAGGTTATGGAAATGGTCATGGTAAAGGTCATGGAAAAGATCATGGTAATGGTCACGGTAAAGGTCATGGGAAGGTCATGCTTGACCAACCTTATTGAATTCTTTGAAGAAGTAACAGAAAGTGTAGACAAGGGCAATGCAGTAGATGTAATATATTTGGATTTTCAAAAGACCTTCGATAAGGTACCGCATTGTAGACTCATGACGAAGGTCAGAGCATGTGGAGTCAGGGGACAAGTAGTAGAATGGATAGCAAGCTGGCTACAAAACAGAAAACAGAGAGAAGCAGTTAAAGGTAGTTACTCAAACAGACACAAGGTGGGAAGTGGTGTTCCTCAAGGATCAGTGCTGGGACCACTGTTGTTCACCATTTACATAAATGATTTGGACTCGGGAATTGGAAGTACAATTTCAAAATTTGCGGACGACACCAAATTAGGGAATGTGATTAATACTGAGGAGGACTGCAACAAAATACAGGAAGACATTAATAAACTTGGAGAATGGGCGTGTAATTGACAAATGAATTTCAATATAGATAAGTGTGAGGTGTTACGTTTTGATAGGGAAATTAAGGAGGCCACATACTGCTTGGAAAATAAGAGTCTAAATGGGGTAGAGGAGCAGAGGGATTTAGGGGTACAGATACACAAATCATTAAAAGTAGCAACACAGGTTAATAAGACCATAAAAAAAGCAAACCAAGCACTGGGGTTCATTTCTAGAAGGATACAATTGAAAAGTAAAGTCGTTATGCCAAACTTATATCGAACCTTGGTTAGACCACGCTTGGGGTACTGTGAACAGTTCTGGTCTCCAAATTATAAAAAGGATATGGACTGGAGAAAGTGCAAAAAAGATTTAC
The DNA here is from genome assembly GCF_035084215.1 of Heptranchias perlo. Taxonomy (NCBI): domain Eukaryota; kingdom Metazoa; phylum Chordata; class Chondrichthyes; order Hexanchiformes; family Hexanchidae; genus Heptranchias; species Heptranchias perlo. Next base: position 2,977,331 of record NC_090368.1, on the reverse strand, counting down.
TATAATGATACCAGAATTGAGAGGTTATAACTATCGGGAAAGATTGAGCAGGCTGGGGCTCTTTCCTCTAAAAAAGATAAGACTGATAGATGTCTTTAAAATTATGATAGGGTAGACGTGGAGAAGATGATTCCACTTGCGGGGGAGACCAGAACTAGGGGGTCATAAATATAAGATAGTCACTAATAAATCCAATCGGGAATTCAGGAGAAACTTCTTTACCCAGAGAGTGGTGAGAATGTGGAACTCACTACCACAAGTAGCTGAGGCGAATAACATAAATGGATTTAAGAGGAAGCTGGATAAACACATGAGAAGGGAATAGAAGGATATGTTGATAGGGTGAGATGAAGAGGGGGGGGAGGAGGCTCGTGTGGAGCATAAAGACCGGCACAGACTGGTTGTGCCGAAGGGCCTGTTTTGTGCTGTACATTCTTTGTAATTCTTTGTAATCATGGTATTGGTCATGGAAAAGGTCATGGTAAAGATCATGGAAGCGGTCACGGTAATAGTCATGGTAAATGTCACGGTAAAGGTCATGGTAAAGATCATGGAAGCGGTCATGGTAATAGTCATGGTAAAGGTCATGGTAAATGTCACAGTAAAGGTCATGGTAAAGATCATGCTAATGGTAAAGGTCATGGAACTGGTCATGGAAAAGGTCACAGAATCATACAGCACAGAAGGAGGCCATTTGGTCCATTGTGCCTGTGTTGGCTCTTTGAAAGAGCTATCCAATTAGTCCCACTCCCCCCCTGCTCTTTCCCCGTAGCCCTGCAAATGTTTTCCTTTTTAACTATTTATCCAATTCCCTTTTGAAAGTTATTATTGAATCTGCTTCCACCGCCCTTTCAGGCAGCGCATTCCAGATCATAACAACCCGCTGCATAAAAAATTCTCTTCATCCCCCCTCTGGTTCTTTTGCCAATTATCTTAAATCTGTGTCCTCTGGTTACCGACCCTCCTGCCAGTGGGAACAGTTTCACCCTAATTACTCGATCAAAACAGCTCGTAATTGGAAACGTGGGAGAGGTGGGCTCTCGTTAACTGCTCAGCTGTACCTTTACCGGGCAGGGGCTCTTTCCACCTGAGGAGTGCCCTGTCCCAGCGTGCTCTTGTGGGTGGGCACCGATCACAGACTCTGCACCTCACCCCACCCCCAAGGTAAGGGAACAAGGGGCCAGTCACCTCCAAGCCAAATCTCACACTCCTCCCGACAGCCATTTCCTGAGCAGTGTTGTTTTGAGCCCCAGGTGACAAGGCGGGATGCTTACCGCAGTCTGGGATCTGCATGCTCTCCAGCAGGATGGCACTGTTGTTCTGCCAACAGCTCAGGCTCTGGTTGCCCAGCGCTGCCCATCCGCTCTCCTGCCACAGCTGCAGCCAGAGAATCTCACAGGAACAGCTGAAGATATTCCCTGCGAGTACCCTAGGGAAGAGGAAGAGAAATTCTCAGATGTAGGATCTGTCTTCATGTGAGGGTGTGTGTGAGAGAGAGGGTATGTGAGTGGGTGAGAGTGTGTGTGCGTGTGTGTGAATATCCAGAGTCCGTGTCTGATTATTCGATCATGGACTCTCTCCCCATCAGTCCCTCTCCATCCAGAGTCCGTGTCTGATTATTCGATCACGGACTCTCCCCCCATCAGTCCCACTCCATCCAGAGTCCGTGTCTGATTATTCGATCATGGATTCTCCCCCCATCAGTCCCTCTCCATCCAGAGTCCGTGTCTGATTATTCTATCATGGACTCTCCCCATCAGTCCCTCTCCATCCAGAGTCCGTGTCTGATTATTCGATCACGGACTCTCCCCATCAGTCCCTCTCCATCCAGAGTCCGTGTCTGATTATTCGATCACGGACTCTCCCCATCAGTTCCTCTCCATCCAGAGTCCGTGTCTGATTATTCGATCACGGACTCTCCCCATCAGTCCCACTTCATCCAGAGTCCGTGTCTGATTATTCTATCATGGACTCTCCCCCCATCAGTCCCTCTCCATCCAGAGTCTGTGTCTGATTATTCGATCATGGACTCTCTCCCCATCAGTCCCTCTCCATCCAGAGTCCGTGTCTGATTATTCGATCACGGACTCTCCCCCCATCAGTCCCTCTCCATCCAGAGTCCGTGTCTGATTATTCGATCACGGACTCTCCCCCCATCAGTCCCTCTCCATCCAGAGTCCGTGTCTGATTATTCGATCATGGACTCTCCCCCCATCAGTCCCTCTCCATCCAGAGTCCGTGTCTGATTATTCGATCACGGACTCTCCCCATCAGTCCCTCTCCATCCAGAGTCCGTGTCTGATTATTCGATCACGGACTCTCCCCATCAGTCCCTCTCCATCCAGAGTCCGTGGGGGTCATTCTGACTTTGTGCGATGGTGTGAAACGGGCGAGAGCGAATCAGCAACCAGTTTTACATCTCTCCCGATTTTTATTTCCTTTAAAGTCAACAAAATTCTGGCAAAATTGTGGGATGCCAGTTATACTCACAGCTCCATCAGGTGCAGGGATGCGAAAGACTTCCAGGATAGGGTGACCAGGGCATTCGATGACAGGTTTCTGAAGGAAAAAATAAAGAATGTTTATCTGAAATCGGAATCCCTCTCTTCAAACAACAAACATGGTCCTCAGCATCCTCCTAAAACTGGACTGTAGCAAATCCCTCAGGGGATCATGTCCCCTGGGCCCTGTACTGTCCCCTGAGCCCTGTACTGTCCCCGTCCCCTGGGCCCCGTAATGTCCCCTGAGCCCTGTACTGTCCGCGGAGCCCTGTACTGTCCCCTGGGCCCTGTACTGTCCCTGGGCCCTGTACTGTCCCCTGGGCCCTGTACTGTCCCCTGAGCCCTGTACTGTCCCTGAGCCCTGTAATGTCCCCTGAGCCCTGTACTGTCCGCTGAGCCCTGTACTGTCCCCTGGGCCCTGTACTGTCCCCGGGCCCTGTACTGTCCTCAGGGCCCTGTACTGTCCCCGGGCCCTGTACTGTCCCCTGGGCCCTGTACTGTCCCCGGGCCCTGTACTGTCCCCTGGGCCCTGTACTGTCCCCGGGCCCTGTACTGTCCCCTGGGCCCTGTACTGTCCCCTGGGCCCTGTACTGTCCCTGGGCCCTGTACTGTCCCCTGGGCCCTGTACTGTCCCCGGGCCCTGTACTGTCCCCTGGGCCCTGTACTGTCCCCTGGGCCCTGTACTGTCCCTGGGCCCTGTACTATCCCCTGGGCCCTGTACTGTCCCCGGGCCCTGTACTGTCCCTGAGCCCTGTACTGTCTCCGGGCCCTGTACTGTCCCTGGGCCCTATACTGTCCCCTGGGCCCTGTACTATCCCCTGGGCCATGTACTGTCCCTGGGCCCTGTACTGTCTCCGGGCCCTGTACTGTCCCCGGGCCCTGTACTGTCCTCTGGGCCCTGTACTGTCCCCGGGCCCTGTACTGTCCCAGGGCTCTGTACTGTCCCCTGGGCCCTGTACTGTCCCCTGGGCCCTGTACTGTCCCCTGGGCCCTGTACTGTCCCCTGGGCTCTGTACTGTCCCCTGGGCCCTGTACTGTCCCCGGGCCCTGTACTGTCCTCTGGGCCCTGTACTGTCCCCGGGCCCTGTACTGTCCCAGGGCTCTGTACTGTCCCCTGGGCCCTGTACTGTCCCCTGGGCCCTGTACTGTCCCCTGGGCCCTGTACTGTCCTCTGGGCCCTGTACTGTCCCCGGGCCCTGTACTGTCCCAGGGCTCTGTACTGTCCCCTGGGCTCTGTACTGTCCTCTGGGCCCTGTACTGTCCCCGGGCCCTGTACTGTCCTCTGGGCCCTGTACTGTCCCTGGGCCCTGTACTGTCCCCGGGCCCTGTACTGTCCCCTGGGCTCTGTACTGTCCCCTGGGCCCTGTACTGTCCCCGGGCCCTGTACTGTCCCCTGGGCCCTGTACTGTCCTCTGGGCCCTGTACTGTCCCCGGGCCCTGTACTGTCCCTGGGCCATGTACTGTCCCCTGGGCCATGTACTGTCCCTGGGCCCTGTACTGTCCCCTGGGCTCTGTACTGTCCCCTGGGCCCTGAACTGAGAGATATATAAAGTGAGAGAGATGGAGAGAAACAGAGAGGGATGTAGGAGGAAAGAAAAACAAAGAGAGACAGATAGTGGCAGAGAGACACAGATCAATAGACTGTTACACAGATAGAAATATATATAGATAGATGGATAGTGCCAGATAGACAGATAGGTTTCAAGGAGCATATTAAAGGAGGAGAGAGAGGCAGAGAGGTTTAGGGAGGGAATTCCAGAGCTTAGGGTCTAGGCAGCTGAAGGCACGGCCGCCAATGGTGGAGCGATGGAAATCGGGGATGAGCAAGAGGCATTGGAGGAATGCAGAGGTCTCGGAGGGTTGTAGAAAGAAGTAGAGATAAACAGATAGAGAAAGATAAACAGATAGAGAAAGATAAACAGTTAAAGATAGATAAACAGATATGTGGAGAAAGATGAACAGCAGAGAGAGAGAGAAAAACAGGGAGATGGAAACAGTGAGTTCTGAGCAAGAGTTACAGAGCTCCCACAAGCCCGGGGTGGGTGGGGGGGGGGGGAGAAGCTCGACACCTACCTCTCCCAGCCTAGCACAGAGGTACAGCAACAGCCATCGCCAGTGCGGGGGGATGTACCAGGGACAGCAGCTTGATGAGAGACAGGGAAGGAAACTGGGGAGAAATGTGTAAACAGAAGAGACAGATTCGTTCCTGCGTCACTGTCTCCTGAGCGATCAGCCCCCGTCACCAGTTCTGGTAATGATGGCAGCTGAAAGCTTCATTGATTTTCAATTAGCAGCTAACTACTGCACAAGATTAAATATGGATCAGCTAAATAAATACTGGAAATACAAGGAGCTTAACATGAACCCATGGGGATTACCTCAGACTCTACAGAATCTATGGAGCCTGGGTGGTGCAGTAGGTTAGACGCTGGCCTTTCACCCCCCTGGGGTCAGGCTTTCAATCCAGCCCAGACTGATGGGATCAAAGACTCCTCTCTCTGCTGTGAGGCCCTCAATCCAGAGATGCTGCAAGATGGCTGGACAAATGGCACAAGTGAGGTGGGGGCAGAGGCATATTGCTGGGGCAGTGTAGACGGGGCTTTACTCTGTACCTGCCCTGGGAATATTTGACGGGACATTGTAGAGGGAGCTTTACTCTGTATCTAACCCTGTACCTGCCCTGGGAGTGTTTGATGGGACAGTGTAGAGGGAGCTTTACTCTGTATCTAACCCGTGCTGTACCTGCCCTGGGAGTGATTGATGGGACAGTGTAGACGGGGCTTTACTCTGTATCTGGCCTGGAGTGTTTGATGGGACAGTGTAGAGGGAACTTTACTCTGTATCTGGCCTGGAGTATTTGATGGGACATTGTAGAGGAAGCTTTACTTTTTATCTGGCCTGGAGTGTTTGATGGGACAGTGTAGACGGGGCTTTACTCTGTATCTGGCCTGGAGTATTTGATGGGACATTATAGAGGGAGCTTTACTCTGTATCTGGCCTGGAGTATTTGATGGGACATTATAGAGGGAGCTTTACTCTGTATCTGGCCTGGAGTATTTGATGGGACATTGTAGAGGAAGCTTTACTTTTTATCTGGCCTGGAGTGTTTGATGGGACAGTGTAGAGGGAACTTTACTCTGTATCTGGCCTGGAGTGTTTTATGGGACATTGTAGAGGGAGCTTTACTCTGTACCTGGCCTGGAGTGTTTGATGGGACAGTGTAGAGGGAGCTTTACTCTGTATCTGGCCTGGAGTGTTTGATGGGACAGTGTAGAGGAAGCTTTACTCTGTATCTGGCCTGGAGTGTTTGATGGGACAGTGCAGAGGGAGCTTTACTCTGTACCTGGCCTGGAGTGTTTGATGGGACATTGTAGAGGGAGCTTTGATGTCATTGGGCCCTGTGTCTAATTGTAGCTGTTTTGTACCAGTACCAGAAGCCTCCACCAGCTTGTAGCTAGTTACAGGCCTAGAAGACATCATTTAAATGTCCAACATCCAACCCACAAGCTCCCAGCGCCTGAGCTCTCTCACTCTCTCCTACTCTCACTCTTGCACACTCTCTCACTCCCTCCCACTCTCTCACTTTCACGCTCACATTCTCTCCCACTCTCCCACACTCTCCCACTGCCACTCTCTCACACACTCTCTCTCACTCTCCCACTCTCACACATACTCTCTCTCACTCTCTCACACTCTCCCACTCCCACTCTCTCACACACTCTCTCTCACTCTCTCACACTCTCCCACTCCCACTCTCTCACACACTCTCTCTCACTCTCTCCCACTCCCACTCTCTCACACACTCTCTCTCACTCTCCCACTCCCACACACACTCTCTCTCACTCTCCCACTCTCTCACACACTCTCTCTCACTCTCTCACACTCTCCCACTCCCACTCTCTCACACACTCTCTCTCACTCTCTCACACTCTCCCACTCCCACTCTCTCACACACTCTCTCTCACTCTCCCACTCCCACACACACTCTCTCTCACTCTCCCACTCTCTCACACACTCTCTCTCACTCTCTCACACTCTCCCACTCCCACTCTCTCACACACTCTCTCTCACTCTCTCACTCTCCCACTCTCTCACACACTCTCTCTCACTCTCTCACACTCTCCCACTCCCACTCCCACACACTCTCTCTCACTCTCCCACTCCCACACACACTCTCTCTCACTCTCTCACTCTCTCACACTCCCACTCTCTCACACACTCTCTCTCACTCTCTCACACTCTCCCACTCCCACTCTCTCTCACTCTCTCACACTCTCCCACTCTCTCACACACTCTCTCTCACTCTCCCACTCCCACACACACTCTCTCTCACTCTCTCACACTCTCCCACTCCCACTCTCTCACACACTCTCTCACTCTCTCACACTCTCCCACTCCCACTCTCTCACACACTCTCTCACTCTCTCTCACTCTCCCACTCCCACTCTCTCACACACTCTCACTCTCTCACACTCTCCCACTCCCACTCTCTCACACACTCTCTCTCACTCTCTCCCACTCTCCCACTCCCACTCTCTCACACACTCTCTCTCACTCTCTCACACTCTCCCACTCCCACTCTCTCACACACTCTCTCTCACTCTCTCACACTCTCCCACTCCCACTCTCTCACACACTCTCTCTCACTCTCTCACACTCTCCCACTCCCACTCTCTCTCACTGTCTCACATTCTTACACTCCCGCTCTCATAGTGACTAACGCCTGATCTGATCTCTGATTGTAAAATCTAACCCTCGATGCTTGAAATGGAAAGCAGACATCCTTCACCATCACAGGTTGTCTCTCATTCCCAGTCTCTCTGTCTGTCTCTCGTTCCCAGTCTCTGTCTGTCTCTCCCCCTCTCTGAATGTCTCTCTCACTCTCTCTGTCTGTCATTGTCCTTCTCTCTGTCTCTTCTTTTCTCTTTCTCTCTGTCCTCGTCTGTATGTCTGTCTTTATTTCTCTATCTCTTTCGCTCTCTGTCTCTTTCTCTGTCACTTCTCTCTATCTCTCCCTGTCTCTCCATACCTTTCTCACCTCCTGTCTCTTCCTCGCTCTATCCATCTCTCCCTCTCTCTGTGTCAGTCTGTCTCTCTCTTCCCCATCTCTCCCTCTCCTGTCTCTTCCTCTCTCTGTCCATCTCTCCCTCTCTCTCCCTCTCTCTGTCAATCTGTCTCGCTCTCTCGCCCTATCTCTCCCTCTCTCTATCCATCTCGCCTTCTCCCTCCCTCTCTCTCTCTCTGTCAATCTGTCTCTCTCTTTCCTATTCAGTTTCTCAGATAAAATCTCTTCAAAGAAACAAACGCATGACTGTGAAATGTTGGATTGGAATCCTGTCCTGTGCACTCGAGCCAAACAAAAGGCCCCGGAGTGGCCAACTTTTGCACGTGGCAGAGATCTGGGGCCTATGGCGTGGCCTGCTGCTGGAGTCAGGCCAGAAACCGCTGCATGGGGCAGGGGGAGAAGATTAGAAGGGGGAGCACTCAAGCGCTCAAGAGCATCCGACTCGGAAAGGGGTTGAAGTCCCGATCGGCCACAGTCCGTGCAAAGTAGATGGGGTCTGAGGGAGGGTGTGGAGGGAATAGCAGAGTTGCAGGATGAGGGCGTGAACTCACATATACTGATCTCATATACTGATCTCATATACTGATCTCACACATACTGATCTCATATACTGAACTCATATACTGATCTCACACATACTGAACTCATATACTGATCTCACACATACTGAACTCATATACTGATCTCATATACTGATCTCATATACTGATCTCATATACTGATCTCACACATACTGATCTCATATACTGAACTCATATACTGATCTCATATACTGATCTCATATACTGATCTCACACATACTGATCTCATATACTGAACTCATATACTGATCTCACACATACTGATCTCATATACTGAACTCATATACTGATCTCACACATACTGAACTCATATACTGATCACACACATACTGAACTCATATACTGATCACACACATACTGAACTCATATACTGAACTCACGCATACTGAACTCATATACTGATCTCACACATACTGAACTCATATACTGATCACACACATACTGAACTCATATACTGATCTCACACATACTGAACTCATATACTGATCACACACATACTGAACTCATATACTGATCTCACACATACTGAACTCATATACTGAACACACATACTGATCTCACACATACTGATCTCACACATACTGATCTCATATACTGAACTCATATACTGAACTCACGCATACTGAACTCATATACTGAACTCATATACTGAACACACACATACTGAACTCATATACTGATCTCACACATACTGAACTCACATATACTGAACTCATATACTGATCTCACACATACTGATCTCACACATACTGAACTCATATACTGAACTCACACATAATGAACTCATATACTGAACTCACACATACTGAACTCACACATACTGAACTCATATACTGAACTCACGCATACTGATCTCATATACTGAACTCACACATGCTGAACTCATATACTGAACTCACACATACTGAACTCATATACTGAATTCACACATACTGAACTCATATACTGAACTCACACATAATGAACTCACATATACTGAACTCATATGCTGATCTCACACACACTGAACTCATATACTGAACTCACACATACTGAACTCACACATAATGAACTCATATACTGAACTCACACATACTGAACTCATATACTGAACTCACACATAATGAACTCACATATACTGAACTCATATACTGATCTCACACATACTGAACTCACACATACTGAACTCACACATACTGATCTCACATATACTGAACTCAAATACTGAACTCATATGCTGAACTCACATATACTGAACTCATATACTGAACTCACACATACTGAACTCACACATAATGAACTCATATACTGAACTCACACATACTGAACTCATATACTGAACTCACACATAATGAACTCACATATACTGAACTCATATACTGAACTCACACATACTGAACTCATATACTGAACTCATATACTGAACGCACACATACTGAACTCATATACTGATCTCACACATACTGAACTCATATACTGAACTCACACATACTGAACTCATATACTGAACTCACACATACTGAACTCACACATACTGAACTCATATACTGAACTCACACATACTGAACTCACACATACTGATCTAATATACTGAACTCACACATACTGAACTCACACATACTGATCTAATATACTGAACTCACACATACTGAACTCACACATACTGATCTCATATACTGAACTCACACATACTGAACTCACACATACTGATCTCATATACTGAACTCATATACTGAACTCACACATACTGAACTCATATACTGAACTCACATATACTGAACTCATATACTGATCTCACACATACTGAACTCATAAACTGAACTCACACATAATGAACTCATATACTGAACTCACACATACTGAACTCACACATACTGAACTCATATACTGAACTCACACATACTGAACTCACACATACTGAACTCATATACTGAACTCACGCATACTGATCTCATATACTGAACTCACACATGCTGAACTCATATACTGAACTCACACATAATGAACTCACATATACTGAACTCATATACTGATCTCACACATACTGAACTCACACATACTGAACTCACACATACTGATCTCACATATACTGAACTCAAATACTGAACTCATATGCTGAACTCACATATACTGAACTCATATACTGAACTCACACATACTGAACTCACACATAATGAACTCATATACTGAACTCACACATACTGAACTCATATACTGAACTCACACATAATGAACTCACATATACTGAACTCATATACTGAACTCACACATACTGAACTCATATACTGAACTCATATACTGAACGCACACATACTGAACTCATATACTGATCTCACACATACTGAACTCATATACTGAACTCACACATACTGAACTCATATACTGAACTCACACATACTGAACTCACACATACTGAACTCATATACTGAACTCACACATACTGAACTCACACATACTGATCTAATATACTGAACTCACACATACTGAACTCACACATACTGATCTAATATACTGAACTCACACATACTGAACTCACACATACTGATCTCATATACTGAACTCACACATACTGAACTCACACATACTGATCTCATATACTGAACTCATATACTGAACTCACACATACTGAACTCATATACTGAACTCACATATACTGAACTCATATACTGATCTCACACATACTGAACTCATAAACTGAACTCACACATAATGAACTCATATACTGAACTCACACATACTGAACTCACACATACTGAACTCATATACTGAACTCACACATACTGAACTCACACATACTGAACTCATATACTGAACTCACGCATACTGATCTCATATACTGAACTCACACATGCTGAACTCATATACTGAACTCACACATACTGAACTCATATACTGAACTCACACATAATGAACTCATATATACTGAACTCATATACTGATCTCACACACACTGAACTCATATACTGAACTCACACATACTGAACTCACACATAATGAACTCATATACTGAACTCACACATACTGAACTCATATACTGAACTCACACATAATGAACTCACATATACTGAACTCATATACTGATCTCACACATACTGAACTCACACATACTGAACTCACACATACTGATCTCACATATACTGAACTCAAATACTGAACTCATATGCTGAACTCACATATACTGAACTTATATACTGAACTCACACATACTGAACTCACACATACTGAACTCATATACTGAACTCACACATACTGAACTCATATACTGAACTCACGCATACTGAACTCATATACTGAACTCATATACTGAACTCACACATACTGAACTCATATACTGAACTCATATACTGAACGCACACATACTGAACTCATATACTGATCTCACACATACTGAACTCATATACTGAACTCACACATACTGAACTCATATACTGAACTCACACATACTGAACTCATATACTGAACTCACACATACTGAACTCACACATACTGATCTAATATACTGAACTCACACATACTGAACTCACACATACTGATCTAATATACTGAACTCACACATACTGAACTCACACATACTGATCTCATATACTGAACTCACACATACTGAACTCACACATACTGATCTCATATACTGAACTCATATACTGAACTCACACATACTGAACTCATATACTGAACTCACATATACTGAACTCATATACTGATCTCACACATACTGAACTCATATACTGAACTCACACATAATGAACTCATATACTGAACTCACACATACTGAACTCACACATACTGAACTCATATACTGAACTCACACATACTGAACTCACACATACTGAACTCATATACTGAACTCACGCATACTGATCTCATATACTGAACTCACACATGCTGAACTCATATACTGAACTCACACATACTGAACTCATATACTGAACTCACACATAATGAACTCACATATACTGAACTCACACATACTGAACTCATATACTGAACTCATATACTGAACTCATATACTGAACTCACACATAATGAACTCATATATACTGAACTCATATACTGATCTCACACACACTGAACTCATATACTGAACTCACACATACTGAACTCACACATAATGAACTCATATACTGAACTCACACATACTGAACTCATATACTGAACTCACACATAATGAACTTACATATACTGAACTCATATACTGATCTCACACATACTGAACTCATATACTGAACTCACACATAATGAACTCATATACTGAACTCACACATAATGAACTCACATATACTGAACTCACATATACTGAACTCATATACTGAACTCACACATAATGAACTCATATACTGAACTCACACATACTGAACTCATATACTGAACTCACACATAATGAACTTACATATACTGAACTCATATACTGATCTCACACATACTGAACTCATATACTGAACTCACACATAATGAACTCATATACTGAACTCACACATAATGAACTCACATATACTGAACTCACATATACTGAACTCATATACTGAACTCACACATACTGAACTCACACATAATGAACTCATATACTGAACTCACACATACTGAACTCATATACTGAACTCACACATAATGAACTCACATATACTGAACTCATATACTGAACTCACACATACTGAACTCATATACTGAACTCATATACTGAACGCACACATACTGAACTCATATACTGATCTCACACATACTGAACTCATATACTGAACTCACACATACTGAACTCATATACTGAACTCACACATACTGAACTCACACATACTGAACTCATATACTGAACTCACACATACTGAACTCACACATACTGATCTAATATACTGAACTCACACATACTGAACTCACACATACTGATCTAATATACTGAACTCACACATACTGAACTCACACATACTGATCTCATATACTGAACTCACACATACTGAACTCACACATACTGATCTCATATACTGAACTCATATACTGAACTCACACATACTGAACTCATATACTGAACTCACATATACTGAACTCATATACTGATCTCACACATACTGAACTCATATACTGAACTCACACATAATGAACTCATATACTGAACTCACACATACTGAACTCACACATACTGAACTCATATACTGAACTCACACATACTGAACTCACACATACTGAACTCATATACTGAACTCACGCATACTGATCTCATATACTGAACTCACACATGCTGAACTCATATACTGAACTCACACATACTGAACTCATATACTGAACTCACACATAATGAACTCATATATACTGAACTCATATACTGATCTCACACACACTGAACTCATATACTGAACTCACACATACTGAACTCACACATAATGAACTCATATACTGAACTCACACATACTGAACTCATATACTGAACTCACACATAATGAACTCACATATACTGAACTCATATACTGATCTCACACATACTGAACTCACACATACTGAACTCACACATACTGATCTCACATATACTGAACTCAAATACTGAACTCATATGCTGAACTCACATATACTGAACTTATATACTGAACTCACACATACTGAACTCACACATACTGAACTCATATACTGAACTCACACATACTGAACTCATATACTGAACTCACGCATACTGAACTCATATACTGAACTCATATACTGAACTCACACATACTGAACTCATATACTGAACTCATATACTGAACGCACACATACTGAACTCATATACTGATCTCACACATACTGAACTCATATACTGAACTCACACATACTGAACTCATATACTGAACTCACACATACTGAACTCATATACTGAACTCACACATACTGAACTCACACATACTGATCTAATATACTGAACTCACACATACTGAACTCACACATACTGATCTAATATACTGAACTCACACATACTGAACTCACACATACTGATCTCATATACTGAACTCACACATACTGAACTCACACATACTGATCTCATATACTGAACTCATATACTGAACTCACACATACTGAACTCATATACTGAACTCACATATACTGAACTCATATACTGATCTCACACATACTGAACTCATATACTGAACTCACACATAATGAACTCATATACTGAACTCACACATACTGAACTCACACATACTGAACTCATATACTGAACTCACACATACTGAACTCACACATACTGAACTCATATACTGAACTCACGCATACTGATCTCATATACTGAACTCACACATGCTGAACTCATATACTGAACTCACACATACTGAACTCATATACTGAACTCACACATAATGAACTCACATATACTGAACTCACACATACTGAACTCATATACTGAACTCATATACTGAACTCATATACTGAACTCACACATAATGAACTCATATATACTGAACTCATATACTGATCTCACACACACTGAACTCATATACTGAACTCACACATACTGAACTCACACATAATGAACTCATATACTGAACTCACACATACTGAACTCATATACTGAACTCACACATAATGAACTTACATATACTGAACTCATATACTGATCTCACACATACTGAACTCATATACTGAACTCACACATAATGAACTCATATACTGAACTCACACATAATGAACTCACATATACTGAACTCACATATACTGAACTCATATACTGAACTCACACATAATGAACTCATATACTGAACTCACACATACTGAACTCATATACTGAACTCACACATAATGAACTTACATATACTGAACTCATATACTGATCTCACACATACTGAACTCATATACTGAACTCACACATAATGAACTCATATACTGAACTCACACATAATGAACTCACATATACTGAACTCACATATACTGAACTCATATACTGAACTCACACATAATGAACTCACATATACTGAACTCATATACTGAACTCACACATACTGATCTCACATATACTGAACTCAAATACTGAACTCATATGCTGAACTCACATATACTGAACTTATATACTGAACTCACACATACTGAACTCACACATACTGAACTCATATACTGAACTCACACATACTGAACTCATATACTGAACTCACGCATACTGAACTCATATACTGAACTCATATACTGAACTCATATACTGAACTCACACATACTGAACTCATATACTGATCTCACACATACTGAACTCATATACTGAACTCACACATACTGAACTCATACTGAACTCATATACTGAACTCACACATACTGAACTCACACATACTGATCTCATATACTGAACTCACACATACTGAACTCACACATACTGAACTCATATACTGAACTCATATACTGAACTCACACATACTGAACTCATATACTGAACTCACACATAATGAACTCACATATACTGAACTCACACATACTGAACTCATATACTGAACTCATATACTGAACTCATATACTGAACTCACACATAATGAACTCATATATACTGAATTCATATACTGATCTCACACACACTGAACTCATATACTGAACTCACACATACTGAACTCACACATAATGAACTCATATACTGAACTCACACATACTGAACTCATATACTGAACTCACACATAATGAACTTACATATACTGAACTCATATACTGATCTCACACATACTGAACTCATATACTGAACTCATATACTGAACTCACACATAATGAACTCATATACTGAACTCACACATAATGAACTCACATATACTGAACTCACATATACTGAACTCATATACTGAACTCACACATAATGAACTCACATATACTGAACTCATATACTGAACTCACACATACTGATCTCACATATACTGAACTCAAATACTGAACTCATATGCTGAACTCACATATACTGAACTTATATACTGAACTCACACATACTGAACTCACACATACTGAACTCATATACTGAACTCACACATACTGAACTCATATACTGAACTCACGCATACTGAACTCATATACTGAACTCATATACTGAACTCATATACTGAACTCACACATACTGAACTCATATACTGATCTCACACATACTGAACTCATATACTGAACTCACACATACTGAACTCATATACTGAACTCATATACTGAACTCACACATACTGAACTCATACTGAACTCACACATACTGAACTCACACATACTGATCTCATATACTGAACTCACACATACTGAACTCACACATACTGATCTAATATACTGAACTCACACATACTGAACTCACACATACTGATCTAATATACTGAACTCACACATACTGAACTCACACATACTGAACTCATATACTGAACTCACACATACTGAACTCATATACTGAACTCACACATACTGAACTCACACATACTGATCTAATATACTGAACTCACACATACTGAACTCACACATACTGATCTCATATACTGAACTCACACATACTGAACTCACACATACTGATCTCATATACTGAACTCATATACTGAACTCACACATACTGAACTCATATACTGAACTCACATATACTGAACTCATATACTGATCTCACACATTCTGAACTCATATACTGAACTCACACATACTGAACTCATATACTGAACTCACATATACTGAACTCATATACTGATCTCACACATACTGAACTCATATACTGAACTCACACATACTGAACTCATATACTGAACTCACACATACTGAACTCACACATACTGATCTCATATACTGATCTCACACATACTGATCTCACACATACTGAACTCACACATAATGAACTCACATATACTGAACTCATATACTGAACTCACACATAATGAACTCACATATACTGAACTCATATACTGAACTCACACATAATGAACTCACATATACTGAACTCATGTACTGAACTCATTTGCTGAACTCACGCATACTGAACTCATATACTGAACTCATATACTGAACTGACACATAGTGAACTCATATACTGAACTCACACATACTGAACTCATATACTGAACTCATATACTGAACTCACACATACTGATCTCATATACTGAACTCATATACTGAACTCACACATACTAAACTCATATACTGATCTCACACATACTGAACTCATATACTGAACTCATATACTGATCTCACACATACTGAACTCACACATACTGATCTCACACATATTGAACTCATATACTGAACTCATATACTGAACTCACACATACTGATCTCACACATACTGAACTCATATACTGATCTTACGCATACTGAACTCATATACTGAACTCACACATACTGAACTCATATACTGAACTCACACATACTGAACTCATATACTGAACTCACACATACTGAACTCACACATACTGATCTCACACATACTGAACTCATATACTTTTTTTTTATTCGTTCACGGGATGTGGGCGTCGCTGGCAAGGCCGGCATTTATTGCCCATCCCTAATTGCCCTTGAGAAGGTGGTGGTGAGCCGCCTTCTTGAACCGCTGCAGTCCGTGTGGTGACGGTTCTCCCACAATGCTGTTAGGAAGGGAGTTCCAGGATTATGACCCAGCGACAATGAAGGAACGGCGATATATTTCCAAGTCGGGATGGTGTGTGACTTGGAGGGGAACGTGCAGGTGGTGTTGTTCCCATGCGCCTGCTGCCCTTGTCCTTCTAGGTGGTAGAGGTCGCGGGTTTGGGAGGTGCTGTCGAAGAAGCCTTGGCGAGTTGCTGCAGTGCATCCTGTGGATGGTGCACACTGCAGCCACTGTGCGCCGGTGGTGAAGGGAGTGAATGTTTAGGGTGGTGGATGGGGTGCCAATCAAGCGGGCTGCTTTATCTTGGATGGTGTCGAGCTTCTTGAGTGTTGTTGGAGCTGCACTCATCCAGGCAAGTGGAGAGTATTCCATCACACTCCTGACTTGTGCCTTGTAGATGGTAGAAAGGCTTTGGGGAGTCAGGAGGTGAGTCACTTGCCGCAGAATACCCAGCCTCTGACCTGCTCTCGTAGCCACAGTATTTATATGGCTGGTCCAGTTAAGTTTCTGGTCAATGGTGACCCCCAGGATGTTGATGGTGGGGGATTCGGCGATGGTAATGCCGTTGAATGTCAAGGGGAGGTGGTTAGACTCTCTCTTGTTGGAGATGGTCATTGCCTGGCACTTATCTGGCGCGAATGTTACTTGCCACTTATGAGCCCAAGCCTGGATGTTGTCCAGGTCTTGCTGCATGCAGGCTCGGACTGCTTCATTATCTGAACTCACACATACTGATCTCACACATACTGATCTCACACATACTGAACTCACATATATTGCAGCAGAGGGTTGTGATGGAATGCATCCAGGCCAACGTACTGAAGTCCTGAGTTTGTTACTGTTCTGTAAGGAAAATAAAGAGAATTAAATCACAACACAAAACCGGTGGTTAGATACAGAGTAAAGCTCCCTCTACACTGCCCGTTCAAACACTCCCAGGGCAGGTACAGGGTTAGATACAGAGTAAAGCTCCCTCTGCACTGTCCCATCAAACACTCCCAGGGCAGGTACAGCACGGGTTAGATACAGAGTAAAGCTCCCTCTACACTGTCCCATCAAACACTCCCAGGGCAGGTACAGCACGGGTTAGATACAGAGTAAAGCTCCCTCTACACTGTCCCATCAAACACTCCCAGGACAGGTACAGCACGGGTTAGATACAGAGTAAAGCTCCCTCTACACTGTCCCATCGAACACTCCTAGGGCTCTAACTTCTTCCTCCTCTCCTGTTGGTGTTGTCTGTCACTGTAGTACGGGTTCCACAGGCCCTGGTCTTGCCCCCGGTACCTCACCCAATTGGCCAATCTTCATGCACGATCTCCTGGCTCTTGCCACACCTATAACCTGGGAGAGTGGTACACCTGGATGCAGAGACATCCCACTGGGCAGACAGTATCAACAGCATGTTTGACTGTGGGTGGCATCACAACTGAGTCCTTATCTGACATTAATGCACCCACTTTCCGATGGGAACATAGGAACAGGAGGAGGCTATTCAGCCCCTCGAGCCTGTTGCACCATTCAATTAGGTCATGGCTGATATGTATCTTAAGTCCATCTACCCTCCTTGGGAGTCACCCAGTAGTGACCAGGAGCAGCAGCACTGACTGATTTATCCCCTCCCTGACATGGGTTGGCGGGGGGCAGTGAGACCCACTGTCGTATATCTGTGGGTGCCTGACTGAGATCAGCTAGCTCAGCATGAACCGGGGACAGACCCTGGGCCCTTGTTACACGGCTCGGAACCACACCTTGAGGGCTCAAGGCTGCTCTCAGGAGAACTGAAGAGATGACATTAGACACGGGCACAGATGGTGAGGTGACTTACAGGTTTCTCAGCTTGGTGTAATTCTCCAAGTCACTTCGAGACAGATTCTTCAATCCACCCTGGTTCTCAATGTATCTGCAGAAAGCATAAATATCGAAAGTTAAAACAAACATAGGAGCAGGAGGAGGCCATACGGCCCCTCGAGCTTGTTCCGCCATTCAATTAGATCCCGGCTGATCTATATCTTAACGCCATCTATCCACCTTGGTTCTGTATCTCCTAATATCCAACAAAAATCTATCAATCTCAGTTTTGACATTTTCAATTTGCACACACAAACAAACACAAGGATTCACGCACACACACAGGCGTACACACATATACACATGCACGCACACACACACACCCATAGACACACACACCCACAAACACACACATCCGCACACACACACACACACACACACAGAGTACCAGCACGTTCCAGCTCTTGAATTCCTGAACCTATTTGTTGTGCAAACTGTCTTGTTATTCCTTTAGTTTAGGGGTGGAGGGTGCCCTGGGGCTTTTCTTGTAATTACAAATAATGTCAGCAAATGGAAGCCTGATTAATGGGCTCCACTTCATCACAGGGCCTGTCTTCACTTGCCCGTTACTGGAGTTCTCCCAGACTCCGGGATCAGATAAATGGGACAGATTATTGCACTGGGGGGTGGCTGTCTGGGTGGGCAATGCCATGGCCAATACGACTGTGTGGGCAACAGGGCTAAAAACCCGAGAGAAGGAAAGATAAAGGAAAGGAATACACACTCTCCATGACCCACACTCTCCACGACCCACACTCTCCACGACCCACACTCTCCACGACCCACACTCTCCACGACCCACACTCTCCACGACCCACACTCTCCACGACCCACATTCTATACCCACACACTATAACCCACACTCTATAACCCACACTCTATAACCCACACTCTATAATCCACACTCTATAACACACACTCTATAACCCACACTCTATAACCCACACTCTATAACCCACACTCTGTAACCCACACTCTATAACCCACACTCTGTAACCCACACTCTATAATCCACACTCTGTAACCCACACTCTATAACCCACACACTCTATAACCCACACTCTATAACCCACACTCTATAACCCACACTCTATAACCCACTCTCTATAACCCACACTCTGTAACCCACACTCGATAACCCACACACTCTATAACCCACACTCTGTAACCCACACTCTGTAACCCACACTCTATAACCCACACACTCTATAACCCACACTCTATAACCCACACTCTATAATCCACACTCTATAACCCACACTCTATAACCCACACTCTATAACCCACACTCTATAATCCACACTCTATAACCCACACTCTATAACCCACACTCTATAACCCACACTCTGTAACCCACACTCTATAACCCACACTCTGTAACCCACACTCTATAACCCACACTCTATAACCCACACTCTATAACCCACACTCTATAACCCACACTCTCTATAACCCACACTCTATAACCCACTCTCTATAACCCACACACTCTATAACCCACTCTCTATAACCCACACACTCTATAACCCACACTCTGTAACCCACACTCTATAACCCACACTCTATAACCCACTCTCTATAACCCACACTCTATAACCCACACTCTATAACCCACACACTCTATAACCCACTCTCTATAACCCACACACTCTATAACCCACACTCTGTAACCCACACTCTATAACCCACACTCTATAACCCACTCTCTATAACCCACACTCTATAACCCACACTCTATAACCCACACTCTATAACCCACTCTCTATAACCCACTCTCTATAACCCACTCTCTATAACCCACTCTCTATAACCCACACACTCTATAACCCACTCTCTATAACCCACACACTCTATAACCCACACTCTGTAACCCACACTCTATAACCCACACTCTCTATAACCCACTCTCTATAACCCACACACTCTATAACCCACACTCTCTATAACCCACACTCTGTAATACACACTCTATAACCCACACTCTATAACCCACACTCTATAACCCACACTCTATAACCCACACTCTATAACCCACACTCTATAACCCACTCTCTATAACCCACACACTCTATAACCCACACTCTATAACCCACACTCTCTATAACCCACTCTCTATAACCCACACACTCTATAACCCACACTCTCTATAACCCACACTCTGTAATACACACTCTATAACCCACACTCTATAACCCACACACTATAACCCACACTCTATAACCCACACTCTATAACCCACACTCTATAACCCACACTCTGTAACCCACACTCTATAACCCACACTCTGTAACCCACACTCTATAACCCACACTCTATAACCCACACTCTATAACCCACACTCTATAACCCACTCTCTATAACCCACACTCTGTAACCCACACTCGATAACCCACACACTCTATAACCCACACTCTGTAACCCACACTCTGTAACCCACACTCTATAACCCACACACTCTATAACCCACACTCTATAACCCACACTCTATAATCCACACTCTATAACCCACACTCTATAACCCACACTCTATAACCCACACTCTATAATCCACACTCTATAACCCACACTCTATAACCCACACTCTATAACCCACACTCTGTAACCCACACTCTATAACCCACACTCTGTAACCCACACTCTATAACCCACACTCTATAACCCACACTCTATAACCCACACTCTATAACCCACACTCTCTATAACCCACACTCTATAACCCACTCTCTATAACCCACACACTCTATAACCCACTCTCTATAACCCACACACTCTATAACCCACACTCTGTAACCCACACTCTATAACCCACACTCTATAACCCACTCTCTATAACCCACACTCTATAACCCACACTCTATAACCCACACACTCTATAACCCACTCTCTATAACCCACACACTCTATAACCCACACTCTGTAACCCACACTCTATAACCCACACTCTATAACCCACTCTCTATAACCCACACTCTATAACCCACACTCTATAACCCACACTCTATAACCCACTCTCTATAACCCACTCTCTATAACCCACTCTCTATAACCCACTCTCTATAACCCACACACTCTATAACCCACTCTCTATAACCCACACTCTGTAACCCACACTCTATAACCCACACACTCTATAACCCACACTCTATAACCCACACTCTATAATCCACACTCTATAACCCACACTCTATAACCCACACTCTATAACCCACACTCTATAATCCACACTCTATAACCCACACTCTATAACCCACACTCTATAACCCACACTCTGTAACCCACACTCTATAACCCACACTCTGTAACCCACACTCTATAACCCACACTCTATAACCCACACTCTATAACCCACACTCTATAACCCACACTCTCTATAACCCACACTCTATAACCCACTCTCTATAACCCACACACTCTATAACCCACTCTCTATAACCCACACACTCTATAACCCACACTCTGTAACCCACACTCTATAACCCACACTCTATAACCCACTCTCTATAACCCACACTCTATAACCCACACTCTATAACCCACACACTCTATAACCCACTCTCTATAACCCACACACTCTATAACCCACACTCTGTAACCCACACTCTATAACCCACACTCTATAACCCACTCTCTATAACCCACACTCTATAACCCACACTCTATAACCCACACTCTATAACCCACTCTCTATAACCCACTCTCTATAACCCACTCTCTATAACCCACTCTCTATAACCCACACACTCTATAACCCACTCTCTATAACCCACACACTCTATAACCCACACTCTGTAACCCACACTCTATAACCCACACTCTCTATAACCCACTCTCTATAACCCACACACTCTATAACCCACACTCTCTATAACCCACACTCTGTAATACACACTCTATAACCCACACTCTATAACCCACACTCTATAACCCACACTCTATAACCCACACTCTATAACCCACACTCTATAACCCACTCTCTATAACCCACTCTCTATAACCCACTCTCTATAACCCACTCTCTATAACCCACACACTCTATAACCCACTCTCTATAACCCACACTCTGTAACCCACACTCTATAACCCACACTCTCTATAACCCACTCTCTATAACCCACACACTCTATAACCCACACTCTCTATAACCCACACTCTGTAATACACACTCTATAACCCACACTCTATAACCCACACACTATAACCCACACTCTATAACCCACACTCTATAACCCACACTCTATAACCCACTCTCTATAACCCACACACTCTATAACCCACACTCTCTATAACCCACACTCTGTAATACACACTCTATAACCCACACTCTATAACCCACACACTATAACCCACACTCTATAACCCACACTCTATAACCCACACTCTATAACCCACACTCTATAACTCACACTCTATAACACACACTCTATAACCCACACACTCTATAACCCACACTCTATAACCCACACTCTGTAACCCACACTCTATAACCCACACTCTATAACCCACACTCTGTAACCCACACTCTATAACCCACTCTCTATAATCCACACTCTATAATCCACACTCTATAACCCACTCTCTATAACCACACTCTCTCACCCACACTCTATAACCCACACTCTATAACCCACACTCTGTAACCCACACTCTATAATCCACACTCTATAACCCACTCTCTATAACCCACACTCTGTAACCCACACTCTATAACCCACACTCTGTAACCCACACTCTATAATCCACACTCTATAACCCACTCTCTATAACCCACACTCTATAACCCACACTCTATAACCCACACTCTATAACCCACACTCTATAACCCACACTCTGTAACCCACACTCTATAACCCACACTCTATAACCCACACTCTATAACCCACACTCTATAACCCACACTCTATAACCCACACTCTGTAACCCACACTCTGTAACCCACACTCTGTAACCCACACTCTATAACCCACACTCTATAACCCACACTCTGTAACCCACACTCTATAACCCACACTCTATAACCCACACTCTATAACCCACACTCTGTAACCCACACTCTATAACCCACACTCTGTAACCCACTCTCTCTATAATACACACTCTATAATATACTCTCTATAACCCACACTCTATAACCCACACTCTATAACCCACACTCTATAACCCACACTCTATAACCCACACTCTGTAACCCACTCTCTCTATAAAACACACTCTATAATATACTCTCTATAACCCACACTCTATAACCCACACTCTATAACCCACACTCTATAACCCACACTCTGTAACCCACTCTCTATAACCCACACTCTATAACCCACACTCTATAACCCACACTCTATAATCCACACTCTATAACCCACACTCTATAACCCACACTCTGTAACCCACACTCTGTAACCCACACTCTATAACCCACACTCTATAACCCACACTCTATAACCCACACTCTATAATCCACACTCTATAACCCACACTCTATAACACACACTCTATAACCCACACTCTATAACCCACACTCTATAATCCACACTCTATAACCTACACTCTATAACCCACACTCTATAACCCACACTCTATAACCCACACTCTATAATCCACACTCTATAACCCACACTCTATAACCCACACTCTGTAACCCACTCTCTCTATAATACACACTCTATAATATACTCTCTATAACCCACACTCTATAACCCACACTCTATAACCCACACTCTATAATCCACACTCTATAACCCACACTCTATAACCCACACTCTATAACCCACACTCTGTAACCCACATTCTGTAACCCACACTCTATAACCCACACTCTATAACCCACACTCTATAACCCACACTCTATAATCCACACTCTATAACCCACACTCTATAACCCACACTCTATAACCCACACTCGATAACCCACACTCTATAATCCACACTCTATAACCCACACTCTATAACCCACACTCTGTAACCCACTCTCTCTATAATACACACTCTATAATATACTCTCTATAACCCACACTCTATAACCCACACTCTATAACCCACACTCTGTAACCCACACTCTGTAACCCACACTCTGTAACCCACACTCTATAACCCACACTCTATAATCCACACTCTATAACCCACACTCTATAATCCACACTCTATAATCCACACTCTATAACCCACACTCTATAACCCACACTCTCTATAACCCACACTCTATAACCCACACTCTATAACCCACACTCTCTATAACCCACACTCTATAACCCACACTCTATAACCCACACTCTATAACCCACACTCTATAACCCACTCTCTATAACCCACACTCTATAACCCACACTCTATAACCCACACTCTATAACCCACTCTCTATAACCCACACTCTATAACCCACACTCTATAACCCACACTCTATAACCCACACTCTATAACCCACTCTCTATAACCCACACTCTATAACCCACACTCTATAACCCACACTCTATAACCCACTCTCTATAACCCACACTCTATAACCCACACTCTATAACCCACACTCTGTAACCCACACTCTATAACCCACACTCTATAACCCACACTCTGTAACCCACACTCTATAACCCACTCTCTATAATCCACACTCTATAATCCACACTCTATAACCCACTCTCTATAACCCACACTCTGTAACCCACACTCTATAACCCACACTCTATAACCCACACTCTGTAACCCACACTCTATAATCCACACTCTATAACCCACTCTCTATAACCCACACTCTGTAACCCACACTCTATAACCCACACTCTATAACCCACACTCTGTAACCCACACTCTATAATCCACACTCTATAACCCACTCTCTATAACCCACACTCTGTAACCCACACTCTATAACCCACACTCTATA
Organism: Heptranchias perlo; assembly: GCF_035084215.1. NCBI lineage: Eukaryota > Metazoa > Chordata > Chondrichthyes > Hexanchiformes > Hexanchidae > Heptranchias > Heptranchias perlo. The sequence goes on along the minus strand of NC_090368.1, from coordinate 2,950,966 downwards.
ACCCACACTCTGTAACCCACACTCTATAATCCACACTCTATAACCCACACTCTATAACCCACACTCTATAACCCACACTCTGGAACCCACACTCTGTAACCCACACTCTGTAACCCACACTCTATAACCCACACTCTATAACCCACACTCTGTAACCCACACTCTATAACCCACACTCTATAATCCACACTCTATAACCCACACTCTATAACCCACACTCTATAACCCACACTCTATAACACACACTCTATAACCCACACTCTATAACCCACACTCTGTAACCCACACTCTATAATCCACACTCTATAACCCACACTCTATAATCCACACTCTATAACCCACACTCTATAACCCACACTCTATAACCCACACTCTATAACACACACTCTATAACCCACACTCTATAACCCACACTCTGTAACCCACACTCTATAACCCACACTCTATAACCCACACTCTATAACCCACACTCTATAACCCACACTCTGTAACCCACACTCTATAACCCACACTCTATAACCCACACTCTATAACCCACACTCTGTAACCCACACTCTATAACCCACACTCTATAATCCACACTCTATAACCCACACTCTATAACCCACACTCTATAACCCACACTCTGTAACCCACTCTCTCTATAATACACACTCTATAATATACTCTCTATAACTCACACTCTATAACCCACACTCTATAATCCACACTCTATAACCCACACTCTATAACCCACACTCTATAACCCACACTCTGGAACCCACACTCTGTAACCCACACTCTGTAACCCACACTCTATAACCCACACTCTATAACCCACACTCTGTAACCCACACTCTATAACCCACACTCTATAACCCACACTCTGTAACCCACACTCTATAACCCACACTCTGTAACCCACTCTCTCTATAATACACACTCTATAATATACTCTCTATAACCCACACTCTATAACCCACACTCTATAACCCACACTCTATAACCCACACTCTGTAACCCACACTCTATAACCCACACTCTGTAACCCACTCTCTCTACAATACACACTCTATAATATACTCTCTATTACCCACACTCTATAACCCACACTCTATAACCCACACTCTATAACACACACTCTATAACCCACACTCTGTAACCCACTCTCTCTATAATACACACTCTATAATATACTCTCTATAACCCACACTCTATAATCCACACTCTATAATATACTCTCTATTACCCACACTCCATAACCCACACTCTATAACCCACACTCTATAACACACACTCTATAACCCACACTCTGTAACCCACTCTCTCTACAATACACACTCTATACTATACTCTCTATTACCCACACTCTATAACCCACACTCTATAACCCACACTCTATAACCCACACTCTGTAACCCACACTCTATAACCCACACTCTGTAACCCACTCTCTCTACAATACACACTCTATAATATACTCTCTATTACCCACACTCTATTACCCACACTCTATAACCCACACTCTATAACCCACACTCTATAACCCACACTCTATAATCCACACTCTATAACCCACACTCTGTAACCCACACTCTATAATCCACACTCTATAATCCACACTCTATAACCCACACTCTATAATCCACACTCTATAACCCACACTCTATAACCCACACTCTATAACCCACACTCTATAACCCACACTCTATAACCCACACTCTATAACCCACACTCTATAACCCACACTCCATAACCCACACTCTATAACCCACACTCTATAATCCACACTCTATAACCCACACTCTATAACCCACACTCTGTAACCCACACTCTGTAACCCACACTCTATAACCCACACTCTATAATCCACACTCTATAACCCACACTCTATAACCCACACTCTGTAACCCACTCTCTCTATAATACACACTCTATAATGTACTCTCTATAACCCACACTCTATAACCCACACTCTATAACCCACACTCTATAACCCACACTCTGTAACCCACACTCTGTAACCCACACTCTATAACCCACACTCTATAACCCACACTCTATAATCCACACTCTATAACCCACACTCTATAACCCACACTCTGTAACCCACTCTCTCTATAATACACACTCTATAATATACTCTCTATAACCCACACTCTATAACCCACACTCTATAACCCACTCTCTATAACCCACACTCTATAACCCACACTCTGTAACCCACACTCTATAACCCACACTCTATAACCCACACTCTATAACCCACACTCTATAATCCACACTCTATAATCCACACTCTATAACCCACACTCTATAACCCACACTCTCTATAACCCACACTCTATAACCCACACTCTCTATAACCCACACTCTATAACCCACACTCTATAACCCACACTCTGTACCCCACACTCTATAACCCACACTCTATAACCCACACTCTATAACCCACACTCTATAACCCACACTCTGTAACCCACACTCTATAACCCACACTCTATAACCCACACTCTATAACCCACACTCTATAATCCACACTCTATAATCCACACTCTATAACCCACACTCTATAACCCACACTCTATAACCCACACTCTATAACCCACACTCTATAACCCACACTCTATAACCCACACTCTGTAACCCACTCTCTCTATAATACACACTCTATAATATACTCTCTATAACCCACACTCTATAATCCACTCTCTATAACCCACACTCTATAACCCACACTCTATAACCCACACTCTATAACCCACACTCTATAACCCACACTCTATAACCCACACTCTATAACCCACACTCTATAACCCACACTCTATAACCCACTCTCTATAACCCACACTCTATAATCCACACTCTATAACCCACACTCTATAATCCACTCTCTATAACCCACACTCTATAATCCACACTCTATAACCCACACTCTATAACCCACACTCTATAACCCACACTCTATAACCCACACTCTATAATCCACACTCTATAACCCACACTCTATAACCCACACTCTATAACCCACACTCTATAATCCACACTCTATAACCCACACTCTATAACCCACACTCTATAACCCACACTCTGTAACCCACACTCTATAACCCACACTCTATAACCCACACTCTATAATCCACACTCTATAACCCACACTCTATAACCCACACTCTGTAACCCACACTCTGTAACCCACACTCTATAACCCACACTCTATAATCCACACTCTATAATCCACACTCTATAATCCACACTCTATAACCCACACTCTATAACCCACACTCTATAACCCACACTCTGTAACCCACACTCTGTAACCCACACTCTATAACCCACACTCTATAATCCACACTCTATAACCCACTCTCTCTATAATACACACTCTATAACCCACACTCTATAACCCACACTCTGTAACCCACACTCTGTAACCCACACTCTGTAACCCACACTCTATAACCCACACTCTATAACCCACACTCTGTAACCCACACTCTATAACCCACACTCTATAACCCACTCTCTATAACCCACACTCTGTAACCCACACTCTATAACCCACACTCTATAACCCACACTCTATAACCCACACTCTATAACCCACACTCTATAATCCACACTCTATAACCCACACTCTATAACCCACACTCTATAACCCACACTCTGTAACCCACACTCTATAACCCACACTCTATAACCCACGCTCTGTAACCCACACTCTATAACCCACACTCTATAACCCACACTCTATAACCCACACTCTATAACCCACACTCTATAACCCACACTCTATAACCCACACTCTGTAACCCACACTCTATAACCCACACTCTATAACCCACACTCTATAATCCACACTCTATAATCCACACTCTATAATCCACACTCTATAATCCACACTCTATAACCCACACACTCTATAACCCACACTCTATAACCCACACTCTATAATCCACACTCTATAATCCACACTCTATAATCCACACTCTATAACCCACACTCTATAACCCACACTCTATAACCCACACTCTATAATCCACACTCTATAATCCACACTCTATAACCCACACTCTATAACCCAAACTCTATAACCCACACTCTGTAACCCACACTCTGTAACCCACACTCTATAACCCACACTCTATAATCCACACTCTATAACCCACACTCTATAACCCACACACTATAACCCACACTCTATAACCCACACTCTATAACCCACACTCTCTATAACCCACACTCTATAACCCACACTCTATAATCCACACTCTATAACCCACACTCTATAACCCACACTCTATAACCCACACTCTATAATCCACACTCTATAATCCACACACTATAACCCACACTCTATAATCCACACTCTATAACCCACACTCTCTATAACCCACACTCTATAACCCACTCTCTATAACCCACACTCTCTATAACCCACACTCTATAACCCACACTCTATAACCCACACTCTCTATAATCCACACTCTCTCTTACCCACACTCTCCATAATATACACACTCTATAACACACTCTCTATAACATACATTCTCTGTTACACACTCCCTGTAATATACACTCCTTGTAACACACACATTCCCTGTAGCAAACACATTCCCTGTAGTACACACACTCCCTGTTACATACACGCTTCCTGTATCATACACACCCCATCTAACACAGAACACACTCCATGTAGCACACACACACACACCCTGTAACACACACTCCCTGTAACACACACCCTGTAACACACACACCCTGTAACATACACTCCCTGTAACACACACACTCCCTGTAGCACACACACTCTGTAACACACACTCCCTGTAACCCACACACACTCCCTGTAACACACACTCCTTGTAACACACACACACTCTGTAACACACACTCCCTGTAACACACACCCCCTGTAACACACACACCCTGTCACACACACACACTCCCTGTAACACACACCCCCTGTAACACACACACCCTGTCACACACATACACTCCCTGTAACACACACACTCCCTGTAGCACACACACTCTGTAACACACACTCCCTGTAACACACACATTCCCTGTAACACACACATTCCCTGTAACACACACACACCCTGTCACACACATACACTCCCTGTAACACACACACTCCCTGTAGCACACACACTCTGTAACACACACTCCCTGTAACACACACACTCTGTAACACACACACTCCCTGTAGCACACACACTCCCTGTAGCACACACACTCTGTAACACACACTCTGTAACACACACTCCCTGTAACACACACACTCTGTAACACACACACTCCCTGTAGCACACACACTCTGTAACACACACTCCCTGTAACACACACACACTCCCTGTAGCACACACACTCTGTAACACACACACTCCCTGTAACACACACACACTCCCTGTAACACACACTCCCTGTAACACACACACACTCTGTAACACACACACACACTCTGTAACACACACTCCCTGTAACACACATTCCCTGTAACACACACACTCCCTGTAACACACACTCCCGGTAATACACATACACGCCCTGTAACAAACACACATTCCCTGTAACACACACTCCCTGTAACACACACACTCTCTGTAACACATACACTCTCTGTAACACACACACTCCCTGTAACACACACACACTCCCTGTAACACACACTCCCTGTAACACACACACACACTCCCTGTAACACATACACTCCCTGTAACACACACACACTCCCTGTAACACACACTCCCTGTAACACACACACACACTCCCTGTAACACATACACTCCCTGTAACACACACACACTCCCTGTAACACACACTCCCTGTAACACACACACTCCCTGTAGCACACACTCCCTGTAACACACACACACTCCCTGTAACACACACTCCCTGTAACACACACACACTCTGTAACACACACACACTCCCTGTAACACACACTCCCTGTAACACACACACACTCTGTAACACACACACACTCCCTGTAACACACACTCCCTGTAACACACACACACTCTGTAACACACACTCCCTGTAACACACACACACTCCCTGTAACACACACTCCCGGTAATACACATACACGCCCTGTAACAAACACACATTCCCTGTAACACACACTCCCTGTAACACACACACACTCCCTGTAACACATACACTCCCTGTAACACACACACACACTCCCTGTAACACATACACTCCCTGTAACACACACACACACTCCCTGTAACACACACTCCCTGTAACACACACACACTCCCTGTAACACACACTCCCTGTAACACACACACACACTCCCTGTAACACACACACTCTCTGTAACACACACACTCCCTGTAACACATACACTCCCTGTAACACACACACACTCCCTGTAACACACACACACTCCCTGTAACACACACACTCCCTGTAACACATACACTCCCTGTAACACACACACACTCCCTGTAACACACACTCCCTGTAACACACACACACACTCCCTGTAACACATACACTCTCTGTAACACACACACTCCCTGTAACACACACACACTCCCTGTAACACACACTCCCTGTAACACACACACACACTCTCTGTAACACACACACTCCCTGTAACACACACACACTCCCTGTAACACACACTCCCTGTAACACACACACACACTCTCTGTAACACACACACTCCCTGTAACACACACACACTCCCTGTAACACACACTCCCTGTAACACACACACACACTCTCTGTAACACACACACTCCCTGTAACACACACACACTCCCTGTAACACACACTCCCTGTAACACACACACACACTCCCTGTAACACACACACTCCCTGTAACACATACACTCCCTGTAACACACACACACTCCCTGTAACACACACTCCCTGTAACACACACACACACTCCCTGTAACACATACACTCTCTGTAACACACACACTCCCTGTAACACATACACTCCCTGTAACACACACACACTCCCTGTAACACACACACACTCCCTGTAACACACACTCCCTGTAACACACACACACTCCCTGTAACACATACACTCCCTGTAACACACACACACTCCCTGTAACACACACTCCCTGTAACACACACACACTCCCTGTAACACACACTCCCTGTAACACACACACACACTCCCTGTAACACATACACTCTCTGTAACACACACACACACTCCCTGTAACACATACACTCCCTGTAACACATACACTCTCTGTAACACACACACTCCCTGTAACACATACACTCCCTGTAACACACACACACTCCCTGTAACACACACACACTCCCTGTAACACACACACACTCCCTGTAACACACACTCCCTGTAACACACACACTCCCTGTAACACATACACTCCCTGTAACACACACACACACTCCCTGTAACACATACACTCCCTGTAACACACACACACTCCCTGTAACACATACACTCCCTGTAACACACACACACTCCCTGTAACACACACTCCCTGTAACACACACACACACTCCCTGTAACACACACACTCTCTGTAACACACACACTCCCTGTAACACATACACTCCCTGTAACACACACACACTCTCTGTAACACACACACTCCCTGTAACATACACTCCCTGTAACACACACACACTCCCTGTAACACACACTCTCTGTAACACACACACTCCCTGTAACACACACTCTCTGTAACACACACACTCCCTGTAACACACATTCCCTGTAACACCTGCCTCTCTAACACGGTTCAGTGGTCCTCCTCGTGATTGTATTAATCAGAGACCAGAGGCTCGGCCCTGCGATATATATTGCAATAAACCTAAACAGAGACATGACTATGATGCAAGCCCAAGTCCATCCACAGTATCTAAAGGAGTAGCGTTCCGATGAAACAGCGCGTCCAACAGTGTGAAAACTTACTTCAGTTCTCATTGCTGTTACTCGCTCACACAGTTTGATGAATTTCATTTTTCTCATGTCATTTTTATCTTGGCCAATATGTTAAATTAATTTTGAAGTGACTCTGTGTGGTTTTCAGGCACACGGAACAGGAAAGTCTCAGGACTCCCAGGCACGACAGACAGTAATCCTGAGATTGGGTAAAAGTCCTCAAAGGCGTGGAATTCCCCGCAGGGCAGGACCACCATGGGAGGAAGAATAATTTAATGAGACGGAGGAGGGTTAAAATATATATATTTTTTAAATGGAGTAAAAAAAAATTAAGTTGGACTTTTAAAAAGGTTCTGTCAGTAAAAAGGGAGAATTAAGAAACGTGTAAAACTCATTCTAGAAGAAACAGAATTTTTCCTCCACCCTCCTCTCCCAAAAGCACTGGGGTTCGAGTTACCCGCGCACCAATCGGCCTCCAGTACCTCGCCATTCTGCTTCCCTCTGCCTACACAGTGAGTGTGGGCAAGATATTCTCTCATGGGAGGCATCACAACTCTTCATCACCTGACATCCAACAACATCAACAGCTTGCATTTATACAGCGCCTTTAATGTAGTAAAATGTCCCCGAGGAGCTTCACAGGAGTGTAATCGGACAAATATTTGACACCGAGCCGCATAAGGAGATATTAGGACAGGTGACCAAAAGCTCGGTCAAAGAGGTAAGTTTTAAGGAGCGTCTTAAAGGAGGAGAGAGAGGTGGAGAGACGCAGAGGTTTAGGGAGGAAATTGCAGAGCTTAGGGCCTAGGCAGCTGAAGGCGGAGGCGAAGAGAGTAGGGGATGCGCAAGAGGCCAGAGTTGGAGGGGCGCAGAGATCTCCCTGTGTTTTCGGTCAGTGTGGTGCTCTGGAGGTTTTCGAGCCGTGTTATTCTGGAGGGTCACTGTGCTGGGACACGCTGTTGGTATCTCAGAGCTCGACCCCCTTCCAACACACATAGGTTCAGTCCTTCATTTCAGTCCTGGTGCTAAGCGGAGATTGGCCTCTCTGGTTGGGGAATGGGAGGGGTAAAGAGGGGGTACAAGGAGGGGTACAGACGGAAGGCTAAAGAAGGAGGGGAAAAGAGGGGGGTACAAGGAGGGGTACAGACGGTGGGCTAAAGAAGGAGTGGCAAAGAGGGGGTACAGACGGAGGGCTAAAAAAGAAGGGGCAAAGAGGGGGTGTACAGACGGAGGGGTACAGACGGAGGGCTAAAGAAGGAGGGGCAAAGAGGGGGGTACTGACGGAGGGATACAGATAGAAGGGTACAGACGGAGGGGTAATGTCTGACCGTGGGTGGGAGGGGGGGGGGGTCTCGGGTACCGTTTGGAAAGCAGTTGTCTTTCCAGAAGATTGGCGGTGGCACGTGGGTTGGCACTCAGTCCGTGCCCTGCGCTGTGCGAGATGGTGAGGGGATGCCGCAAAGACAGAAACGGGGAAATGTTCAAATCCAGCGTCCCGCCTCGACCGGCTTGTGGGGGAGGTAAACAATGGGGGTTACGAGTGAGCTCCTCGACTCTGGATTAGGAAGCGGGGAAACAAATTAGCCAGGGGTCACTATCGAGTGCTTAAATTGTGTGTGGAATCCCGTTCACTCATCACCCCCTGCGCTCGCTGGCCAACATCGGCTCCCGGTCCAGCAACGCCTCGATTTTAAAATTCTCATTCTTGTTTTCAAATCTTCCCACGGTCTCACCCCCCCCTCCCTATCTCTGTAACCTCCTCCAGCCCTACAACCCTCTGAGATCTCTGCGTTCCTCCAATTCTGGCCTCTTGCGTGTCGCCCACTCCCCGCGCCCCTCCATTGGCGGCCCTGTCTTCAGCTGCCTGGGCCCTGAGCTCTGGAATTCCCTCTCCAATCCTATCCGCATCTCTCTCCTCCTTTATGACGCTCTTTAAAAGTTACCTCTTTGACCGAGCTTTTGATCACCTGTCCTGATATCTCCTTGTGTGGCTCGGTGTCAAATTTTGTCTGATTAACGCTCCTGTGAAGCGCCTTGGGGGACGTTTTACTACTTTAAAGGTGCTGTATAAATGCAAGTTGTTGTTGGGGGGAGGACAAAATCAGGCTCAGGTATGATGCCCTCTGCAGTCGAATAGTCTGGCTCACACATGGCCAGGTGCCGGAGGGTGGTCAGAGGCTGGTACCCCGGCAAGAGTGGGCACCTTCGGTGGGGGGGAGGAGGAGGAGGAGGAGGAGGGGGTGCAAATGAAAAAGATCAGATCCGAATTAACGGATCGCAGCACTTACATTTCCGTGACATTGGTCCTCTCCTCCTGACCGAGCGAGGGGAAGGAGCTCACCCGCTCTGCCTCAGAGCACTGGATGAAGGATGCTGAGCACTTGCAGTAAGTGGGACAAGAAGTCACCATCCCACAGGAGACCTGGATCAGCAGCAGAGCCCGAACGAGGAGCCCGGGAGAGGGAAAACTAAAATCCATTCTTCGCATCTAAACTCCAGGACACTGAGGCAAACTCCGGGGCGGTGGGGGTTGCGCAGCACAAGAGAAAGAGAGAGAGAGACACACACACACACACACACACAGACAGAGAGAGAAACCGTCAGTCACTACACATTCCCAGTTTACAGCAGCAAACAACAGTATCACTGAATCACGGGCTGTAAAAGAGGGCAGTCACCTACCCGCTCTTAAAGGGAAGTGTGCAAATTAAAGGGATGGTGCCTCTGATGCCTTCTTGGTCCCTTGTGTCTGTAACCTGTCGAGATTGCAGCGCCTCTGCTTTCTTTTTTGCCAAATAGAATTATAAATTAACCAGGACTGTGCTCTCTCAGTGTTAATGTAGTGCTCTCAAAGGGCACACTGATTACTGTTAGTCAGTATGGATTTTTTCAAACACAATGCGCGGCATGTGATTCTCCCTGCTCTCCTGTGGAACCAGCTGGCTGCCTCTTGCTGGGTAAGGGCCCCTTTGGTGCTGGGTGCCCTCCGACACAATGCTCAAACTCGTAAGAGGCAGAGTCACAGAGGCGGAAAGATGCGAGAAAAGAGAGCGCCTTGAACACAGCAGAAGGGGGCGCTAATCAGAGAAAATTTGACACCGAGCCACACAAGGAGACGTTAGGGCAGGTGACCAAAAGGAGGGAAGTTTTAAGGGGCGTCTTACAGGAGGAGAGAGAGAGAGAGGCGGAGAGGTTTAGGGAGGGAATTCCAGAGCTCAGAGCCCAGGCAGCTGAAGGCACGGCCGCCAATGGTGGAGCGATGGAAATCGGGGATGTGCAAGAGTCCAGAATTGGAGGAGCGCAGAGATCTCGGAGGGTTGTAGGGCTGGAGGAGAATAGAGAGTGAGGCTATGGAGGGATTTGAACACAAGGATGAAAAACACAGAAAAATGGGGAATCAGAGATTGAAAGATACACATACACACTCACACTCACAAAACGAGAAACAGGTGGGAATACGGAGAAGCACTCTTCGGGTGTGAGCCTAGGGATGGCAGGCTATTCCTCCATGGGGAGCATCACAGTCAAGTTAATCCCGGGGATGAGGGGGCGGACATATGAGGAGAGGTTGAGTAGATTGGGACTCTACTCATTGGAGTTCAGAAGAATGAGAGGCGATCTTATTGAAACATATAAGATTGTGAAGGGGCTTGATCGGGTGGATGCGGTAAGGATGTTCCCAAGGATGGGTGAAACTAGAACTAGGGGGCATAATCTCAGAATAAGGGGCTGCTCCTTCAAAACTGAGATGAGGGGAAACTTCTTCACTCAGAGGGTGGTAGGTCTGTGGAATTTGCTGCCCCAGGAAGCTGTGGAAGCTACATCATTAAATAAATTTAAAACAGAAATAGACAGTTTCCTAGAAGTGAAGGGAATTAGGGGTTACGGGGAGCGGGCAGGAAATTGGACGTGAATTTAGATTTGAGGTTAGGATCAGATCAGCCATGATCTTATTGAATGGCGGAGCAGGCTCGAGGGGCCGATTGGCCTACTCCTGCTCCTATTTCTTATGTTCTTAAGTTTGATTCTCACCCAGCACCCACATGCTCTTTCCAGCAGGGGTCACTGATCAGCAGGATCAAGAGCAGGTACCCTGGCCGATTTTTTTGTTTCCGTACTAACCCCTACCCCAGAGGGTGCTGAGGTCAATCGTCGCCCCACCGGCCCCCCCTCCCCACTTCTGCCGGTGCCTGTGAAACTGTGCTCCAACCAGGAGACAATGCCTTGCGGAGAAGAGGGCAGAAAACCGTTCACCGGGGTCGGTAACCCTGAATTGATGGAGGGAGCCTGATTTTCCCGTCGCAGTTTCTGGACGCTGTCACATCGCGAAAATTGAGACCGGGGACAGGACTCAGTTGGTCGGGATCTGCGGCGGGGAGCAGGGAAGCGGAGCAATGAAATCCGGGCCGAAGTGAAAATGTTGGTCGGAATAAGGTAACAAGCAAAAGAATCAAGGGGGGAGATGAGGAGAAAACGGACGAACGATCGAAAGGAAGGAAGGATGGAAAGCAAGAAAGGAAAGAGAGAGAGAGAAAGATAAACATAGGCACTGACAAGCATCAGAGCATCAGAAAGGCAATGAGAAGAGAAGCAAAGAAAAACACATAGCCAAAGCATCAGGAAATCAGAGAGGGTCACGGACAGAGATGCTCAGAAAATGAGATGGACAGACACATGTAGAAATGGGCTGACAAAGGCAGAAACAGAGAGCAACACACACACACACACACACACACATTCAGGGAGAGACAGCGTAACAGTGTGAGAAAGAGAGTCACACATTCAGGAATTCAGAGTGAGATAGAGACGGAGAAAAAACAAAGAGAGAAAGCGATGCAGAGACGGAGAGAGGATAACAATGCAGGCCCTTTCATCTCTGGGACCTGGGTTCAAATCCACTCCAGACTGTTGGAATGGAAGTCACCACTCCCTGCTGGCTGCACAGGTCCCGTGTGAAATGGGTCTGGTGCAGTTTCAAACCAGTTCCTACTGGGGACAAACAAATGGCACAAAACTACCACTAACTGGCAATAAAAGTGACCAATCTCACCCAGAGAGGACAGGGGGTTCCTGCTGTGGGGAAATGGAAAATGTCACAGTGAGGAGGGGGTGCTCTTCTCAGATTGGGGCTGACATCAGTTCAAAGGGGCAGCATCGAGGGGCCTTTACTCTGTATCTGACCCTCTAACCCGTGCGGTACCTGCCCTGGGAGTGTTTGACGGGACAGTGTAGAGGGAGCTTTACTCTGTATCTAACCCGTGCTGTACCTGCCCTGGGAGTGTTTGACGGGACAGTGTAGAGGGAGCTTTACTCTGTATCTAACCCTGTACCTGCCCTGGGAGTGTTTGACGGGACAGTGTAGAGGGAGCTTTACTCTGTATCTAACCCGTGCTGTACCTGCCCTGGGAGTGTTTGATGGGACAGTGCAGAGGGAGCTTTACTCTGTATCTAACCCGTGCTGTACCTGCCCTGGGAGTGTTTGATGGGACAGTGTAGAGGGAGCTTTACTCTGTATCTAACCCTGTACCTGCCCTGGGAGTGTTTGATGGTGACACCGGGTGCCTTTAATGGTGTGTTTCATTCCCCTGCACTGATGGATGAATATAATAGACCAGAATGGAACGGGTTAATCAGAGTAGCAGCGGGAATATTGCGGCCAGCCTGATTGATTTTTTAAGGGGATTTGTTAGTTTATCTCTGCTGTGCTTTGCTTTTTTTATATAGGATCACTGAGCGCATTGCAGCTGTGTTAAATCTTATCTTTTCACCTGAGAAACATGATAATATAGTTTAAAGTCGCAATATTCCAAAATAGCTGTTCAATGTCTGGTTACTGTTCCTCTTGATTGAGCAGATGGCCCCTGCTTAGGAAATGGAGAAGGAAGTAAAAAGGCAGGGGAAGATACCAGGTACAAATGTTCACATGGTCAGGCTGCTGGAGCGAGAGGGAAAAGAAAAGACTTGCATTTCTATCGCACCTTTCACAACCTCGGGCCATCCCAAAGCGCTTTACAGCCAATGAAGCACTTTCTTGAAGTGTAGTCGATGTTTTAATGTCGGGAAACGCGGCAGCCAATTTGCACACAGCAAGATCCCAACATACTGCAATGAGATGAATTACCAGATAATTTAGTGATGTTGGTCAAGGGATAAATTTTGGCCCAGGACACCAGGGAGAACTCTCCTGCTCTTCCTTGAAATAGTGGCAGTGGGATCATTTACATCCACCTGAGACGGGCAGACGGGGCTACAGTTTAACCTCCCATCCGAAAGACGTCACTTCCGACAGTGCAGCACTCCCTCAGTACCGGCACGAGATTTTGTGCTCAAGTCTCCGGGGTGCGACTTGAACCATTGACCTTCTGACTCAGCGGCGAGAGAGTGTGCTATCCACTCAGCTGCGGCCGACACCTAAATGATTGGTGAGGCGATGCCAAGTTTGGGTTTTAAAAGCCTGTGGACTGTAAACCGTCCGAGATCTCTGCGCTCCTCCAATTCTGGCCTCTTCAGCATCCTCACTCCCTTCGTCCCACCATTGGCGGCCGTGCCTTCAGCTGCCTGGGCCCTGAGCTCTGGAATTCCCTCCCTAAACCTCTCCGCCTCTCTCTCTCTCCTCCTTTAAGACGCTCCTTAAAACCTCCCTCTTTGACCGAGCTTTTGGTCACCTGTCCTAATATCTCCTTATGTGGCTCGGTGTCAGATTGTGTCTGATTTACACTCCTGTGAAACGCCTACTACATTAAAGGCGCTGTATAAATGCACGTGGGGCGGGGGGGGGGGGAGTTGGGGGGAGGGAAGGCGAAGGGAGCGGGAGGAGTTCCACAGTTTTGAGGCCCTTGGAAATAATGAGTTAATAATAATCAGTCTTGGGCTCCATTAGCGAGTGAGGCAGTGAGGATGAGACGGTGAAAGAGCATTCTGCGATGATTCCACCGTTGGCTAATTATAGATTGGGGTTAATCCATTAGACAGTGGAGTTCAGAATGAAAGACCCACATACCATGTCGAGCTGGTACATCTGTCTCCTGACCCTTTCTGCGCTGTGACCCTATTCCATTGATTTTTCAATTAATAATTAATAACAGGCATTAAATTCTAGTTGAATCCATCCAAACATATCACCTCCTGCACTCACTGATAACAGCTCAACGGGCCCCCTCCTTGGGATGCTGCGACTCCCTACACATCCTCCACTTAAAACACACACACAAAAATGCCCACACCCCTCACTGTAACACTGATATACCCCACACCCCTCACTGTAACACTCTGATATAAACCCCACACCCCTCACTGTAACACTCTGATATAAACCCCACACCTCTCACTGTAACACTCTGATATAAACCCCTCACCCCTCACTGTAACACTCTGATATAAACCCCTCACCCCTCACTGTAACACTCTGATATAAACCCCACACCCCTCACTGTAACACTCTGATATAAACCCCACACCCCTCACTGTAACACTCTGATATAAACCCCACACCCCTCACTGTAACACTCTGATATAAACCCCACACCCCTCACTGTAACACTCTGATATAAACCCCACACCCCTCACTGTAACACTCTGATATAAACCCCTCACCCCTCACTGTAACACTCTGATATAAACCCCACACCCCTCACTGTAACACTCTGATATAAACCCCACACCCCTCACTGTAACACTCTGATATAAACCCCACACCCCTCACTGTAACACTCTGATATAAACCCCACATCCCTCACTGTAACACTCTGATATAAACCCCACACCCCCCACTGTAACACTCTGAGACAAACCCCATACCCCTCACTGTAACACTCTGAGACAAACCCCATACCCCTCACTGTAACACTCTGATATAAACCCCACACCCCCCACTGTAACACTCTGAGACAAACCCCATACCCCTCACTGTAACACTCTGATATAAACCCCACACCCCTCACTGTAACACTCTGATATAAACCCCTCACCCCTCACTGTAACACTCTGATATAAACCCCACACCCCCCACTGTAACACTCTGAGACAAACCCCATACCCCTCACTGTAACACTCTGATATAAACCCCACACCCCTCACTGTAACACTCTGAGACAAACCCCATACCCCTCACTGTAACACTCTGATATAAACCCCTCACCCCTCACTGTAACACTCTGATATAAACCCCACACCCCTCACTGTAACACTCTGATATAAACCCCACACCCCTCACTGTAACACTCTGATATAAACCCCTCACCCCTCACTGTAACACTCTGATATAAACCCCTCACCCCTCACTGTAACACTCTGATATAAACCCCACACCCCTCACTGTAACACTCTGATATAAACCCCTCACCCCTCACTGTAACACTCTGATATAAACCCCACACCCCTCACTGTAACACTCTGATATAAACCCCACACCCCTCACTGTAACACTCTGATATAAACCCCACACCCCTCACTGTAACACTCTGATATAAACCCCACACCCCTCACTGTAACACTCTGATATAAACCCCACACCCCTCACTGTAACACTCTGAGACAAACCCCATACCCCTCACTGTAACACTCTGAGACAAACCCCATACCCCTCACTGTAACACTCTGATATAAACCCCACACCCCCCACTGTAACACTCTGAGACAAACCCCATACCCCTCACTGTAACACTCTGATATAAACCCCACACCCCTCACTGTAACACTCTGATATAAACCCCTCACCCCTCACTGTAACACTCTGATATAAACCCCACACCCCCCACTGTAACACTCTGAGACAAACCCCATACCCCTCACTGTAACACTCTGATATAAACCCCACACCCCTCACTGTAACACTCTGAGACAAACCCCATACCCCTCACTGTAACACTCTGATATAAACCCCTCACCCCTCACTGTAACACTCTGATATAAACCCCACACCCCTCACTGTAACACTCTGATATAAACCCCTCACCCCTCACTGTAACACTCTGATATAAACCCCACACCCCCCACTGTAACACTCTGAGACAAACCCCATACCCCTCACTGTAACACTCTGATATAAACCCCACACCCCTCACTGTAACACTGATATACCCCACACCCCCCACTGTAACACTCTGAGACAAACCCCATACCCCTCACTGTAACACTCTGATATAAACCCCACACCCCTCACTGTAACACTGATATACCCCACACCCCCCACTGTAACACTCTGAGACAAACCCCATACCCCTCACTGTAACACTCTGATATAAACCCCACACCCCTCACTGTAACACTGATATACCCCACACCCCCCACTGTAACACTCTGAGACAAACCCCATACCCCTCACTGTAACACACAGATATAAACCCCTCACCCCTCACTGTAACACTCTGATATAAACCCCTCACCCCTCACTGTAACACTCTGATATAAACCCCACACCCCTCACTGTAACACTCTGATATAAACCCCACACCCCTCACTGTAACACTCTGATATAAACCCCTCACCCCTCACTGTAACACTCTGATATAAACCCCACACCCCTCACTGTAACACTCTGATATAAACCCCTCACCCCTCACTGTAACACTCTGATATAAACCCCACACCCCTCACTGTAACACTCTGATATAAACCCCTCACCCCTCACTGTAACACTCTGATATAAACCCCACACCCCTCACTGTAACACTCTGATATAAACCCCACACCCCTCACTGTAACACTCTGATATAAACCCCACACCCCTCACTGTAACACTCTGTAATAAACCCCACACCCCTCACTGTAACACTCTTGATATAAACCCCTCACCCCTCACTGTAACACTCTGTAATAAACCCCTCACCCCTCACTGTAACACTCTGATATAAACCCCTCACCCCTCACTGTAACACTCTGATATAAACCCCTCACCCCTCACTGTAACACTCTGATATAAACCCCTCACCCCTCACTGTAACACTCTGATATAAACCCCACACCCCTCACTGTAACACTCTGATATAAACCCCTCACCCCTCACTGTAACACTCTGATATAAACCCCACACCCCTCACTGTAACACTCTGATATAAACCCCACACCCCTCACTGTAACACTCTGATATAAACCCCACACCCCTCACTGTAACACTCTGATATAAACCCCTCACCCCTCACTGTAACACTCTGATATATCCCACACCCCTCACTGTAACACTCTGATATAAACCCCACACCCCTCACTGTAACACTCTGATATAAACCTCTCACCCCTCACTGTAACACTCTGATATAAACCCCACACCCCTCACTGTAACACTCTGATATAAACCCCTCACCCCTCACTGTAACACTCTGATATAAACCCCACACCCCTCACTGTAACACTCTGATATACCCCACACCCCTCACTGTAACACTCTGATAGAAACCCCTCACCCCTCACTGTAACACTCTGATATACCCCACACCCCTCACTGTAACACTCTGATATAAACCCCTCACCCCTCACTGTAACACTCTGATATAAACCCCTCACCCCTCACTGTAACACTCTGATATAAACCCCACACCCCTCACTGTAACACTCTGATATAAACCCCACACCCCTCACTGTAACACTCTGATATAAACCCCACACCCCTCACTGTAACACTCTGATATGAACCCCTCACCCCTCACTGTAACACTCTGATATAAACCCCACACCCCTCACTGTAACACTCTGTAATAAACCCCACACCCCTCACTGTAACACTCTGATATAAACCTCTCACCCCTCACTGTAACACTCTGATATAAACCCCACACCCCTCACTGTAACACTCTGATATAAACCCCACACCCCTCACTGTAACACTCTGATATAAACCCCTCACCCCTCACTGTAACACTCTGATATAAACCCCACACCCCTCACTGTAACACTCTGATATAAACCCCTCACCCCTCACTGTAACACTCTGATATAAACCCCTCACCCCTCACTGTAACACTCTGATATAAACCCCTCACCCCTCACTGTAACACTCTGATATAAACCCCTCACCCCTCACTGTAACACTCTGATATAAACCCCTCACCCCTCACTGTGACACTCTGATATATCCCACACCCCTCACTGTAACACTCTGATATACCCCACACTCCTCACTGTAACACTCTGATATAAACCCCACACCCCTCACTGTAACACTCTGATATAAACCCCTCACCCCTCACTGTAACACTCTGATATAAACCCCTCACCCCTCACTGTAACACTCTGATATAAACCCCACACCTCTCACTGTAACACTCTGATATAAACCCCTCTCCCCTCACTGTAACACTCTGATATAAACCCCACACCCCTCACTGTAACACTCTGATATAAACCCCTCACCTCTCACTGTAACACTCTGATATAAACCCCTCACCCCTCACTGTAACACTCTGATATAAACCCCACACCCCTCACTTTAACACTCTGATATATACCCCACACTCCACACTGTAACACTCTGATATAAACCCCACACCCCTCACTGTAACACACAGATATAAACCCCACACCCCTCACTGTAACACTCTGATATAAACCCCTCACCCCTCACTGTAACACTCTGATATATCCCACACCCCTCACTGTAACACTCTGATATAAACCCCACACCCCTCACTGTAACACTCTGATATAAACCCCACACCCCTCACTGTAACACTCTGATATATCCCACACCCCTCACTGTAACACTCTGATATAAACCCCACACCCCTCACTGTAACACTCTGATATAAACCCCACACCTCTCACTGCAACACTCTGATTTCAACCCCACACCCCTCACTGCAACACTCTGATATAAACTCCACACAGGGGAGGAGAGAGAGAGATTGACGCACAGAGTCACAGTCAGAGCCAGGCAGGGGGGAAATAGAGAGAGGGAGAGATTCACTGAGAGTCACAATCAGAGTTAGATGGTGGTGGGGCGGGGGGGAGAGAAAGAGAGAGAGAGAGAGAGAGAGAGAGACGCACTGAGAGTCACAGTCAGAGGCAGACGAGAGGGAGAGAGAACGATTGACGTACAGAGAGAGTTACAGTCAGAGCCAGACAGTGGGGGAGAGAGAGAACGCACAGAGAATCACAGTCAGAACCAGACAGGAGGGGATAGAGAGAGATACACAATGAGAGCTACAGTCGGAGCCAGATTGGGGGGAGAGAGAGAGAGAGAGACGCACAAAGAGAGTTACAGTCAGAGCCAGACGGGAGTAGAGAGGGAGATGCACAGAGAGAGTCACAGTCAGAGCCAGACAGGGGGGAGAGGGAGAGAGAGTGACGCACAGAGAGAGTCACAGTCAGAGCCAGATGGGGGAGAGAGAGCGAGACGCAGGGAGAGTGACAGTCAGAACCAGACAGGGGGGAGAGAGAGAGAGGGAGAGAGAGAGAGACGCACAGAGAGAGTGACAGTCAGAGACAGACGGGTGAGAGAGAGCTAGACGCACGGAGACTCACAGTCAGAGCCAGACCGGGGTGGGTGGGGGGGTGGAGACAGAGACGCACAGAGAGTCACAGTCAGAGCTAGACAGGGGGGAGAGAGAGTGAGACACACGGAGAGTCACAGTCAGAGCCAGACCGGGGTGGGGGGGTGGAGAGAGAGAGAGAGAGAGACGCACAGAGTGAGTTACAGTCAGAGCCAGACAGGGGGAGAGAGAGGAGACACAGAGAGAGAGTCACAGTCAGAGCTAGACAGGGGTGGGAGGGTGGGGAGAGAGAGAGAGAGAGAGTGAGAGAGACGCACAGAGAGAGTTACAGTCAGAGCCAGACAGGGGGAGAGAGAGGAGATGCAGAGAGAGAGTTGCAGTCATAGCCAGATAGAGGGAGTTAGAAATGAATTTGATCCTGTCCCCCGCCTAAAATCTACACACTCACATTTTCTGGGGGTTGGGGGGGGGATCGGGGAACCCTGGCCGATTATCCTCCTCCCTAACCCAGGGGCACTGAGGCCAATTTTAGGCCCCGGCTGAGACTAGCTAACTCAGCACGGACCGAGAGCGAAACCTGGGACCTTCCGGTCAGTACGGCTTGATGGCACATTCACCCCCCCTCCAGAACCCCGCCTCCAGCGATGCTGCAGGTAGCGTGTGTCCCTTTAAGTGCATGACGACAAGTGTGCAAGGCTGGCAGTTTCTAATTAATCATGTGTCCCAGGGAGCTGTTGAACGCCATTATCGAGCGGGCTTTCCACTAACTGCTCCACACTCCAGAGAATGCGATCACTGCAGATTACACAAACACTAATGGACACCAGGAGAGACAGCTACACAATCACACCCCCATCCCCCTTAACCCTCTCTCAACAACAATAACTTGCATTTATATAGCACCTTTAACGCAGTAAAACGTCCCGAGGCGCTTCACAGGAGCGTAAATCAGACACAATTTGACACCGAGCCACGTAAGGAGATATTAGGACAGGTGACCAAAAGCTTGGTCAAAGAGGTAGATTTTAAGGAGCGTCTTAAAGGAGGAGAGAGAGGCGGAGAGGTTTAGGGAGGGAATTCCAGAGCTTAGGGCCCAGGCAGCTGAAGGCACGGCCGCCAATGGTGGAGCGATGGGAATCGGGGGATGCGCAAGAGGCCAGAATTGGAGGAGGGCGCAGAGATCTCGGAGGGTGGTAGAGCTGGAGGACGTTACAGAGAGAGAGGTTACAGAGAGAGAGGTTACAGAGAGAGAGATTACAGAGAGAGAGGTTACAGAGAGAGAGATTACAGAGAGAGAGATTACAGAGAGAGAGGTTACAGAGAGAGAGATTACAGAGAGAGAGGTTACAGAGAGAGATTACAGAGAGAGAGATTACAGAGAGAGAGGTTACAGAGAGAGAGATTACAGAGAGAGAGATTACAGAGAGAGAGGTTACAGAGAGAGAGATTACAGAGAGAGAGATTACAGAGAGAGAGATTACAGAGAGAGAGGTTACAGAGAGAGAGGTTACAGAGAGAGAGATTACAGACATCAGTGCTGAAAAAACCATGGGAGCGACTTCCTGATCCTGCACTCCCGGCAGTGGAACTGTGTGCACAGGGAGCAGGGTCGGAGAATGGAGGCTGCAATGCTGGGATCACACAGCTGCTCCTTGTGCAAAAGAGGGAATCATAAAATCATAACAAGTTACTGCACAGAAGGAGGCCATTCGGCCCATCGTGTCCGTGCCAGCCGGAAAAGAGCCACCCAGCCGAATCCCACTTTCCAGCTCTTGGTCCGTAGCCCTGTAGGTCACGGCTCTTCAGGTGCACATCCAGGTACTTTTTAAATGAGTTGAGGGTTTCTGCCTCTCCCACCCTCTCAGGCAGAGAGTTCCAGACCCCCACCACCCTCTGGGGGAAAAAAATTCTCCTCAGCTCCCCTCTAATCCTTCTACCAATTACTTTAAATCTATGCCCCCTGGTTATTGACCTCTCCGCTAAGGGAAATAGGTCCTCCCTATCCACACTATCTAGTCCTGTCATCATTTTATACACCTCAATTAAATCTCCCCTCAGCCTCCTCTGTTCCATAGAAAACAACCCCAGCCTATCCAATCTTTTCTCATAGCTAAAATTCTCCAGCCCTGGCAACATCCTCGTAAATCTCCTCTGCACCCTCTCTAGTGCAATCACATCTTTCCTGTAATGTGGTGACCAGAACTGTACGCAGTACTCAAGCTGTGGCCTAACTAGTGTTTGATACAGTTCCAGCATAACCTCCCTGCTCTTATATTCATGTGGTGAATGACACGTAACTTTCGCCCCTGCGAGGGCAAGATCGAGCTCGGCTGTGATTCCCCCCCCTCGGTTAAATAGTCGCTGCCTGAATTCACACATGAGGCGATGGCAAGATGCTGGGTGGGGCAGAGAGACGGGAGCCCCCCGGGGAATCTATACCTCTATATGATTAAGGCGTCAGCCGTGCCTCAGTTGGCAGCACTCACACCTCCGAGTCAGATGTTCCTGGGTTCATAGACCCCACTCCAGAGACGTTAAGCACAAAATCAAGGCTGAGACTCCCAGTGCAGTACTGAGGGAGCGCCACACTGTCGCAGGTGCCGTCTTTCAAGTGAGACGTTAAACCGAGGCCCCATCCACCCCTCTCAGGTGGATGTAAAAGATCCCACAGCTGCTGTTTCAAAGAAGAGCAGGGGGGGAGTTCTCCCCGGTGTCCTGGGGCCATTATTTATCCCTCAACCAACATCACTGAAAAAAAAACAGATGTTCTGGTCATTTTCACATCGCTGTTTGTGGGATCTTGCTGTGCGCAAAAGCGGCAGCTGCCTTTCGTACATTGCAACAGTGATTACACTTCGCAAAAAAAGTGCTTCATTGGCTGTAAAGCGCTTTGGGACGCCCTGAGGTCGTGAAAGGTGCGATATCAGCGCTAGTCCTTTTGCGAGTCAGCACCTTCAGGGCAGAGATGGGTTTAAATCAGAGCACACCTCCAACAAAGGAGAGAAAACACCAACTATCTTTCTCACTGCACCTCACAACAAACACTGCGGGGTCGGGTGACCGACGGCGGAGTTTGAAACCCCCGGCAGGCCTGTTCAGTCTGCCTATCCGTTAACCCCGTCATTATGTGGAAAAGAATTCTATACTGTTTTGTCCCAATTGTTTTATGGCACGACATGAGACGTCAACAAATCAGCCTGCGATGATTGCTTGACAGCAGCAATAAACATCACACTTCATCTTGGATGGACAGCACAGGTCCTTCTCCCATCGACACCCCCCCTCTCCCCGCCACCGCCCCTCCGGTGGCCACGCGGAATTTATAACAGGCTGCGAAATGGGCCCATCAATCTTTGACTAATTGTCCTTAGGTTCCTGCTTGTCTGTCAGACTGAGTAATGCAACTCCCGTCTTTTCTCCCCTAACGAGCCGGCAGTTTTTAGTGCTGCTCTATCCCGCTGCCCACCCCACGGCCTCCGCCCCCCCCCCTCGAGACTTCTCGCAAACATTCTGATAACGCAAAATAAAAGAAAGCTGCCGCGTCTGGAAACCAGCAGCGCCGGCAGCCATTTTGGATTTCTGCCGTCACTCAGGGTTTGATCGACAGAAGCAAACAGTCAAACAGGGCAGTACTTTTTTGATAGCTCTGCACTTTGACGGCAAGAGACATCGTCCGAAATGCATCGACCATCTTTATCCAGAAAGGCATTGCTTCTTTGTCGTTATGTAGGCAAACGCAGCAGCCATTTTGCGCACAGCAAAATCCCACGCACAGAAAGTGACCGTTTAATCTGGTGTCAGCCGTGGCTCAGAGGGTAGCACTCTCTCTCCCCCCCGCCTCTGAGTCAGAAGGTCGTGGGCTCGAGCCCCACTCCAGAGACTTGAGCCCGTAATCCAGGCTGACGCTCCCAGTGCCGGTACTGAGGGGAACGCTGCACTGTCGGAGGTGCCGTCTTTTGGATGAGATGTTAAACAGAGGCCCCGTCAGCCCCTCGCAGGCGGACGTGAAAGATCCCACGGCCGCTATTTCGAAGAGGAGCAGGGGGGAGTTCTCCCCGGTGTCCCTGGGGCCAATATTTATCCCTCAACCAACATCACTAAAAAAACAGATTATCTGGTCATTATCACATTGCTGCTTGTGGGATCTTGCTGTGCGCAAATTGGCTGCCACGTTCCCTACATTACAACAGTGACCGCACTTCACAAAGTACTTCATTGGCTGTAGAGCACTTTGGGACGTCCTGAGGTTTTGTGCTCAAGTCTCTGGAGCGGGGACTTGAAGCTATGAACTTCAGACTCGGAGGCGAGAACGTTACCCACTGACACCAGAGGACAGCTGGTGCCCATGGACTCCGAACCCCAGTGAGAGGCAGCGCCTTTGGGGCATAAAGGGGTGGGGGGTGGGTAGAGATAAATAATTCGGGAGCTCTATTAAAGACAGTTGATGTAGCGAAGGGCTCAGCTCCTCCGGTGGCGTGCTGAGCCTCGCTGGGCACAGAACAGGACCAGGGTCAATGAATCGGAGTGTGGAGTGACATCTCCTTCTGCACAAACCAAGGCCCTTCAGCCAAGGGCTGCGCTGTATGTGGTGCTGCTGCCCCCTGCTGGGAGTACCCTGATGCCACTGAGATGCAGGAATCCCAGTAAATCCTGGGGGTGAGGCTCGCAATCACCAGCAGGTCTGGCCCGGGAGGTTCCCCATCACAAAAATACATTTAAACTGGAAGTCATCGCATGGGCCGAGGGGCTTTAATGTATACGGCTCCCTCCTCTTCCTCATCCTCCTTTCCTCGACTCTCTTTCCTCGCCGAGAAGTCTCCAGCTAGTGCTGTGTGAAAGTCTCACTGATTCCTGTGAAGGACGATGATCCTAGCCTGTGCAGGCTAGGGGTCCACCCTGCAGAACTCAGCTGTTTGATACACCCCCTAATCTTTCTCTACTTCTTATCTCCATCTCTCTTCACTACTGTCTTGCTGCGTGATTTCCACATCTGTTAAACGCAGGATGACACACAGGCTGGGGTGTTATACCCGTGCTGTACCTGCCCTGGGAGTGTTTGACGGGACAGTGTAGAGGGAGCTTTACTCTGTATCTAACCCTGTACCTGCCCTGGGAGTGTTTGATGGGACAGTGTAGAGGGAGCTTTACTCTGTATCTAACACTGTACCTGCCCTGGGAGTGTTTGATGGGACAGTGTAGAGGGAGCTTTACTCTGTATCTAACCCTGTACCTGCCCTGGGAGTGTTTGATGGGACAATGTAGAGGGAGCTTTACTCTGTATCTAACCCTGTACCTGCCCTGGGAGTGTTTGATGGGATAGTGTAGAGGGAGCTTTACTCTGTATCTAACCCTGTACCTGCCCTGGGAGTGTTTGATGGGACAGTGTAGAGGGAGCTTTACTCTGTATCTAACCCTGTACCTGCCCTGGGAGTGTTTGATGGGACAATGTAGAGGGAGCTTTACTCTGTATCTAACCCTGTACCTGCCCTGGGAGTGTTTGATGGGACAGTGTAGAGGGAGCTTTACTCTGTATCTAACCTGTGCTGTACCTGCCCTGGGAGTGTTTGATGGGATAGTGTAGAGGGAGCTTTACTCTGTATCTAACCCTGTACCTGCCCTGGGAGTGTTTGATGGGACAGTGTAGAGGGAGCTTTACTCTGTATCTAACCCTGTACCTGCCCTGGGAGTGTTTGATGGGACAGTGTAGAGGGAGCTTTACTCTGTATCTAACCTGTGCTGTACCTGCCCCAGGAGTGTTTGATGGGACAGTGTAGAGGGAGCTTTACTCTGTATCTAACCCGTGCTGTACCTGCCCTGGGAGTGTTTGATGGGACAGTGTAGAGGGAGCTTTACTCTGTATCTAACCCTGTACCTGCCCTGGGAGTGTTTGATGGGACAGTGTAGAGGGAGCTTTACTCTGTATCTAACCCATGCTGTACCTGTCCTGGGAGTGTTTGATGGGACGGTGTAGAGGGAGCTTTACTCTGTATCTAACCCATGCTGTACCTGTCCTGGGAGTGTTTGATGGGACAGTGTAGAGGGAGCTTTATTCTGTATCTAACCCCGTGCTGTACCTGTCCTGGGAGTGTTTGATGGGACAGTGTAGAGGGAGCTTTACTCTATATCTAACTCGTGCTGGACTTGCTCTGGGAGCGTTTGATAGGACAGTGTAAAGGGAGCTTTACTCTGTATCTAACCCGTGCATTTAATCCTTTTTGAAAACGTACCAAATCACTTTAGAATGGTGGAGGGAGGGAGGGGCGAGTTCCTTTGCTCCCTATTTCTCATGAATTACAAGGCGCCTCTTGCATATCGCTGTTGATGATTTCACTATAAATGGGGAGGAGAGCAAGTCTCCGCAGTAACTGACAGTGTGAGCATTGATGAGGTTCAGAATCAAAGTGCTGGGGAAAGTCTCTCTAACTCAGAGCAGCAGACTGAGTAGGTAATGCAACACCAGGATGGGAGGCAAGACTCCCTAACTATTCAAAGCCCTCGGGCTCTTACTGTGAAGAGGAAATCATGATGTGGAGATGCCGGTGATGGACTGGGGTTGACAATTGTAAACAATTTTACAACACCAAGTTATAGTCCAGCAATTTTATTTTAAATTCACAAGCTTTCGGAAGCTTCCTCCTTCCTCAGGTAAATGTTTGTAAACAATTTTACAACACCAAGTTATAGTCCAGCAATTTTATTTTAAATTCACAAGTAAATGTTTACCTGAGGAAGGAGGAAGCCTCCGAAAGCTTGTGAATTTAAAATAAAATTGCTGGACTATAACTTGGTGTTGTAAAATTGTTTACAAGAGGAAATCAGAAATCATTGGCTATAGTTGTCACCACCTGTGAGGTGATTCGGACGAGCTGGGCTAAAGCTGTCACTCACACTGGCCTCTTAGCAACAACTGAGAGATAAGGCCCCAAAATCACTAGGCTGAGACCATTATTCTCTGTGTGTCTCTCTCCCTCTCACTTTCTCTCTGCTTCTCTCATTGTGTTTAATGCCGCCTTTCTATCTCTCAGGATCTTTATGTTTCTTATTTTCTCTGGCTCTCTTCTCTTATTCTCTGTCTTTCCGACTCTGCTTCTGTCTCTGTCTTTATCTCAGTCTGTTTATATTACTCTCTATTCTCTCCCTTTTTCTCTCTCTTTCAGTCTCTATTTCTCTCTCTTTATCTCTAATTCTCTCCGCCTCTTTCTCCCTCTATTTCTTCTGGTCTCTCTTTCTCTTCCTGTCCCTTTCTCTCCATCTCTTTCCCTCTCCCTGTACCCAATCTCAGAAAGGGAATGGCAGTCTACGAACGTGGCTTTGTGCTGACGGATTATTAAGAGTCCTCGCTTTGGTTCCCTGCTCAGGAATGGTGCTGGGTAAGTGATCGCTCCCACAACCCCCCCCCCCCCCATATCCTCATTCATTTTACAGGATGTGTTTTATGCTCTTCCCCCTTCACTCGGGTTGTAATCTCCAGCTGGGCCTGCGGTGTTGCTGAGGCGCTGGAGTCGGACTGACTGATTTTAGTTAATTGCAGCTGAATTATGAATCAGCCCTGAACGTACCACGGACGAGTTCTGTATTTGTAATGCCAATCGCAAATCGTGGCAGGAGAGACGAAAGACAGCAGGACCATTTGGTTATACTGGACCGTTGGACAGGGGGTTATTATAGAGAATGGACTGCAGGGCAGAGGGAGTCTCACTATCAGGGACCCCTCTAATAGAGGGAGTCTCACTATCAGGGACCCCTCTAATAGAGGGAGTCTCACTATCAGGGACCCCTCTAATAGAGGGAATCTCACTATCAGGGACCCCTCTAATAGAGGGAGTCTCACTATCAGGGACCCCTCTAATAGAGGGAGTCTCACTATCAGGGACCCCTCTAATAGAGGGAGTCTCACTATCAGGGACCCCTCTAATAGAGGGAGTCTCACTATCAGGGACCCCTCTAATAGAGGGAGTCTCACTATCAGGGACCCCTCTAATAGAGGGAGTCTCACTATCAGGGACCCCTCTAATAGAAGGAGTCTCATATTAAGGGACCCCTCTAATAGAGGGAGTTTCAGTATCAGGGGCCCCTTTAATAGAGGGATTCTCGATATCAGGGACCCCTCTAATAGAGGGAGTCTCAGTATTAGGGATCCTTTAATGGAAGGATTCTCAAGATCACGGACCCCTTTAATAGAGGGATTCTCACTATCAGGAACCCTTTAATCGAGGGAGTCTCACTGTCAGGGACCCTTTAATTGAGGGAGTCTCACTGTCAGGGACCCTTTAATAGAGGAAGTCTCACTGTTAGGGACCCTTTAATAGAGAGACTCCCACTGTCGGGGACCCTTTAATTGAGGGAGTCTCACTGTCAGGGACCCTTTAATAGAGGGACTCTCACTGTCAGGGACCCTTTAATTAAGGGACTCTCACTGTCAGGGACCCTTTAATTGAGGGAGTCCCACTGTCAGGGACCCTTTAATAGAGGGACTCTCACTGTCAGGGACCCTTTAATTGAGGGAGTCTCACTGTCAGGGACCCTTTAATTGAGGGAGTCTCACTGTCAGGGACCCTTTAATAGAGGGAGTCCCACTGGCAGGGACCCTTTAATTGAGGGAGTCTCACTGTCAGGGACCCCTCTAATAGAGGGACTCTCACTGTCAGGGACCCTTTAATTGAGGGAGTCTCACTGTCAGGGACCCTTTAATAGAGGGAGTCTCACTGTCAGGGACCCTTTAATTGAGGGAGTCTCACTGTCAGGGACCCTTTAATAGAGGAAGTCTCACTGTCAGGGACCCTTTAATTGAGGGAGTCTCACTGTCAGGGACCCTTTAATAGAGGGAGTCTCACTGTCAGGGACCCTTTAATTGAGGGAGTCACACTGTCAGGGACCCTTTAATTGAGGGACTCTCACTGTCAGGGACCCTTTAATTGAGGGAGTCTCACTGTCAGGGACCCTTTAATTAAGGGACTCTCACTGTCAGGGACCCTTTAATTGAGGGAGTCTCACTGTCAGGGACCCTTTAATTGAGGGAGTCTCACTGTCAGGGACCCTTTAATTGAGGGAGTCTCACTGTCAGGGACCCTTTAATAGAGGGAGTCCCACTGGCAGGGACCCTTTAATAGAGGGAGTCCCACTGTCAGGGACCCTTTAATTGAGGGAGTCTCACTGTCAGGGACCCTTTAATTGAGGGAGTCTCACTGTCAGGGACCCTTTAATAGAGGGAGTCCCACTGTCAGGGACCCTTCAATTGAGGGACTCTCACTGGCAGGGACCCTTTAATAGAGGGACTCTCACTGGCAGGGACCCTTTAATTGAGGGAGTCTCACTGTCAGGGACCCTTTAATAGAGGGACTCCCACTGCCAGGGACCCTTTAATTGAGGGAGTCTCACTGTCAGGGACCCTTTAATTGAGGGAGTCTCACTATCGCGATCTTTTTTTTTTATTCGTTCATGGGATGTGGGCGTCGCTGGCAAGGCCGGCATTTATTGCCCATCCCTAATTGCCCTTGAGAAGGTGGTGGTGAGCCGCCTTCTTGAACCGCTGCAGTCCGTGTGGTGACGGTTCTCCCACAGTGCTGTTAGGGAGGGTGTTCCAGGATTTTGACCCAGCGACAATGAAGGAACGGCGATATATTTCCAAGTCGGGATGGTGTGTGACTTGGAGGGGAACGTGCAGGTGGTGTTGTTCCCATGCGCCTGCTGCCCTTGTCCTTCTAGGTGGTAGAGGTCGCGGGTTTGGGAGGTGCTGTCGAAGAAGCCTTGGCGAGTTGCTGCAGTGCATCCTGTGGATGGTACACACTGCAGCCACAGTGCACCGGTGGTGAAGGGAGTGAATGTTTAGGGTGGTGGATGGGGTGCCAATCAAGCGGGCTGCTTTATCTTGGATGGTGTCGAGCTTCTTGAGTGTTGTTGGAGCTGCACTCATCCAGGCAAGTGGAGAGTATTCCATCACACTCCTGACTTGTGCCTTGTAGATGGTGGAAAGGCTTTGGGGAGTCAGGAGGTGAGTCACTCGCCGCAGAATACCCAGCCTCTGACCTGCTCTCGTAGCCACAGTATTTATATGGCTGGTCCAATTAAGTTTCTGGTCAATGGTGACCCCCAGGATGTTGATGGTGGGGGATTTGGCGATGGTAATGCCGTTGAATGTCAAAGGGAGGTGGTTAGACTCTCTCTTGTTGGAGATGGTCATTGCCTGGCACTTATCTGGCGCGAATGTTACTTGCCACTTATGAGCCCAAGCCTGGATGTTGTCCAGGTCTTGCTGCATGCGGGCACGGACTGCTTCATTATCTGAGGGGTTGCGAATGGAACTGAACACTGTGCAGTCATCAGCGAACATCCCCATTTCTGACCTTATGATGGAGGGAAGGTCATTGATGAAGCAGCTGAAGATGGTTGGGCCTAGGACACTGCCCTGAGAGAGCTGAGACTGTGCAGCCTTGCAATGATTTACTTCACACGTTGATAAGAACAGCAGCTGTGCTGAACGTCAAGATGAGTAGATAAGCTGGAACAGGCTGTCAGTGCTGGGTGGCTGTGGTGCAGACTGTGCCAGACGTGCACCCAGCCCCAGAAACACAGACAGCCGACTTCCCCATCCCCAGGCCTCACGATAAAACGCCAATGTACCCCCAACTCCTGTTAGATATTCGCCTGTCTCCCATTAATACTGACGCCATGTAAATATACATCACCTAAGAAAGACTTGCACCTCAGGATGTCCCAAAGCGCTTTACAGCCAATGAAGCACTTTTTGAAGTGCAGTCACTGTTGCAATGCAGGAAACACGGCAGCCAATTTGCGCACAGCAAGATCCCACAAACCGCAATGAGATAATGATCAGATAATCTGTATTTAGTGATGTTCATTGAGTGATAAATATTAGCCCAGAACACTGATGGGAACTCCCCCTGCTCTTCTTCCAATAGTGTCCGTGGGATCTTTTACAACCACCTGAGATGGCAGTCAGGGCCTCTGTTTAACATCTCACCCGAAGGACGGCACCTCCAACAGTGCAGCGCTCCCTCAGTGCCGGCACTGGGAGTGTCAGCCTGGATTACAGGCTCAAGTCTCTGGAATGGGGGGGCGGGGGGGGCTCGAACCCACGACCTTTCTGACTCAGAGGTGAGAGAGCTACTCACTGAGCCACAGCTGGCACCGAAGAGCCAGGCCATTCAGACTGGGAGCGAGTGAGGCTCCATCCTCAGCCTGTGCTGAGTTAGCAGAGGTTGGGGCTACGCCGTGTCCCTGGACTAGAGAAGAATCGGTCAGGGTTCTTGCACCTCACTGCTACCCAGTGACCTCCGGTCTTTGGGCGAGGGCTTGGTTGCGATGCTCCCTGTGGTGGAATATCCCACCGACACTCACTGTCTGGGCTCACGCAACAAGAATGGCCACTTAGGTAAAGTGCCCATGGCAACCGGTCCCCAGCACCTTTAGAGAGAGGAAGAGGGGAGAGGCTGAGGAGGTCGTGGCCACCCTACGTGCAGATATGGGCGCCAATCACGCGATGCCAGCGGGTAATCAACCACGACCTCCTGCCATCTGCCCCCTGCGTGCGCCCCTCCCAGCAGGGAGCACAGGGAGGTGGGGGGGAGTGGAATCAGCTCGTTAATCCATGGGCAGCTGACACAGTGTCACACGGGCTGTCTCACAACTTACATTTCCACTGAATGCTTCTCGGGAACGGAGAGTGAAATAATTCACCTTGTGTTCGTGACTTGTGCTTAGAACTTTCAAAACCAGAGGACGTGTGTCAGGGACAGCGCTGTCTGTGAGCACCAGGTCTATCTATCAAATCTCGTCTGTCTGGGTTGCGGCCTGCTGCCGCTATTTGTATCTCGTAAGTGAGTAGGGGATTTCTGATGCTCACACACACACACACACACGCTGCTCTGTCTACGGTTGGACATCAAGGCTCCCACAGGAGACTGCAAAAAGAATAAACAAAGCCCTCATGTTTTCTGGCCCTGCCCCTCTGTCCTGTCAACTTTCAGTAAAAGTTTAGACTTGATTCCGTGGATCTCTACTGAAACAGAGAGAGACAAAGAAAGAAAAGCAGAGAGAGAGAGACAGAGGCAGAGAGAGAGAAAGAAAAGGAAAGAAAGTCGAGGGACACAGAGAACAGGAGAGAAAGAGAAAGACATAGGAGAGGCAGAAATGGAGACAAAGAAAGATGGAGCCAGGAGGAGAGACAGATAGAGGGGGGAAAGACAGAAACAGGAGGAGAGAGAGATAGACACAGACAGGGGAAGGACAGACAGTGGCAGGGCAGGGACAACAGGAGAGACAGAGACAGAGGCAGTTACAGACATCTTCACATGGTCCTCAGTACTGTGGATGTGCAGTGGAGGCCCAATCCTGAGGTCTGCAAATAAGAACCAACCCAGCCCTTCCTGCCTACCTCCTTGGTGGGGAGGAGGAGAGGGGAGGGAAGGGGAGGAGAAAGGGGGGCCTGTTATGGAACGACACGGGCAGAGAGCTGGGAGCTGATCTCTGGGACGATCCTCTTGGGCAGGAACGATGTGAGGCAAGGGGGCAAAGGCAAGAAATGATCTCTCTTTCAACGGCAGCATTCTGTGCGAACCGCGGGAATTCCCCGGGGGGGAGTTCTTCTCCGGCTCTGATTGGAAGACTGCAATTTCGTTGTTGCTAAATTTTAGAATTGACATCAAGTCGCAGTCTGCCTCACGCTGCTGGAGTCTCTCAGCGATGGAAAGATGTCAACCCTGCCCTCGTGTAGTGTGTCTGCGGCTGATTCCTGGCGAGCAATGCAATATCAGCTGCTCACACCCATCAGGTCAGTACGGCCAGCATTTTCATCTCCTTTCCCACGGAATAGAGTGACACACCCCTCGATGTCACTACACTTCTGCATTTCCCAATGTACAGGGGGTCACGAAGCCCACTCTGGGGGTGTCAGTAAGTTACCATGTGCTACAATGGTTTGATGCGTGAAGCCCTTGGAAGAAGCGAATGTGGAAAGACGTTCCATTGTAAGTTGCAGCTTGCATGTGTGCCCTGCTGATTAGATGCAATGGAAAAGCTGTCAGGCAGTGTGAGGGCTTGGCATGGCCAAGCAGTAAATATGGAACAGGTTGAGAGGCAGCATTTTGTGCCATGTGCCCTCCACCTGGTACAGGCTACTGCTGGGTAGTCTTACCTGGTCAGGTCTCCTCCACCTGTTCCTGGGCCCTGCAGCTACCCTACGCAGCACGGGCTCCCCAGCTCCAGCCAGGCAAGCTGCGCTGACTGCCAGCTTGTGAGATGGATGCCCTAGAGTGCCAAATAGGGCGACCCACCTCACATCAGCAGCTCCACTTCCCCAGCCACCAAACAGGGGTCGGGCGCTCCCCCTGCTCTGCCACTTGCCGTCGCACTAGGTTTGCCGTCATTTGCTTTTTCATACGAAGATACAAAAAATGACGAATAGGAAAAAAAAAAGAAAGAACGTTCATTTCTACAGCGCCTTTCACGACCTCAGGACGTCCCAAAGCACTTTACAGCCAATGAAGCACTTTTGAAATGTAGTCACTGTTGTAATGTAGGAAACGCGGCGGCCAATTTGCGCACAGCAAGATCCCACAAACAGCAATGTGGTAATGGCCCAGATCATCTGTTTTAGTGATGTTGGTTGAGGGATAAATATTGACCAGACATTGAATATTGGTACAGACATTGAAGACATTCACAAGATTTTAATACAATGATGCTTTTGCAGAAACATTCCTCTTTGATCAAGCTGCGTTCGAAACGAGCACAGATTAAGTTCCATTACGTTTACAAAAATACTTGGGTCTTATCCCACACAATCACAAGTGAAAAAAAGACACTAACAGAAAGAGTCTCTCCCTACACAGTGCCGCACTCAGCCAACCCTCCTGCTCCCCTGCCTGGGTGACTGTACAGAATGCTGACTAAAATGTCACATTTGCAACACACAGCTGCCCGGGAGGCCCAGGACTCTGGGGATAAATCCAACCTCCAGCCCATTGATTTCCAAATACTTGTTCTTGTCTACAATCCCTCCGTGGCCTGGCTCGGCAGACTCCTCCAGTCCTGTCCTCTGTCACGCCCTCCATCCTGTGGGTCGACTGGGCCTGGCCCCCTCCCTCAGCTTCAGCCACCTTGCCCGTGCGCTCCGCGAGCTCCTGCCCCTAACCTTCTCCCAAATCCTGCCCGGAAACTGATCTCTCTGGGACACCTCACTGCGAAGGGTGCGCGAGGTGTTCCAAGCTGCTTGGTCCTCTCGGGAATTGTCATTTCTCCGATTCCCCCCCACCTTTTTATATCTACTTTGGCATCTCTCGTAGTTAAACCACCGAGCAAGGAGGAAAAGCAACCATTGGTTTCTAACCGGGCCCACCATGTATTGGTTCCTAGTGTGGGAGGAGGGGCAAGGGGGAGCACATGTTCCTCTCAAATCATTTTGGCGTGGATCATGTCCTCTTTTCCCTTCCCTACTTGGAAATTTCCCCTGACATCCCTCCCCAACTCAGCATTCGTTATGGGACAGCAACGCACCCCATTTGATGCGCTGCTTTCTCACCAAGTCTAGACAGGTATTGGATGGCAGGCGGTCACGTTATGGACTCCAAAAACCGACACCAAAAACATACAAGAGCGTAAAACTCCAACACACAGGTCCCTGAGCGAGAAGATTGTTACAAAAAGAACACATTTTCCACATTATGGTGACATCCCGCACAAGCGCGGCACGAGAAATCTACAAAAACAAAAACGAAAATCGTCGAGGGTGCAGAGCGCGGCCCCCTAGGTTGGGGAACACTGGGGCGGGGGGGGGTAACTCGCCCCGAGTTGTACTCCCTTATGCCCCTCGCTCATTCCTCAATCATATGGCATCACTCTCCTCCTTGAAAGCGCAGAGTTCAGTAACTGGCATCACCTTCTCCTAGATGTCCACTTTCGTCTGAGCGTTGGGTTGTGCGATGCCTTTGAGGGAGTCCGAGCTAGCTGCGGTTTCGGCCTTGACCTCCGAAGGATCCTCCTGCTCTTTGTAGGCTGGGCTCGTGCCATGCTCTTTGAACTGCAGGTTCTGGTAGCTTCCATTGCCGACCGGGTCTTTGTTCAAAGGCATGGTCTCGTAATGGCTCTCACTTACCACAACATTCCCTGGCTGAGGTGAACCGCCCTCTTGCACTTTCCCCTTTGACCTCAGCCTGCCACAGTGACCGTACAGAGCCCAACCAACCACCACCAGGGCAAACAATGCAAAGAGAACGCTCACCAGCACCAGCTCGCTCCAGTAGGTCTTCACTTCGTCCGTGTGAACCTGCTGGCCTCCATTAGCCGAAAACAAAATGGTTTCCTTGTTTCTCGAGCTGGGACCTTCCACAGGACCGTCAATAATTTTAAGGATGAAACTCACCAACAATGCCTTGGGCTGGTTTTCCGTGGCCCAGCACTCCCACCGGCCCTGCCGCCCGGCGGTGGCAACAAACGTGAGGCTCTCAGGCTGGCTGTTCAACTCTGACGCCAGCACAACTCCTCCATTGTGTGTCCAGCTTATTTGGGCCAGGTCTGACTTAGCTTCACAGGACAGGGTCACAAAGGAGTTTGCATGGACAACCTTCTCAAGAGGGATTACGGGACCTACAAAAATAAATAAATAAATAAATAAACATGGGAAAATAAACTGCAAACTCTCCACATTCCACCATGAAACTGCACACCTGTATTTACTAGTTGGAGCTCATGTTTTAAATCTTTTCTCCACCTCTCCCATCCCCTCCTTTGACTCCCGCTGGGGTACAGGTTCCACAGGCACTGGTCACCCTACAGAATATCCCTCAAGCCTTCATGGATGAGGCTAAACAGCAAGTGTTTGCAGGCTGTCTAGCTGTGGGTGCAGCACAGCCAATCCTGTCCTCACCTGAGGTCGACATGCAAACTTTCCAGGAACAGTCACTGGACAGTGATGAGGAAGGGGAACTCTGGCTGATTTCCCCTCTCCCTGACACTGAGGCCAACTCTGGTTCACTAGATCAGCTAACGCAGCACTGACCAGGGATGGAACCAGGGATCTTCCTGGTTTACAGGGCTCAGTACCACACACACACTGATTCAGGTTTCCTTGCCAATGGCCTGTTTCTTTAAGTCAAATTGGATATTAATCAAACCTTTAGGGCTTCCATTTGGTACAAACATTCTCGGTCTTGCCTTCACCGGGGGTGAACAGACAGTAGCTGCATCTGCGTTCTCAATGTCCTGAATCCATTCGTCCCTTCAAAAGAAGAATTGATTTCAGATAGAGTGTGTCTTAAATATTGGCCTAAAAAGTGTTAGCGCAGAGAGATCGAGGGCTCGGGGGAAAGAAATAGAAAGAGGCACACTGGCGTATACACTCAGTTACAGAGACAAAGAAAGACAGTGAAAGAGAGATAGTGTCAGAGGTATAGACTGAGGGACAGAACAAAGTTAGAGAGACAGATAGAGAGAGAAGGACCGAAAGTGAGAGATGGGCAGAAAGACTGAAAGTGAGAGATAGACAGAATGTGAGAGAGTGAGAGAAAGACAAAGAAACACACTGATCCAGAGAGTAACCTTGAGAGAGGAAAAGATGGCGAGAGACGAAGAGGAAGACACAGAGACATGACTCAGCCTGGTTGCTGAAAGGGTTATGCCCACAGGACAGAGTGATGAATATTACTATCATTCGCGAAGCCACTGTGACACCTTTAACACACAGAGCTCTGATTCGGAGTCACAGCAGAGTCCAACGCTGGGTGACACAGTGACACAGGGCCTAGTCCCAGCCTCAGACCCACTGCCAGCACGACTGTGCACCATCCTCGACCTGCGGCAGGTTGAGCCGTGGCGGGTTGGGCCGTGACGGGTTGGGCCGTGACGGGTTGGGCTGTGACACATGGTCGATGTTGCTGCCCAGCGCCTTTGCTGTACTCACATATTGGGTTGCCATCTCGTCTCCTTGCAGGCCAGGTCCTTTTGGTCCCAGGCACAGTAGGGGTCTCTGGATAACACACACTCCCCGCAGCTCTGGTAAGCAGTGCAGTTAGAGACGGGCACCTGCAGCACTCCTGTCGACGATCCAATGTAGAGAACCCCCTATAATAAAACACAAAACACAGAGAGTGTTGGGACAGTCCTTGGAGTGAACACTAGAACCAGGGACTCTTCACTAAAATCCAACTCGTTAATCCTCATCCCACCCTGTCCTGGAGCAGGTGCTTCCTGGTTTCACATCTCATTCTCTCTCTCAATTGCATACATTACAAGACCATGCCAATCTTTAGAGGTGCACCAGAAGTTATACACAGAGTAAAGCTCCCTCTACACTGTCCCATCAAACACTCCCAGGGCAGGTGCAGCACGGGTTAGATACAGAGTAAAGCTCCCTCTACACTGTCCCATCAAACACTCCCAGGGCAGGTGCAGCACGGGTTAGATACAGAGTAAAGCTCCCTCTACACTGTCCCATCAAACACTCCCAGGGCAGGTACAGCAC
This sequence comes from Heptranchias perlo, assembly GCF_035084215.1. NCBI lineage: Eukaryota > Metazoa > Chordata > Chondrichthyes > Hexanchiformes > Hexanchidae > Heptranchias > Heptranchias perlo. Next base: position 2,913,189 of record NC_090368.1, on the reverse strand, counting down.
GGGTTAGATACAGAGTAAAGCTCCCTCTACACTGTCCCATCAAACACTCCCAGGGCAGGTACAGCACGGGTTAGATACAGAGTAAAGCTCCCTCTACACTGTCCCATCAAACACTCCCAGGGCAGGTACAGCACGGGTTAGATACAGAGTAAAGCTCCCTCCACACTGTCCCGTCAAACACTCCCAGGGCAGGTACAGCACGGGTTAGATACAGAGTAAAGCTCCCTCTACACTGTCCCATCAAACACTCCCAGGGCAGGTACAGCACGGGTTAGATACAGAGTAAAGCTCCCTCTACACTGTCCAGTCTTGATGTGTGAGCCCAGATAGTGAGCGTTTTCAGGCTATTCGACTGTTGTGGTTGTCAAATCCAAGCCCAATGCTGTGGTCACCCACTGCTCACACACACACACTCACTTGCCAGCAGGGGGTCACTGGATTGGGATTAGGAGGGGGATCCCTGGCTGACATTTCCCTAGTCAGGGGCGCTGAGGTGAACTGTAGCACCCCGACTTTCCAATCGGTCACTTTCTACGGCACAACCTGTCCCGCGGTTAGAGTCATAGAGTCATAGGGTTATACAGCACGGATAGAGGCCCTTCGGCCCATCGTGTCCGCGCCGGCCATCAAGCCCTGTCTACTCTAATCCCATATTCCAGCATTTGGTCCGTAGCCTTGTATGCTATGGCATTTCAAGTGCTCATCCAAATGCTTCTTGAATGTTGTGAGGGTTCCTGCCTCCACAACCCTTTCAGACAGTGAGTTCCAGACTCCAACCACCCTCTGGGTGAAAAAGTTCTTTCTCAAATCCCCTCTAAACCTCCCGCCTTTTACCTTGAATCTATGTCCCCTTGTTATAGAACCCTCAACGAAGGGAAAAAGCTCCTTAGTATCCATCCTATCTGTGCCCCTCATAATTTTGTACACCTCAATCATGTCCCCCCACAGCCTCCTCTGCTCCAAGGAAAACAAACCCAATCTTCCCAGTCCCTCTTCATAGCTGAAGCGCTCCAGCCCTGGTAACATCCTGGTGAATCTCCTCTGCACCCTCTCCAAAGCGATCACATCCTTCCTGTAGTGTGGCGACCAGAACTGCACACAGTACTCCAGCTGTGGCCTAACCAGTGTTTTATACAGCTCCATCATAACCTCCTTGCTCTTATATTCTATGCCTCGGCTAATAAAGGCAAGTATCCCATATGCCTTCTTTACCACCTTATCTACCTGTTCCGCCGCCTTCAGGGATCTGTGAACTTGCACACCAAGATCCCTCTGACCCTCTGTCTTGCCTAGGGTCCTCCCATTCATTGTGTATTCCCTTGCCTTGTTAGTCCCTCCAAAGTGCATCACCTCGCACTTTTCCGGGTTAAATTCCATTTGCCACTGTTCCGCCCATCTGACCAACCCATCTATATCGTCCTGCAGACTGAGGCTATCCTCCTCGCTATTTACCACCCTACCAATTTTTGTATTATCAGCGAACTTACTGATCATACCTTTTACATTCATATCCAAGTCTCTGCCCACAAACTGAGAGAGGGGGGAAGTGGAAGATAGGACACTCACCTTCTCAGGAGAGAGTAGGAGGCTGTGTACCAGCTGCGGGGTTGGGAACAGCTGGATCTCCTCGATGATGTAAGAGGCATTATTCACCCGTAGGGCCTTGTGCAAGAGACCACGGTCTGGTGAAGAAGGAGAACAAGGTCAAATAGGCAGGGCATTTCGGTGATTTCTTCTCCGCTTTATCTGACTCCCTTCACCCCCGCACTGACTCGCTCCCTCAAATGTTTTATGGCCTGTTGCCGTCCCCTAGTACCTCAAAAGAATGACTGTTGATCTTGTTTCAACCAGACACCAAGTGTCAACAGGCTACGGCACCGGAAAGGGTGGGGGGGCTCACAGCTCAACCTTGTCCTCAACCAACATCAACACATCAGGAGGCTTTACTCTGTATCTAACCCGTGCTGTACCTGCCCTGGGAGTGTTTGATGGGACAGTGTAGAGGGAGCTTTACTCTGTACCTAACCCGTGTTGTACCTGCCCTGGGAGTGTTTGATGGGACAGTGTAGAGGGAGCTTTACTCTGTATCTAACCCTGTACCTGCCCTGGGAGTGTTTGATGGGACAGTGTAGAGGGAGCTTTACTCTGTATCTAACCCGTGCTGTACCTGCCCTGGGAGTGTTTGATGGGACAGTGTAGAGGGAGCTTTACTCTGTATCTAACCCGTGCTGTACCTGCCCTGGGAGTGTTTGATGGGACAGTGTAGAGGGAGCTTTACTCTGTATCTAATCCCCTGTACCTGCCCTGGGAGTGTTTGATGGGACAGTGTAGAGGGAGCTTTACTCTGTATCTAACCCGTGCTGTACCTGCCCTGGGAGTGTTTGATGGGACAGTGTAGAGGGAGCTTTACTCTGTATCTAACCCGTGCTGTACCTGCCCTGGGAGTGTTTGATGGGACAGTGTAGAGGGAGCTTTACTCTGTACCTAACCCGTGCTGTACCTGCCCTGGGAGTGTTTGATGGGACAGTGTAGAGGGAGCTTTACTCTGTGCCTAACCCGTGCTGTACCTGCCCTGGGAGTGTTTGATGGGACAGTGTAGAGGGAGCTTTACTCTGTATCTAACCCGTGCTGTACCTGCCCTGGGAGTGTTTGATGGGACAGTGTAGAGGGAGCTTTACTCTGTATCTAACCCGTGCTGTACCTGCCCTGGGAGTGCTGATTGCTGGCATCCCCTGGCACTAACATCCCTACCATGATGAGCACAAAAGAAATAAATGCAACTGTGAACGATTTGCTGGTTTATGCTGCAGTATCTCAGAGACATGTCCCTACCTGTGATGAGGAACATTATGCGGTGCCTCATTGTGTTGAGTGACTGGACATGGTCCACCACGATCTTCACATACATCTCATTCCTCCTGACCAGCTGTGGTTGCCGTTCAATGGGATGCACCGCTCCATCCATTAGGAAAAGGTCTTTGACGAGGTTGAGAGTCGCATCCATTGAGGGTTTCGTGTTACACTGCAGGAACCAGGGACACACAGGAATGAGGTGAGGAAGGAGGACGCCCGAGGAGCTGACTCAATGCCAACTCAGCTGTGAGAAGAATGGAAGCAGAATTCCTTCTCCCCCCCTGTATCCAACGGCTCCTCTACCTGACCTGGGAGTGATTCCTTCCCCAACCCCCAGTTTCTCCCTCGCGCTGGGGTCTGGGTTCCACCGGCAGCAACTGTTCGCCCGTACCTTGCCCAAGTGGGCATCCTTCAGCTGGGATTCGGAGTGCTGACAGGCTATTCAACTGTGAGGGCATCACATATCATCTCCACCCGCGCCCGCACTTTCCAGCAGGGGTCACTTGGCAGTGAACAGGAGCAGGAATCTTGTCTGATTCTCGCCAATGAACATTGAGGCCAGGCGTAACCCTCGCTCTCCAATTGGAAATCTATGTGGGTTCTGGTTTTCAAGCCCAGCCTTCACAGGCACCTCACCCCCCAAGAAAAATCACTGGCAGCAGCCCCTGGGTATGTTCCAGGAGGGCAGCATTGGAGTGGGCAATGGGGGAGGGGGGCGGAGATCGCCAGGAATGTGGAGATGGGAGAAGCACTCCTGCTCCTCCTTGCTCCGCAGAAAAGTTGCTTTTTTAATGAAGAATACTGAGCTGCCCCGGCCCATCCCACAAAGGGTTCCTTTGACAGGCATCAGACCCCTAAGTAACATTTTCAAGCGGCCTAATGCTGGTTTTAGGAAGCTGCCCGGGACGCCTAGAAAATCGGCCCCAGAAATTCAGCAGTGGAACCAGTGTCTGCACAGGCCGCCAGTCCCACTGCTAAATTGGTATGATTTGCACCCATTTTACGCCTGAAAAATGGGCGCAATACATACCAATTTCTACCCCTGCCTATAAAGATTTTGAGTCTGTCACACTCCAGGTGTCACACTTGAAAGTGGCAAAAATGTAACAGTAAAGAGATAGAATGCCAGTCACTTCATGTTGGTCTCTCCTGATCCTGCAGCCAGGAGTTTATAAGCATCCGCCTAGCTGCAAAGTCTCCTCCTCAACAGCAAATAGCCTCTAATTGATCTCAGAACGTCCTTATTTATAGCAGCTGGACTTTGTGAACATAAAGCGACAGGTCAGGTGAAACACTGCAGTGCCTTAGCATCAAAGTAATACACTGCGTGTTACACAGTATAACACTCGTGTCTTTATAAAGCAATATAGCCTCCAAGTTAGTGGGAGCTGAGGCCACGGGAGGTCCAATTAAATGTGAATATATGTACACAAAATATTGTGATTCTAATTAAAATTTACAGATCAGTGCCTCATTATTTATTTGAAAGGATGAGTTCTTCTATTGAAATGAAATGTACTCACAGCCCCAGGCCTGGGCTCCAATAAGTCACCAGTATATGTTGACCAGCTCTGCGTCTCTCTGTTCAGTATTTTGTACTGTCCATTAAACACCTTTCGAACGTCGCGTAAAGAAAAGGCACAGACTGCAGAGCTGCCAGAACTGCCACGGAACCTAGAAAGCAACAATTGGCATGGATAACACTGAGGAAAGAAAACTAGGGGACTGAAAGTTAGGAATAAGAAGACCATTCTGGGGAACCTTTTCACCCAAGGGGTAATTGAGTTGGGGAATAAGTTACCAGGGAAGGATAATGAAGCGCACAGTATAAATGGAGACAGTTAGTTGTGTTCCTTGCCCTGCGCTCTGAAATTTTCTTCCTAAACCCTTCTGCTTTGTCATATTTTACCCTATCCTAAAAAATCAGTCAAATTCTCCTTATTCCATGGTTTTGTGAAATGTTTTGGGATGTTTCACTATGATAAACGCACCATATAAGTGGATATTGGGGGTGAGATATTGGATGCTGAGTGTTGATGGATATTTTTGGGTGTAGGATATTATTGGGTGTAGGATATTATTGGGTGTAGGATATTATTGGGTGTGGGATATTATTGGGTGTAGGATATTATTGGGTGTAGGATATGATTGGGTGTAGGATATTATTGGGTATAGGATATTATTGGGTGTAGGATATTATTGGGTGCTGTTCGATATTATAGGGTGTAGGATATTTTTGGGTGTTGTTGGATATTATTGGGTGTGGGATATTATTGGGTGTAGGATATGATTGGGTGTAGGATATTATTGGGTGCTGTTCGATATTATTGGGTGTAGGATATTATTGGGTGTAGGATATGATTGGGTGTAGGATATTATTGGGTATAGGATATTATTGGGTGTAGGATATTATTGGGTGTAGGATATTATTGGGTGCTGTTCGATATTATAGGGTGTAGGATATTTTTGGGTGTTGTTGGATATTATTGGGTGTGGGATATTATTGGGTGTAGCATATGATTGGGTGTAGGATATTATTGGGTGCAGTATATTATTGGGTGTAGGATATTATTGGTTGTAGGATATAATTGGGTGTAGGATATTATTGGGTATTGGATATTATTGGGTGTAGGATATGATTGGGTGTCAGATATTATTGGGTATAGGACATTATTGGATATAGGATATTATTGGTTGTTGGATATAATTGGGTGTAGGATATTATTGGCTATTGGATACTATTGGGTGTTGGATATTATTGGGTGTAAGATATTATTGGGTGTAGGATATTATTGGGTGTAGGATATTATTGGGTGTAGGATATTATTGGGTGTAGGATATCATTGAGCACTGTTCAGTGTTGGACTATTTTGGGTATTGATTGTTTTTGAGTGTTGAATGTCTTGCTGTGTTGGTTGTTGTTGGTTGTTAATTATTGGTGTTGATGACAAAAGAGAAGAGACTGAGGGATATGTTGAGAATGTGGGGTTTATCTATAGGAAATGGATGGGCTTGAAGAGCTTAATGGCCTGGTCATGTTTCTAAAGTTATACAAAGTCATATCAAGCTCAATGCGACTTCCACACTTACAATAATTACAGTGTTTGCCAGATAAAACTGAAAAAAGCCACAAAATTAAAAAGGAAATTAAGTCTTCAATGAATAAACATATTAATAAAATATTGCTTCTCAAATCAGAGGTCACAGGGCTTTCACAAATTAATTTAAAATACCCAACATCCAGGAGCCAACAACTCACAACATCCAACAACACCCAACATACAACACACAACGGCCAGCATACAACACCTAACATATAACACGCAACACCCACAAACACCTACCCATCACCCAACACACAACATTCAACATACAACACCAACAACCAACCTACAACAACCAACATACAACACCCAACGACCAACATTCAACACTCAACATACAACACCAACAACCAACCTACAACAACCAACATACAACACCAACAACCAACCTACAACAACCAACATACAACACCCAACGACCAACATTCAACACTCAACATACAACACCAACAACCAACCTACAACAACCAACATACAACACCAACAACCAACCTACAACACCCAACATACAACACCCAACAACCAACATTCAACACCCAACATTCAACACCCAATATACAACATTCATAGGAACATAGGAACAGGTAGGCCATTCAGCCCCTCGTGTCTGCTCTGCCATTTGATAAGATCATGGCTGATCTGTGATCGAACTCCATATACCCGCCTTTGGCCCATATCCCTTAATACCTTTGGTTGCCAAAAAGCTAGCATCAATTGCCATTTGCGGAAGAGAGTTCCAAACTTCTACCACCCAACATACAACACCCAACAACCAATATTCAACACCCAACAACCAACATACAACACCCAACATACAACACCCAACATACAACACGCAACATTCAACACCCAACAACCAACATACAACACCCAACATTCAACACCCAACATACAACACCCAACATACAACACGCAACAACCAACATTCAACACTCAACATACAACATCCAACATTCAACACCCAACATACAACACCCAACGTACAACACCCAACATTCAACACCCAACATACAACACCCAACATACAACACCCAACAACCAACATTCAACACCCAACAACCAACATACAACACCCAACATTCAACACCCAACATACAACACGCAACAACCAACATTCAACACTCAACATACAACATCCAACATTCAACACTCAACATACAACACCCAACATACAACATTCAACAACCAATATTCAACACCCAACAACCAATATTCAACACTCAACATACAACACCCGACAACACATAACATCCAACAACACACAACATCCAACATGTACTGATTTGGTTTTTGACATACCACTGCGAGCTAAAGACTCCATAGAACACTGGATCCTCCTCATCCTCAGAAACAAACACATCCTGCAGTATGTTGAATGGGAATTGGTCTTCGGGGAGGTAACACAATATCTGAGCCTTGAGGAAGGTGGACCACCGTTTCTGCAGCACCCGCATTCCACCAACGTCGTTCTGTGTCAAGAAGGCAAGTCCTTTTAGTTTATGCTGACTTAAAAAGCCTTAAAACCTTTTACATTATGATTTTCCACATTGGTTTTCCGAATCTCTCATTTTCTCTCTCTCTCGCCCTCCATCTCTTGCACTGCGTTCTCTTTCTCTCTTCCAAATCTTTTTTTCACTCCCTCCACTCCTGAGGACACTGAGCATGATTTGAAAGCTACTGGCAGTGGACCTGGGATTCAGTGGGCAGCAGTGGCAGTCCTCAACCAGATGGCCATCCTTGAGTAAGCCCAGCCAGGGAGCGTCAGAACAGTATTCAACCATAAGGGGCAATTACAGTTGAACCCAACCCTGTGCTCACCTGATGTATTAGTGATGCCTTGGATAGGAATATAGAAATAGGAGGAGGCCATTCAGCCCCTCGAGCCTGTTCCGCCATTCGATTAGATCATGGCTGATCTGTATCTTGACTAAATGTATTCACTTTGGTTCCGTAACCCTTAATACCTCCAACAGCTTTTTGGGGGAGAGAGTTCCAGATTTCCACTACCCTTCGTGTGAAGAACTGCTTCAGCCCTGATATCACCCCTGAACGGCCTTGCTCTAATTTTAAGGTTATGCTCCCTTGTTCTGGACTCTCTCCCACCAGAGGAAATAGTTTCTCTCTATCCAGTGCCCAGTGCGAACATCCCTCAGCTTAATGAGCGCAAACATTTACATAAAAGGTTTTTTAAAGAATCCACAGGGGTCATGGGCTGAGCCACGTTCGGGGTGGGGGGGGAAGCCGTTTCTGCGCGTCTCCTCACCTTACACACTCGTGCCACCAAAGACACACTCATCTTCTGTAAAAAGTCCGACTTGCTTCTGGTCTCAGTGAAAAAGAAGTAGATTTTGTCGCCCTCGCTCTCTGGCACGAAAGTGGACCCCACAAACATCGGATCTGAAGGAAGAGACTTGTTGGGAGTAACCGGCGGGAGATGGGAAGTTTTACCTCTCTGGTACAATCCATCCCGAGAACATTTTGTCATTCCCAAGAGGAAGACTCTGCAAGTGTCCTGATTCCCAGGGAGTGCAACATATTCCCAAGGCTGGGAGTCCCAGGAATTGTGAGTCGCTTCTCACGGCCCAAGTTTCGACAGAATGGCCTGGAATTTCCTCGGAGCTGCTCCCGCCCTGCCCGTTCGTTCCGCTGGAAACCGTTCCGCCGGAGTTACAGTGGCAGAGTGGGAGCAGCTCCGAGGAAATTTTCCACCAATGAGTCATTGCCAAGAGACCCAGAATCCTGAGCGTGCTGATGAAATCTCACACAAATACGGTTCCCTACAAGGTTTCTGATCAAAGAGGTTAAAACAAAGAACTTGTATTTCTATCGTGTCTTTCACGACCTCAGGACATCCCAAAGCGCTTTACAGCCAATGGAGTACTTCTGAAGTGCAGTCACTGTTGTAATGTAGAGAAACGTGGCAGGCAATTTGCGCACAGCAAGCTCCCACAAACAGCAATGAGATAATGAGCAGGTAATCTGTTCCAGCGACGTTGAGGGATAAATATTGGCCAGGACACCAGGGAGAACTGCCCTACGCTTCTGCAAATAGTGCTATAGGATCTTTTACTAGGGTAGAGGGATCCTCAGTTTAACATCTCATCCAAAAGACAGCATCTTTGACAATGCAGCCCTGGGAGTGTCAGCCTGGATTTTGTGCTCAAGTCTCTGGAATGGGACTATGAACCCACAACCTTCTGACTTAGGGGAAAGAGTGCTACGTACTTGGCCACAGCTGACACCAAGAGGGCACCAGGCCAATCACAATACAAACACTGAGGGACTGTTGGGCACTTTAATTCCACTGTAAATTTTGACTGGGGTGGCATTTTTCAGGTAAATTTACGCCTCAAACTCTGCCCTCCAAACATTCCACAGAATCACAGTCACTATATTCTCGCGGGCTGGGTGCAGAATCAATCCGCTCCTGATGTAAAAATAAATTTGGAAATTTTTAAGAAAGAAACACTGTGAGGAAAGGATTAATCTGACTGTCCTAAAGTCTGCTAATGTTATACTGCTATTGATTTCTCTTTATATTGTAGTAATAGTAACCGTCAGCCTTTGCCTGTTAAGCAGGGAAATATAAGTCAATTTAGAAGCAGTGACCACTGAACTGCTGAACTAAGACTGGCCTAAAAGCAATAGTCAATTTAGTCACTTCAGTAAACCGAATTAAAAGACATGCTTCATATGTTTCAGAGAACTCTTAAAAAGTTAGTTCTGCAGAAGGAAACATCTGCGAATACATCATTCCTTCCAGAAACAGGAAATTGGGATGGAATGGTACAGCTTTATAATTAGAAGTCTCACTTGGATTAACAATTTTATGTAACCAAAGTCGGGTGAGGACAGGACCATGTTTGGCTGTGATGCTCCCCATGGTAAGTATACCCTACCAAGACTATTCGTCCAGGATCACAAGTTCGGTAGCAGAGGTCAGATACTGCCTGTGCTACTTGTTCCCCAGCAAGCGTCTGTGCCTTCAGGACAGGAGGGAATTAAACTGGAGAGTTGGGGGAGGGCGGGTTGGTGGGAGGTTCCATATTCTCCAAATCCAGTCTGTGGCATTCCCAATAAAATTGACTCCTGATAACAGTATCACAGGCTCAATGACCGAATAATGTTCATCATCTTAACCTCTGCATAATACTTTCAGGAATTAACTGTTCCACTGTTACGCACACATCCTTAAGAGATTACATGCTAACCCACTCTAATATTAACAGAGATTCACTTACATGGCCGCAGGTGAGGGAGTCACATAGTCCTGCTTAGGCCCAGTGACCTTACAGTGTCTGGTGAGAGTCACACAGCCCAGGCTCAGGGACCTCACAGTGATCAGAAGGGGTCACATAGTCCTTCCTAAGCCGATTGTCCGACAGGAGTCACACACTGGGAATTATCCTCTCACGCCAGCATGTGTCTGACTCCCTAGCAAAAAAAAAACCTCACAAATCTCACCGCCAAATGGGCTACGGCAGGGAGAAAGAGGGAGAAAGAGAGAGAGAGAGAGAGAGGGAGGGAGGTGAGACCAACGTAAAAAGGGTTGGATACAAGTAATTTCCAGGGTGGAAAGGGTGAGGGATTGTACTGAGAGGCAATAAACTGCTCCTTGTCTGCATGTAGTGCAGGTTTATTTACAGATGTTTGCGAGTTGCCCCATTCCTGGGTCTCTTCACAGCTGCTGTGTCATAGAATCATAGACTTTTACAGCACAGCACAGAGGAGGCCATTTGGCCCATCGCCCCTGTGCCCTCTCTCTGAAAGAGCTCTCCCCTTAGTCCCATTCTCCTGCCCTTTCCCCATTCGGCCCATCGCCCCGTGCCCTCTCTCTGAAAGAGCTCTCCCCTTAGTCCCATTCCCCTGCCCTTTCCCCATTCGGCCCATCGCCCCGTGCCCTCTCTCTGAAAGAGCTCTCCCCTTAGTCCCATTCCCCTGCCCTTTCCTCACACCCGTTTAAATTTTTCTTTTTCAAATATTTATCCAACTCCCTTTTAAAAGTTACCACGGATTCTGCTTCCCCCATTATTTCTGGTCGGACATTCCAATGTCCTAACAACCCTCGGTGTGAAAAACCTGTCCTAATCTCTCACTTTGTTTTTTGTCCTTGCAGTTGTCATATCAACTCTGCAGTTATATCAGTTAGGAGCCAATGTCCTACCTTGCAGCCAGTTGAAGGAAGCCTCCGTTTTTAATGCCACTATGTGCCCCAGGTTGCGGGAGATGATGGACTCAGTCCCCTGGAAGGTGCTGGTTGTCCCTGTGTACAGCTCTCCATCTAGACCATAAAGCAGAGGCAGACTTATCATGTATCTTCTAAACATCGCAAAGTGCTTCAAATACAATGAATTACTTTGAAGGGTGCTGACTGGTGCCACGTAGGGAAATGCAGCAGCCATTTTGTGCACAGCAAGATCCCACAAAGAGCAATGAGGTGAATGACCAGTCAATTATTTTCGGGGGGCATTGGCTGAGGGAGAAATGTTGGCCAGGAGATTGTTGGAGAACTTCTAATCCACCAGCTGATCAGGTAGATGGGGGCCTCGGTTTAATGTCTCAATCAAAGTAGAGTACCTCTGACAATGTAGCACTCCCTCAGTACCGCGCTGGAGTGTCAGCCTAGATTAGGTGCTCAAGTCCTGGTGTGGTTAATAACAATATTAGGGATCAACACATTGGGACATCAGTGTATGTCAGCACAGAGTACTGGGAGACCGGTCCCATTGCTCAGTGAGTAAAGGCACTGCCTAGTGCAGTACTGAGCATTGCAGGCCAGGTGTAGGCCAGGGGGTTCCACCCTATTCTACTGAGTTCAATTGGGGCAAACGTGGGGGCTATAATTGGTCCCACCGCCCTTGGGGAAATTTGCATGGGTGCCCACTCCTTCAGTGAGCCCTGCTGGGTAATGTGTGTGGACATCAGATGAGAGCAGGATCGGGTTCCAATGCCACTCATGGTCAAATAGCCAGAAGGCACTCAGCTGAAGAATGGGACCCTTGGGAGAGATACCCAAAGGCGGCCAGAGCCCATGGAATCTGTGAATGCGAACTTTAAAATGGAGACTGAGTAGTATCTACACGCCCTGGTCCAATTATCCTCCACCCTCTAACCAAATTCACCTGATGACGACACTTGGTCTTGACTCCCTGTGTCCTCATCAAGCTGAGGGACGTCAGTGCTGGGGACTGGAACAATTTCCATTTCAGTCTCACTCGCTGTCAGCATCAAACACTCCCAGGGCAGGTACAGCACGGGTTAGGTACAGAGTAAAGCTCCCTCTACACTGTCCCATCAAACACTCCCAGGGCAGGTACAGGGTTAGATACAGAGTAAAGCTCCCTCTGCACTGTCCCATCAAACACTCCCAGGGCAGGTACAGGGTTAGATACAGAGTAAAGCTCCCTCTGCACTGTCCCATCAAACACTCCCAGGGCAGGTACAGCACGGGTTAGGTACAGAGTAAAGCTCCCTCTACACTGTCCCATCAAACACTCCCAGGGGCAGGTACAGGGTTAGATACAGAGTAAAGCTCCCTCTACACTGTCCCATCAAACACTCCCAGGGCAGGTACAGCATGGGTTAGATACAGAGTAAAGTCCCATCAGTATTCCTCAGGTCCCCTTAGAAAGGCACACTCTACTTCCCCAGTATGACATTCTAATTTCCCAAATTAGCCACCCTCTCTGAATGAGGTTGTGAATTTAGGGAACTGTTTTGAGACTGCAAACTCATTCCGTGCAGCCAGCAGAGACAGACAATTCGCCCATCAGTCTCAGCTGGATATACACCCAGGTCCAAGTGAAGAAGGGTTGAACCTACTGTGGAGGGCAGGCTACAGGTGCGACACTCATCCCTGTGCTAGATCTGACAGAGACCACCTTGTTTGGGGGTGGGGGGGTTTCCACTGCCCGTGTGGCACTCACCGACCATGGTTGCCGTGTACTTCAGCATGGGGTCAAAAGGGCAGCGGCCTTTGCCATCCTCAATTAGGGGGGCACCATTCGAGTCGCTCAGGAAGGAAAAGGTTTTGACATCCTGTAAGACACGGAACGATTTGTCAGTGTTGTACTCGTTCATGCAGTCTCCATATCACATACACGGAATAATCGGCACAATTAAAGGGGACGTGGTCAAGCGCCTGGCAAAACTATCTCAGCGGTGTTTGTATGTGTGCAATGGGAGTGGCATCGCCTGTGTTGCTAAGGTTAACAAAACAAAATTAATTAAACAATAAAACACAGTACAGAGCGTGCAGCACCACTCCTGAATAAAGTTTCCTGAACCGCTTGGCAGAGTCTGCCTGAAGTTGCAATGTGCGGAATGTGATGCGCCTTTAATTCCACCCCCGCCACCCGACACACTGTATTGTGCTGGTGAGCTGCATCAGACCAGGCTCTCCGTGGCTGCTCTCTATCCACTACCCCCCCCACCCCCACCTTGGTCTTTTTTTGCCTTCAAAGGCTCAGCTGAAGGTACAAACACAGTATCTGTTTCAATTTCTATTTTTGCAGCAGGGTCAGAGTTACTGCTCATCCCCACAGAGTGATGGGAAGCAGCATTCACCATCTCCATCCCCACAGAGAAAGAGGGAGAGACAGACAGACAGACACACACAGGTACAGAGAGAGACACACACAAACAGTGGGAGATACAGAGAGAGAGAGAGAGATACAGAGACACACACATACACAGAGAGATAGAGAATCACACGCACAAACAGAGGGAGATGCAGAGAGAGAGAGAGATACAAAGACACACATAAACAGTGGGAGATACAAAGAGAGAGAGAGAGATACAGAGACACACACATACACAGAGAGACAGAGAGTCACACACACAAACAGAGGGAGATGCAGAGAGAGAGAGATACAAAGACACACATAAACAGTGGGAGATACAAAGAGAGAGAGAGATACAGAGACACACATAAACAGAAAGTCACACTCACAACAGAAAGATAGAGAGAGACACACAACAGAAAGATAGAGAGAGACACACTCAAACAGAGAGATACAGTGAGACAAACAAAGAGAGAGAGAGATAAGGAGAGAGATGCACAGAGGGAAGAGTGAAAGACAGAGAGAGAGGCACAAACACACACACATGGACAGAGAGAGCAATACGGAGACAAAGACAAAGTAAAACGGGATATGGTATTGTGAAATGCTGTGCAGGTATGTGAGAGGGATTAGCAGAACCTCCCCATGATTGCAGGTCGAGCTGGGCCCTGTTTGTGTTTCCACTTTGAATGTCGAGGATTTGAGTCTTACGATGTAGGCACAGGTCGGGCCGAATGCGTAGGTCCCACAGGTGTAAATGTGACTCTCATTCACTGGCAGCACAATGCGGATGAAGTTAAAACAATCTGTCTGTGAGGAAAAATACAAGAAGTACATGTTACTGTACCAGGAACATTTGGACAGTCAGTGTATTCACACAGACAGGAGGGTCAGCAATTTAAGCATATTCACGGACTGAATACTTTTTAATCCCAGTACGGCACTGTCCGGTACCTCAGCTGAATGGCCAGATCCTGTTCTCACCAACATTCACCCACACTCTGCACAGAGGGCGCTGGATAGCGATCAGGAGCAGGATCCCTGGATAATTTCCTGCCCTCCTTAGCCCAGTGCACCGAGGCTGACTGCAGTGTCCCAACCCATGCCCTGGCTCAGAGCAGTTAGCTCAGCACAGATGAGGGAAGCAATCTTGGATCTTCCATGACAATTAAGGGCTGGGGAGGAGGCAGTTGACCCTGACCTCGGTGTGAGTTGGGAGCCTGGACCTTCGATACAGCATGGCACTGTGAGTTAGTACACCCTCCTTTCCCCTCATCAGACTCAGATAGGGGGTTGCTGAACCCTCCCAGGTTGTCCTGGAGTCTCCAGGAATTAAAGATCAATCTCGGGGTCACTGTTGCCAGTGACCCAGGAGATGGGTTATGCAGGGCTCTGGGGGAAAGAGCAAGGTGGGGGGGAGGAGTGGGACTAATTGGATAGCTCTTACAAAGAGCTGGCACAGGCACGATGGGCCGAATGGGGCCTCCTTCCGTGCTGTATCATTCTATGATTAACACACCTAATGATATCATGCAGGGATGGTAGATTATGAGGCTTCCCGCCTGGCAGAAACAGGGCGATAGTGTCTCGAGATGGTGGGGTATGACTTACTGTTAACGCCATCTCCCCCCGGGCTCACCGTTGGGCGGCAGGAGCATCGGCCTGAGCCAGACGGTGAGCCCGTTTAATCTGCATATCGGAGTCACATAACGTTCCTGTTCACACTCTGCAGTTTCAGCTGGCGGATCAGCCCAAGAACAGCCCGAGAAGTGAGTCTTTCTTTCCTTACTTTTATTGGGGCCGGGAGGAACAGGAGTGCTCCACGGGATGAACATGGAGCCGCATCACACCCACAGTAACAAGAAAATATCATGTGACATTTTATTTAAAAATCAACAACAGTCTGTTATTTTTGGACCATGAGACGACCAGGCAGGCGGGGGATTGACGTTGTGTTCTACGTCTCATGTTGCGGTCACACTCAGGGGTTGGGGTAAAGGGATAAATATACATGCCTCACCTCTTTGCTCTTCCCCTTAAAGGAACACTCCTGCACCTTGGTCTCCGTCGCGTTCCAGTGTAGCTGAAATAAGCAAAAACCGTGTGAAATGCTTTGGTAAGATGGCGCCTCACCATTGACAAATGCCCACCACCCTTCCAGGAGGCGCTGACTCCCGCTGGGATCCGGGTTCCACAGACGTCTGCCAACCTCTGGTGCCTCACACAAGCAGCCACCCTTCATGTGTGAGCCTGGACGGTGGGTGTTGGTGGGCCATTCAACCCTGACCGAGCCTGACCACCCTCCTCGGTCGATGCCCACACTTTGCGGCTGGCGGGCGGGTCACTGGATACGGCCGGGAGCATGGTTTTTTTTTTAATCCTCTCCCTGGTCCAGAGGCACTGAGGTCTGGTGCAGCGCTCCAACCACCACCCTGGCTGAGATCAGCTCCCGCATCTGCTCGTACCTGGGACCGTTGTGTACCAGCAGGGCACTGACCAAAGCTTTCACCGGCAAAGCAGTGCTGGGCACCTTTGGCGCATCGGATTATTCTGTTGGGGAACTGAGGCAGCCAGGAGCTCACTGAGATGACTACGTGAGGGTGTTTATCCTTTTAATAACAGATTCGTGAAAGGTGGAGACAGTAATAGAGAAATCTTTGAAGGTGTTAAGGCTGTAAAAAAAGCATACAGGATCCTTGGCTTTATAAACAGGGGCATAGAGTACAAAGCAAGGAAGTTATAGTAAACCTTTATAAATCACTGGTCAGGCCTCAGCTGGAGTATTGTGTCCAATTCTGAGCACCACACTTTAGGAAGGATGTCAAGGCCTTGGAGAGGGTGCAGAGGAGATTTAATAGAATGGTACCAGGGAGGACAGACTTCAATTATGTGGACACACTGGAGAAGCTGGGATTGTTCTCCTTGGAGCAGAGAAAGTTAAGGGGGGATTTAATAGAGGTTTTCAAAATCATCAAGGGTTTTGATAGAGTAAATAGGGAGAAACTGTTTCCGGTGAGATTAGAAAACATTTCTACACACAAAGGGTGGTAGAAGTTTGGAACTCTCTTCCGCAAACGGCAATTGATGCCAGCTCAATTGCTGAATTTAAATCTGAGATAGATAGCTTTTTGGCAACCAAAGGTATTAAGGGATATGGGCCAAAGGCAGGTATATGGAGCTAGATCACAGATCAGCCATGATCTTATCAAATGGCGGAGCAGGCACGAGGGGCCGAATGGCCTACTCCTGTTCCTATGTTCCAGTGGCAGATTTAAGGTAATTGGCAAAAAAGCCAGGAGGAGGCAAATAGGAGATTTCTTTTTACACAGCGAGTTGTTCTGATCTGGAATGCGCTGCCTGAAAGGGCGGTGGGAGCAGATTCAATAATAACTTTCAAAAGGGAATTGGATAAATACTTGAAAAGGAGAAATTTGCAGGGCGATGGGGAAAGAGCAGGGGGGAGTGGGAATAATTGGACAGCTCTTTCAGAGAGGCATGATGGACCGAATGGCCTCCTTCTGGGCTGTATGTTGATTCTAATATGTCTGACAATTAACTTCATTTATCATTATTTTAAAACATTCATCTTAAGACTACATACAGAGCAGTACATGCAGTCCTATGCCTAGAAACTCACGTGTAAAGAGCCCCCCGGGAATTGTGAACGATTGCCTGTCCAGGCCCTTTACGGTATCTCTTCTTAAAGGTAGCTAAAGTTTCTGTGTTTTCCTTTTTATCCCTCATTTAAAAAAACGATCACTATCTCTCTTTAAACCCAGACTGGGTGATCGCTTTGTTGAACACCTCCGCTCTGTCCGCAATCGTGACCCTTGACCTGCCGGTCGCTTGCCATTTTAATTCCCCGTCCCACTCCTACTCTGACCTCTCTGTCCTCGGCCCCTTACACTGTTCCAATGAAGCTCGACATAACCTCGAGGAACAGCACCTCATCTTTTGTTTAGGCACTTTACAATCTTCCGGATTCAACATTGATTTCGATAACTTCAGATCAGAACCACTGCTCCCATTTTTTCGGTCAGCTAGTGCTGATAATGGTTCTGCTGCTGCCATTTACAGCTACTCCTGATCAATCTTTCGTTTCTTAACCTGTCCCATTACCACCCTCCCTGCCTTGCACCATCATCAATTTGTCATTTAATCACTCGTGCCCTCTACCCTATCACTTTTTGTTCTTTCCTCCCCTCCTCTCCACCCCCCTCCCCTCCTCTCCACCCCCCCCCCTCCTTTCCCTGGCTCTGTACTTGCTCAACAACTTTAACTCTTTAAACATCTTCCGGTTCTGACGAAAGGCCTTCGACCTAAAACGTTAACTCTTGTTTCTTTCTCCACAGATGCTGCCCGACTTGCTGAGCTTCTCCAGTATTTTCTGTGTTTATTACTATCTCTCTGCTGTTTGTTGTGATGATGTGGAGATGCCGGTGATGGACTGGGGTGGACAAATGTAAGGAATCTTACAACACCAGGTTATAGTCCAACAGTTTTATTTGAAAATCACAAGCTACTTCCTCTACCATATTCTTATTTTTTAAAGTCACTATGGCTTTCCTAAATCCAGTGACTAGTGTTTTAAGGTTAACATAGTAGTGGATTTGAATGAAGACTGATGATCTAACATGGTCCAAAATCTAATTTTAGTGCATTGAATTCACTAGTGGTGATTAGTTACATAGTCATGGGATTTGCAGAGCTTGGCAGTTGCAGTTCTCATCACTCAGTGTTTACATAAGTTTTTTTGTTCTGCATTATTTCGCGAAATCAAAGCTACATATTGTAGAACTACAATGTCATTAATGCTCTCTTAAGCCTTCTAGAGTACTGCTAGAGGCTTGTTTACTTGCACAAATCAGCCAAGTTTAGGTCTGATCCAGTTGTGGTGATCTCGGTTTCTCATAGAGTAGCCAAGTTTCAATCTGATTCAGATGTGATGACTCTAATTTAATAGCTACAGTCAACGCAGCACCTAAAGTTATACACGTTGAATCCGGCCTTTTTACTTACTAATGTTTGTCTCTCATCCAAATAAGATGAAATGTGTGGCTGAGGTTTACTTAAATTTAGTGAACCACTGCGCAGTGTTGCACTGATAATTTTTGGGGAACTGGAACCCCCAGTGATTGAAGTAAATACAGCCAGCCATCTTTTCTGGTGGTAGTTTAATGCTCAAAGTTCGTACTGATACTATAAACTAACGAGTGCACAAGGTCATTGCTACAAGTATATTGCTTTCAGAGGAATCCTCCCAACTTTTAAAAATGAGATCCTGGGGATGATGCATTGGGTTAAATTCCTGTTTTTCACCTCTGGGGAGTTTAGTATGAATCCAGCCCCAAATAAACATGATGTGGAGATGCCGGTGATGGACTGGGGTTAACAATTGTAAACAATTTTACAACACCAAGTTATAGTCCAACGATTTTATTTTTAATCCCACAAGCTTTCGGGGGCTTTCCCCTTCCTCAGGCAGTGTGGAGTCCACACTGCCTGAGGAAGGGGAAAGCCCCCGAAAGCTTGTGGAACCAAATAAACAGGACAGAGGATTTCTTGTTTGAGGACTGTAGCATATAAAGCTTCTCAAATGAAAGCTCAATGATAGCTCACTTTTTTGTTGTTGATCCAGCTGTTATTAGCTGTTATCCTTGGTTGTGTATACCTTTGATGTCTTATCTCTTCCAATCTTTATTGCAAAAGAAAGGTACGCTTTTCACTGGCAAGGACATTCCTCCTTCACACTCCCCCCCCCTGCTGTGATGAAAACCCGTCTGGTCCAGCTGTGTGTCTCTCTCTAAAGTGTGCTTTAACCCAATACCGCTAGCTCAATATTGTATAATTCTACATCCCATCCTTACACAGGCCGCCGGGCATTGGTGCTCGACGCAGAGTGAAGGACTCTGATCTCGCAGGCTGGGCACGCCCACATAGGTCAAAGGGGAAACATATGGAGAAGATGAAGAACCTGCATTTCCAAAGCGTCTTTCACGACCTCAGGACGTCCCAAAGCCCTTTGCCGCCAATGAAGTACTTTTGAAGGGTAGTCACCGTTGTAATGTAGGAAAGGCAATTTGCGCACAGCAAGATCCCACAAACAACAATGTGATAATGACCCGTACATCTGTTTTTTAGTGATGTTGGTTGAAGGATAAATATCGGGAGAATTCCCCTGCTCTTCTTTGAAATAGTGACCGTGGGATCTTTTACGCCCACCTGACAGGGCAGGCGGGGCCTCAGTTTAACGCCTCATCCAAAAGACGGCACCTCCGACAGTGCAGCGCTCCTTCAGTACTGCACTGGGAGTGTCGGCCTGGATTTTGCGCTAAAGTCGCTGGAGGGCGGGCTTGAACACACGACTTTCCAACTCAGGGGGGAGAGTGCTACGGAGAAACAACAAGGTGTGATACTTGCCTCTTTTATTAACTCCATGTTCCCGAAGCTAGCTGTGTCAACAGAGAAGAGGACGTCCCTGGCGCCCACATAAAGCCTCTTCCCATCTTCACTGAGCAGCAGCGTGCTGTAATTCTGGTAGCTTTCCTTTGAAAACTGTGTGATTGTCCTACTGGGGTCACCTGCAGTGAAGAGAACGAGAAGTCAGGGAACCGTGGCCTACGGAGAGGCCTGAGCGACCAGGCCCCTCAGCGCCGTCTACAGCGCCATTCTGAAGTGCCTTCAGTAGGACTGGGAACTGACCTGCTCCCTCACCGTGTTCCAAAACGGCCTCATTGACATTGCCAAGGCCGCTCGGACAAGCTGAGCCAGTGAGAGGGAGGCCCTGGGATGGCCTGTGGCCTCCCACTCAAGTTACCTCGCTGTGCAGAAAGACTGTGGGTGCCACATGTTGCCGAGTCTAAAACGGGAGGGGGGAGTGAGATTGGGGCGGGGAATCCAATCGTGGCTTCAGCCCTGAAACTCACTTTATCGCACGTGAAAACTTAGCAAAGCTCAGAGTCAGATCATTAACTGATATCTGTACGGCACGAGAAACAGGAATAACTGGGAGAACTTTTATCTGAAAGTAAAAACAGATTTTGGAACTTGGAACGTTCCAGATTCTCCTGCTCAAAAATAGCACCACCCTGTCCAAGCCTGGATGGGTACCTGAGGATGGGTCTTCCCCACTGAACACCTCGGAGCTGGTTGCAGATCAACGCAGGCAGAGACTCACACACTCTGGTGGGGTTGGCACACGATAAGAAGAGACCAGGGGCCAGGGTTGAGGGGGGGAACATGGGACTTACAGGTTGTGGTAACATTCAAAGAACACTAGTTTCAAATCATTCGTTTCCTTCCCCATTCTCATATTGAGTTGACAGGATTGCAATTGGTATCAATGCAGCCACAGACTTCTGTCTCAGACACAAGATCCAGGGCAAGTGCACAATTCAAACCGAACAGCCATGAAGCAGTCGTTAAAATTGTGAAACTGCCTTCACAAAAGTGTTCGTCAAAACAATTTCATGTGCACATCGAGGTCAGGGATCTTAATACTGAGGGATGTGACAACGCAGATTTCAGGCATTCAGTGTCAGCATCAAACACTCCCCGGGCAGGTACAGCACGGGTTAGATACAGAGTAAAGCTCCCTCTACACTGTCCCATCAAACACTCCCCGGGCAGGTACAGCACGGGTTAGATACAGAGTAAAGCTCCCTCTACACTGTCCCATCAAACACTCCCCGGGCAGGTACAGCACGGGTTAGATACAGAGTAAAGCTCCCTCTACACTGTCCCATCAAACACTCCCAGGGCAGGTACAGCATGGGTTAGATACAGAGTAAAGCTCCCTCTGCACTGTCCCATCAATCACTCCCAGGGCAGGTACAGGGTTAGATACAGAGTAAAGCTCCCTCTACACTGTCCCATCAATCCCTCTCTCCCCGAGGTGGTGAATTTATTTGGGTCCAAGTCTGAACTGTTCCCCCACCAGGGTTGATTTTCCAGCCTGGCCCAATGGGTGTAGTTTTTGAAACTGAGGAACGGGATTTCTTGTTGCAGTTCTATGTTTCCGATCTATCTCTCCCCTCCTCTCCTGGCGGTGCTGACTCTCTGCGAGGCACAATTCCACGGGCATCAACTTGCCCAAGTGGCCGCTCTTCATGTGTCAGCGTGGAGAGCTAGTATTGGCGGGCTATTCAACTTCGGCAGGGCAACACAACCCAGCCTGATCCTGCCCTCGCTTGATGCCCCCCCACCCACTTTGTAGCAAGTGGGAGGTTGGAGGGGAGGGGGCCACAAGATAACGATCAGGAGCAGGAACCCGGGTCGATTGTTCCCCTTCCTGACCCGGGGGTGCTGAGGCCAATTCCGGTGCCCTGGCTGATATCTTTTAACTCAGGAGAGTTAACCTGGCAATCGGAACGAGACTTTCCTGGATCGACGGAGACAAGTGTGGTGTGGAGGGAAAACAGGACTATCAATGCAAAGCACGGAGGAGGAGGAGGAGGAGGCAACCCCGGAATGATTGAGGCAGTGGAGTGAGGCGGTAGTCTACACTCACCGTCGGAAAAGGAGATCCGAGGAATCACGTCCCCCGTAGGTTGGGGCAGGACAGCGCCCTTCAGCACAGCCAGTCCGAGAATCACCACACCCAGCCAGGAGTCCATGGCGATGCGAGTGAGCCGAGCCTCGTCTTCTTGCCACTCTTCAATCCGTGGAAGCTGCAGCACCTTGTCTGGAAGGCACTGTCGCTGCTGTCACACCAACCGCAGCAGCAGATGAGGCAATTTCCTGTGCTTTGCTTGTTTACTCATCGGAGAAGGGGCCTGCAAAGATTTTTTTTATATAAAAAGGATCTTATAAAATATGCCTCATCTTTCTTCTCCCAATTTTCTCGATCCTCCTCACCTTAAGGGGCTGACTCCGGTCAAGGTACAGGTTCTGAAGGTGACCACCTCCCTACAGTAACTCAGTAACATGGCCATTCTTCATACAGGAGTCTAGACACTGAATATAGGCTGGGCATGGGTTAGATATCAGGGTTAAGCCTGGTCCTCACCTCCATACTGTCCCATCAAACACTCCCAGGGCAGGTACAGCACGGGTTAGATACAGAGTAAAGCTCCCTCTACACTGTCCCATCAAACACTCCCAGGGCAGGTACAGGGTTAGATACAGAGTAAAGCTCCCTCTACACTGTCCCATCAAACACTCCCGGGGCAGGTACAGGGTTAGATACAGAGTAAAGCTCCCTCTACACTGTCCCATCAAACACTCCCGGGGCAGGTACAGGGTTAGATACAGAGTAAAGCTCCCTCTACACTGTCCCATCAAACACTCCCAGGGCAGGTACAGGGTTAGATACAGAGTAAAGCTCCCTCTACACTGTCCCATCAAACACTCCCGGGGCAGGTACAGGGTTAGATACAGAGTAAAGCTCCCTCTACACTGTCCCATCAAACACTCCCAGGGCAGGTACAGGGTTAGATACAGAGTAAAGCTCCCTCTACACTGTCCCATCAAACACTCCCAGGGCAGGTACAGGGTTAGATACAGAGTAAAGCTCCCTCTACACTGTCCCATCAAACACTCCCAGGGCAGGTACAGGGTTAGATACAGAGTAAAGCTCCCTCTACACTGTCCCATCAATCCCTCTCTCCCCGAGGTGGTGAATTTATTTGGGTCCAAGTCTGAACTGTTCCCCCACCAGGGTTGATTTTCCAGCCTGGCCCAATGGGTGTAGTTTTTGAAACTGAGGAACGGGATTTCTTGTTGCAGTTCTATGTTTCCGATCTATCTCTCCCCTCCTCTCCTGGCGGTGCTGACTCTCTGCGAGGCACAATTCCACGGGCATCAACTTGCCCAAGTGGCCGCTCTTCATGTGTCAGCGCGTGGAGAGCGAGTATTGGCGGGCTATTCGACCTAGGGGTGCATTGCAACACAGCCTGATCCTGTCCTCGCTTGATGCCCCCCCCTCCCTCTTTCCAGCAGGTTGTGTGGGGGGGGGGGGTGGGGGGTGGTCACCAAATAACGATCAGGAGCAGGAACCTACTTTGATTACTTTTCCCCCTCCCTAAGCCGGGGGCACTGTGGCCAATGACAGTGCCCAATGTCCTTTCGCTTTCCAGCAGGATACCGATGAGGAAGGGGAAAACCTTGGCTTATTTTCCTCTTGCTGTAGTCCAGGGATGCTGAGGACAATTGTGGCGCCCCCTGAGGCTGCCTTGGTGGCTGGACCTGGAACCCGAGACCTCCCGGGGACCGAAACGGCTCAGTATCACAGCAGGCAGCGCCTGTACCTCCCTGAGCCATCAAGGCTCTCTCACTCTGCACACAGCTCACTGTGCATGCGACTGTGGTTGGAGAGGACCAGACCAGCAGACCTCATTCTATTTTACACAGGACTTTTTTTTTTAATAAGCGCCCTGATAAAGATCGCTGCCTGCGTTTGCTTCGCTGGTCTAGGTGTGCAGCTCGCCCACTGAGGGAGCTCGGAGAGCGAGAATCAGCAGGGTGTTCGGCCGAGCCTGACCCTGTCCTCGTGCGACATTCACACAAACGCTGAGTCACTCGATGGTGATCAGGAGATTTTGACTAATTGTCCCCCTCTCCCTCCCTACCCCAGTGTGCAGGTGTGGCTCGAATAGCGGCCCACGGCTGGGCTCAGCAGAGGCCAGGCCTGGGCACCCCCTGGTCTGTGTGGCTCAGTATGGCATTTAATGATGCATTTAACCACTGTGCTGTGATACTTAAGGGCACCTATATATATAGGTTCTCCAAGGCGGCCTTCGAGACACACGACAACGCAAAATCGTCGAGCAGAAATTGATAGCCAAGTTCCGCACCCATGAGGACGCCCTCAACCGGGATCTTGGGTTCATGTCACGCTACACGTAATCCCACCAGTGAAAAAAAGTTACCTGTTTTTAATACAACTGGTCATTCTCTCTCTGTCTGCCTTTCAGGTCTCTCTCTCTCTCTCTCTCTCTCTGTCTTTGTGATCTGACCCCTTGTGTATTCAGTATTCTTGGATGTAATGTTTCCCTGACTACCTGACTAACCTGTCTGAACACCATTCACTCCTTTGATTGCTGTGATTATCTCTCTGCCGAGGCGTGATAAAGGGCAGTTGGAAAGATTATCTGTAATCACCAGGCATTGTTCTCTGACTATATATGCTGTGACTTTGTGGAACCCTTCACTCACCTGACGAAGGAGCAAAGCTCCGAAAGCTTGTGATTTCAAATAAAGCTGTTGGACTATAACCTGGTGTTGTACGACTCCTTACATTAAGTATCACAGCACAGTGGTTTTTTATATATATATATATATATAATATATACACACACTCACACATGTATAGGCGCACAAACAGACAATTATATGTGCATGTGCAGTTGAAGACTAGACCTTAAGTAACACAGCACAGAACAAAAACATGCACATGCACACAATCGCGTCTGTGCACGCACCTGTACATACGTTCACATGTACACACATACCCAACCGCCCAGTAGCACCGATGGAGGGGAAGGAATCAAGCAGTTTCAGGCTTGTTAATGGCTGGGGGAAAGTGGTGCAGCAGTCTGACCCTGAGAGAGACAACAGAAGGGTGTAAAACATCTCAGAAGAGGGGAGGGGGCAGAAGTGGGGAGCAACCCAGTGGCTCAGTGGGTAATCGCACCAGATGGTGTGACACTGAGCCATGCAGAATGGGAACATTCCAGGCCCATCCCTGGTCTGTGCTGAGTTAGCTGATCAGGTTTGTGTATGTGTGTATGTGTGTCTATGTGTACACAAGTGTGTGTGTGTGTGTGTGTTTGTCTGTCTGTGTGTGTATACACGATTGTGTCTGTCTACGAGTATGTGTGTACACGAGTGAGCATGTCCATGTGTGTACATGAGTGTGTGTCCACAAGTGATTGTGTGTGTGTGTGTGTCTGTGAGTGTTAGGGGAGGACTCAGCCATGGCATCTCCCATTGAGAAGTAGCCTGCTTGCACTCACTGTCTCGGCTCCATGTATGAAGAATGGCCACAAGGTACCGGACCCCAGCGAGAGTCAGTGCCTTGATCCAAAGAGTGGAAAAAATTTGGGGGCAGAGAAATATCACTCTCGGAAAAAGTGACTCCGAATACAGGCTGAAGATTTAGTGGCTATTTTACTGCGAGATGGAGGGGTCTCTGGGACCACTGAAGTTAAACAGTCGCTACGCTGTGAAAGCAGGAACTGAATACTCCCTCGCAAAGCACTTGTGGTTAGTCTACTGTCACACGCAATGCACACATAACTCTACTGAGGAGTTCGGAGGGGGGGGTGGGGGAGGGGAGGACGGGCGAACGTGAAGGAGCTGAGCTCAGCAAAGCTCAAAGCCTAAGCTCTGCTGGTTAGCAAAAACCTTTGGAGGTGATGCCCACATCACATGCTCCCTTTCGCAATGCAGACAACACAAGCTTGAGGTTTCGCTGGGCCTTTGCGTTCAGTGACCCAAGTCTCGAGTGGGTCTGTGGCTCTTCTGACGAGATCGCTGGCAAACTTCTGGCTGGCCACTTCCGAGCGAGGTCAAACAATCTCTCGCTACAGGCTCCTGTGCCTCCTCGTGCACGAGTCCAGATACCGAGCTATTCAATCCTGGAGGGCATCACAGCTCAGCCCGATGCCGTCCTTATCCGGTGTCCATGCACACACTCTCTTTCCAGCAACAACTTGCATTTATACAGCACCTTTAACGTAGTAAGACATCACAAGGGGCTTCACAGGAGCGTAACCAGACAAAATTTGACACTGAGCCAAGGAGAGCTTGGTGAAAGCTCGGTCAAAGAGGTAGGTTTTAAGGAGCATCATAAAGGAGGACAGAGAGGCGGAGAGGTTTAGGGAGGGAATTCCAGAACTTAGGGCCCGGGCAGCTGAAGGCACGGCCGCCAATGGTGGAGCGATTAAAATCAGGGAGGTGCAAGAGGCAAAATTGGAGGAGCGCAGAGATCTCGGAGAGTTGTAGGGCTGGAGGAGGCTATGGAGATAGGGAGGAGAGTGATCAGGAGCAAGAAACATGCGTGATTTGTCCCCTCGCTCGCCCAAAGGGTGCAGAGGCCAATTGTCTTGCCTTGGCTGGGTATGACAGACTGGAAATTGATGCTGGGTTCCTCTGCTCTGCATCGCTCAGCACTACACAGGGTATAACCTGTAGCTACTGAGCCATCGCTGGAGCTAAGGGCAGCCATTTTAATAAGAAATTAACTCCACAGGAGATCCCAAAGAGCTTTACAGCCAATGAAGTACTTTTGAAATGTGGTCACTGTTGTAATGTAGGGAAAGCGGCAGCCAATTTGCGCACAGCAAGATCCCACAAACAGAAATGTGATAATGACCAGATCATTTGGTTTTAGTGATGATGAGGGATAAATATTGGCCCAGGTACACCTCCCCTGCTCTTCTTCGAAATAGTGGCCGTGGGATCTTTTACATCCACCTGAGGGGGGCAGACAGGGCTTCGGTTTAACATCTTATCTACCACTCCCTCAGTACTGGCACTGGGAGAGTCAGCCTGGATTATGTGATTCAGTCTCTGGAGTGGGGCTTGAACCCACAAATATCTGACTCAGACATGAGAGTGCTACCCACTGAGCCACAGCCAATACCTTATAAGACCCGGCAAAGTCCCCTCTCAATCACCTCCTTTCAAGCCCCAAGAGCCTAGAGCTGGCTCTTTCGGCCTCTGTGTTCACCAGCCCATGGATATCCGCCCATTCACTTTATTCGAGGGCTGGCGATCACAAAGGCAGAGAATCGAGGCCTGAGTTTCTGAAGTCCTTCCGCATAACTCAGACCCCTCTGAGGCCTTCTGATCTGAATTATAAGACAGTGAGGCACCAAGTAAGGTCAGTGAAAATCACCCCAGTGAAGCTCGAAATTCCAGCACAGGACTCATTACTGACACTGGGACCCATCACTCTTTCTCTCACGAGCGGTATCACCATGGCAACGGCTTTCTAGCTCAAAGAATTGCCGCTCTCAAGCACACACGTAAAATAGATTTTATAAAATTACAACAAGGATATACACTGATATCACAGGATTAGATTATTTACCCATTGTCACTTGCTGGATGTTGCAGTTCACAGTTTCAGGAGGAATAATGGGGTCCCCTCCCATTGATGCATTGTGCTTCTATCTGATGCTTGGCTGCTTCACTCAGTTTGATGTTCCTCCCTTCCCCCTCCCCCCTGAGGGGCTGTCACCTCATTCCCACCCCCCTCCCCCACACAGTGATTTACTTCCTGTCAATCAAATTTTAACGCACACAGGCCTAGGGCCTGACGGAAAGGCTTCAGACGACTGCAAGGGCTGCACCTGGAAGGGTATTTTTTGGAAAATTTTTGAATCACCATTTTAAAAAAATATTATCATTCATTCTCAGGATGTGGGCGTTGCTGGCAAGGCCAGCATTTATTGCCCATCCCTTGGGAAGGTGGTTTTGGGCCCTCTTCTTGAACTGCTGGAGTTCATGTGGTGAAAGTGCTTCCACGGTTTGATATAGCCGAGTGGCTTGCTAGACCATTCAGAGGGCAGTGAAGAGTCAACCATGTCGGTGTGGGGACTGGAATCTCATAGAGGCCCAGACCGGGTAAGGACGGCAGGGTTTCCTTCCCGAAAGGGACATTAGTGAACCAGTTGGGTTTTTAACGACAAACTCATGGTCACATTTACTGATACCAGCGTTTTATTTCCAGATTTTTAAAACTGAATTCAAATTCTCTACCATGGTGGGATTTGAACTCAAAGTCACTGGATTACTAGACCAGTAACATGGCCAGTACATCACCATATCCAATATTCTGTTGGCTAGTCTGAGGAAGGCCTGGAAATTTTCATTCCCCCTTGTCCAATTTTCTCCCAATCTCCAGAAGGCCCCGGCTCTCACTGTGGTGTGAGGTTCTTCAGGCTCTGCTGGTACCTTGCTCCGAGTTTGTGTGTGACCCTGGGCAGTGCCAGCAGGATATTCACACATGCAGGGCATCTCAGCTTGTCCTCAACTGACTTGCACTTTGCAGCAGAGTCACTGGATAGCACTTCAGGAGCAGAGGCCCCTGCCGGGATGCTCAGACCAATCGTGACATCCCACACCGTCGCACCAACTGGGGTCAGCTAACTCAACGCAGACCTGGGACTCAACCGGGGACCTTGCCAACCCGGACAGCTCAGCACCGCACTGGGCAGCTCAAGAAGCTCGACAGTGTCCGGGACAAAGCAGTTTGCTTGATTGGCACCCCATCCACCAGCTTAAACATTCACTCCCTCCACCACCGGCGCACCGTGGTTGCAGTGTGTACCATCTACAAGATGCACTGCAGCAACTCGCCAAGGCTTCTTTGACAACATCTCCCAAACCCCAACCTCCATCGCCTAGAAGGACAAGAGCATGGGAGCACCATCACCTCCAAGTTGTCCTCCAAGTCACACACCATCTCGACTTGGACATATACTGGCTGTTCCTTCATCGTCGCTGGGTCAAAATCCTGGAACTCCCTCCTTAACAGCACTGTGGGAGAACCTTCACCACACGGACTGCAGCGGTTCAAGAAGGCGGCTCACCACCACCTTCTCAAGGGGCAATTAGGGATGGGCAATAAATGCCGGCCTTCCCAGCGGCACCCACGTCCCCAGAATGAATAAAAATAAACATCAACTATCGAGGAGATGTTATAAAAAGAAATATACACCAGAAACTAAATTTCTAGAAAGTATAACCATGATGTTAAAGGAAGGGGGACTAAAAAAAATGAGAAGACAGGAGGTTTCTCTGAAGTAGCAGAAATTAAAGAAATATATTAAAGAATTTGTTTTTAATCAAAGCTTTGGGCTTTGGGTTTAGAGGCTAGAGAGTTTTGAATAAACGTCGAGTATTAGGGACACCGATTTAAAGCATCATAATCTTACAGGGAAGAAGGAGGCCTTCCGGCCCATCGTGCCTGTGCCGGCTCTTTGAAAGAGTTATCCAATTAGTCCTACTCCCCCCGCTCTTTCCCTGTAGCCCTGCAAATTTCTCCCCTTCAAAGAGAAATCCTACTGTCTCACAGGAAAGATCGCACAGCCTGTGGCACCAGGCCTCTGATTCACATCTGGAGCAGGCGAACTAAAACTTAAAATCAAAAAGGAGGGAAAAATACTGGACCCACACTCATTGCACACACCTCACCTGGGCTCCTGGCTTTTATGTACACCCTACGCTGCAGAATCCACCGTTGAGGGGAGGCAGAGAGGAGGGGGGAGTTCTGCCAACAGGAAGACGAGCACGGAAGGTACAAAAGGCTGAAGCCTAAGTGATATGGTCTCTGCATCGCAAAGAAAAGAAGATTAGGGACTTACTTTCACACGGCTGCAACCTTCTAGAGGGGAATTAGTGCCGTGACCGTCAGCCACTCGGGTAATGCAGTTCACAGCACTGGGAATAGCTCTACAAGGCAGGGTGACACTTAGTGTTTGCAAGATGCATTACACAGCCAGTGTCAGCTGTGGCTCAGGGGGTAGCACTCTTGCCTCTAGGTCAGAAGGTCATGCTCCAGAGACTTGAGCCCATAATCCAAGCTGACGTTCCCAGTGCAGTACTGACAGAGTTCTGCGCTGTTGGAGGTGCCGTCTTTTGGATTAAACTGAAGCCCTGTCTGCCCTCTCAGGTGGATGTGAAAGATCCCAGGGCACTAGAAGAGCAGGGGAGTTCTCCCCGGTGTCCTGGGTCAATATTTAATCCTTCAACCAACATCACTGAAACAGATTATCTGGTCATTATCACACTGCTGTTTGTGGGATCTTGCTGTGCGCAAATGGGCTGCCGGGTTTCCTACATTACAACAGTGACTGCACTTCAAAAGTCCTTCAGTGGCTGTAAAGTGCTTTGGGACGTCCTGAGGTCACGAAAGGTGCTATATAAATGCAAGCACTTATTTCTTTACTCACCTTGCTGAACATGTTTTTTGCCCCCCCTCCCACCGAAGGCATTAACTCATGCT
This sequence comes from Heptranchias perlo, assembly GCF_035084215.1. Classification (NCBI taxonomy): domain Eukaryota; kingdom Metazoa; phylum Chordata; class Chondrichthyes; order Hexanchiformes; family Hexanchidae; genus Heptranchias; species Heptranchias perlo. Next base: position 2,882,716 of record NC_090368.1, on the reverse strand, counting down.
GGGGTTCAAGTTCCAGGTGCTGGCTGCCCTCCTCGCCTCAGTGCTCATTCCTCCTGTGGGAGCCCAGACAGTGCTGGCAGGTTGTTTGACTATGGGCGGCATCACAGCTGAGCCCGAACAAGCACTCATATGCAATGTGTGTCTGTGTCTCTGTGCGCGTGTGTGTACATGTACATGTGCACGCACACACCTCGTGATCGGGTACAGGAACTCGGCCTCTTTTTTTAACTCTCTGTAGCCCACGGATACTAAGGTCAACCGTAGCACCCCCTTAAATGCCCCCACCCAGCTGAATTCGGCTGATTCAGCACAGGTCAGGGATCGAACCTCAGTTACTACACCAAGTGGTGCATTCACTCACTGCGTCACAAGGTGAGCTTGTCTCAGTGAAATTTAACACAAAAGGAAACTGAAAAGGTTCGCATTGGATACAGGGTCTGTCACTCCACAAACGGAATCCAATATGGCACAAGTGGTGATTCAGAATCAGCTGCTCCAGAATTGAGCCATAAAAAAATTGAAAATTAAGAAATCAGTGGGAATATTTTATGAAGGATACCTAATTGGTTGTCCAATACAACTTAGAGGGTAGTGCTCCAGGGACTGTCATCAGCCTGGGAGAATCTTACCAGTGGGGCCCCACTGTCTCGGGACCTCTTTCGTTTAATATCTTCATAAGTGATCTGGAGCTAGCAGCCACAAGTACAGTGGCTAAATTTGCAGATGATACAAAGCTAATGAAGGATAAGCTACAGGAGGACTTGAATACACTTGGGAGTTGGGCAAACAGGTGGCAAGTGAAATTCGATGTCGAGAAATGCAAAGTGCTTCACGTGGGGACAAAAAAGAATCCAGGAAGGGACTGTTTCTTAAATGGAAAGGAAATAATGTGCATGGAATATGAAAGAGATCTGGGGATCCTGATTGACAACAAATATGCAACAATGCTCGGTGGCAGTGAGTAAAGCAAATCAGATGTTGGGATGTATTAAAAGGTGAACATTGAGCCAAAATAGTGAGGTAATCCTGCCACTTTATAAATCATTGGTGCGACCGCAGTTAAAATACTGTGTACAGTTCTGGTCACCACAGTACAAAAAGGATATTGCAGATATTGAAAGGATACAGAAAAGAGCGACCAGAATGATTGAGGGGATGGAGGGATTGGATTATGAGGAGCGATTATGTAGCTTGAGCACGTTCTCACTGGAAAAGAGAAGGTTGAGAGGTGATATGATTGCTGGTTTTAGGATTCTAAAGGGACTGGATAATGTAGACCATGACAAGCTGTTTCACCTTGTCCAGAACAGTACAACCAGAGGACACGGCCTGTGCATGAAGGAGGGGGAAATTCAAAATTAATCTGCAGAAACAATATTTCAGTGAGCGAGTGATCAATCTATCGAACAGGCTCCCTAGGGAGACGGTGGAAACAGATAGTGCTGATTCATTCACGCGCATTCTGGCATACCGTATGTGAGTAATTTGAGACATGACGTATGGTAAGTGCAGCATGCTGGGGAGGAACATGTGACTTTGGACCTCTGGTTCCCAAAGCTCTCCACCACTGGAGGTTTTCCTCGCCTCATGTCTGGGTCTGTTGTAGACTCACTGATGGAGATTGATTGCTGTGATTATAGTCAACAACTCCAATATCGTCGTATCATCCAGGATGGTAGAAGGCGAACTAGGTGAACCTTGGTCATTTCTCGTCTAGCAATTCCCATGTTCCTAAATCTCTTAACGGCAGGGTTCTGGACCCTCCGGGAGATTAACAAAGACACAAGAAGCACAGGAAGGGAGTGGTTAATTCCAGCCTAGAAGGATAAAAGTATGTGAAATGAGTTTGCAGTCTCCGCCCACTTCACTGGGCATGGGCACACAGCACAAAATACCAGAAAAAGATTCAAATTGGTTCTGCCAGGCTCCAATTGATTGTCTCTCCCTGTTTTCCGTCTCCAAGGAGCTGGGGGGTGGGGTGAGGTGGTTGCAGTGTAAACATCTGCCAGCTCGATACCAGACACCGGCGCTCATTTTCAGAGGTTTAAGATGCCAGTGTATAAATGGATGCAGCTGTCCGAGCTCTGTCACACGCTGTCACATCAACATCGAGCTGGTAGCTGACCCCTCCAAATGCCGAGGCAGAAAGCGACCAGGGAACCAGCAACATGGGATCCCATTACTAGTGTGCATTATTAGTCCATGATTAATCATTTTAGCGATCATTAGTGAGCCTGATATCAACGTGTAGGGTTTGCTGCGGAAAGTGTCTGGCTTCTGATAAAGTGTATGACGTTTTATCACATATTCTCTCTTTTTGCTTCCACTTCTTTCCCTCCGTTCCTGTCTGCTTCTCTCCCTCCGTTCCTGTCTGCTTCTCTCTCTCTCTCTCTCTCTGTTAATGTTTGCTTTTCTCTCCCACTGAGTTTCTTTCTTCTGTTTGCGTGTCAGTCTGTCCCTCTTGGTCTCTGTCTTGCTCAATCTGCCTCTCTCTCCCCCTCCCTCCCGGGGAGTGTCATGTTTATCTGAATCATGACAAATGGGTCCAGTTGTTCAGTTTGCTCCCGGGGGACTGTCTCTAATTCGACCCCGTTACACCCCTCTACCCCCAGCTGGATATTCGAAACAGAAACTTCCGGAAGTTTAACGAAACAATTACAGCTCAACTCCGAACGATCCTAAAGTTGGGGCTTGGAACGCCAAGGAACAGGCAGCGTGCGAATCATTCACATCCCACGAACCTTTGCACTTGGTCGTGCTGACGTTGGGCCAGAGGGGAACCATTTGGCTGTGACTGTGGAGATTTCACACCAGGACAGGGAGCTGAGGGGGGGAGGTTCCCGACCTCGCCAGGTCGGTGACGACAGGTAAGCAGCTGCCCGTGCCAGACTTCTCTCTGAATATCCAGGGGCGAGGGAGCAATTCAGGAATTTACGCTCCACCCTTAATTAACGGTTATTTCCCTTCCTCCTCTCCAGGTCATAGAATCACACACGGCACGGAAGGAGGCCATCCAGCCCATCGTGCCTGTGCTGGCTCTTTGAAAGAGCTATCCAATTAGTCCCACTCGCCCCCCTGCTCTTCCCCATAGCCCTGCAAATTTTTCTTTTTTAAGTATTTATCCAATTCCCTTTTGAAAGTTATTATTGAATCTGCTTCCACCGCCCTTTCAGGCGTATTCCAGATCAGAACAACTCGCTGTGTAAGAAAATTTCTCCTCATCTCCCCTCTGGTTCTTTTGCCAATTACCTTAAATCTGTGTCCTCTGGTTACCGACCCTCCTGCCACTGGGAACAGCTTCTCCCTATCTACTCTATGAAAACCCCTCATAATTTTGAACACCTCTATTAAATCTCCCCTTAACCTTCTTCTTCAGGTCCTGCTGCGTAATTGACCATTTGCTAGTCGAATGGGCAGCTTGCTATCTTCTCCCAGGTCTCTGGCACTGCCAGTCAGTCTGTACATGAACAACCTCACTTCTGTCCCCTACGACTTTGTGAAACACATGGTTTATCTCCAATGTTTAGACCCATCCTACAATCTTCTGGAGGGCTACTGCATGATTAAATTAGTGGGTTGGAGACCATGAGAGGAGGAGCTTTGGAAGGAAATTAAATGGATGGAGTAGAGTCCATGAAAGGGGAGAGTGTACATGGGCTGTGGGATGAGATTGAATGGGTGGGTAGAGTCTGTGAGAGGGGAGAGTGTACATGGGCTGTGGGATGAGATTGAATGGGTGGGTAGAGTCTGTGAGAGGGGAGAGTGTACATGGGCTGTGGGGAGGAGATTGAATGGGAGGGTACAGTCTATGATAGGGGAGCGTGTACATGATTTATGGGAGAAATAGGGTTGATATGATCGTAGAATCATAGAACCATGCAGCACAGAAGGAGGCCATTCGGCTTATCGTGCCTGTACTGGCTCTTTGAAAGAGCTCTCCAATTAGTCCCACTCCCTCTGCTCTTTTCCCCGTAGCCCTGTAAATTTCTCCCCTTCAAGTATTTATCCAATTCCCTTTTGAAAGTTACTATTGAATCTGCTTCCACTGTCCTGATGAATGAATGACCGTTTCTCATTCTGTGCTTTCCTATGTTCAGATGGAAGAGGCGATGGCAACTGGAAATGCCCAGCTGTGCGTCAAGAGTCTGACGTGCGTGCGGCCTGGTCTTGTACTGATCCTTCTGGTGTTTCTCTGCGGTTGTGCACAGGGATGCCCTTCATCCTGTGACTGTTGGACGGGGAATGGAACTGTTTTCTGTCGTGGGAAGGAGCTCACCGCTGCTCCTGAAGGAGTTCCCTTGGAGACAAAAATACTGGACCTCAGCAGGAACCTCATCGCATCAATCAGACAGGGCGAGTTTGACAACCTCCTGGAGCTGGAGGAGCTGGACCTCAGCGAGAACCTGGTCTCCAACATCGATCCCGGAGCCTTTGATGGCTTGCTGAACCTGCGCACACTCCGGCTGAAAAACAACCGTCTGAAAACTATCTGGCCAGGCGTGTTTGGAGCGATGCCCAATCTCACCGTGCTGGACGTCCGAGAGAATCCTCTCGTCATTCTGCTGGACGAGACGTTCAAAACACTTCCTAATCTCCACCACCTAGAGCTGGGAGAGAAGCTGGTTTACGTAGGGCCACGGGCCTTCGTCGGTTTGGGCGGTCTGCAGTGGCTCACCCTGGGAAAGGCTAATTCCAGCACTGTCCCCACCGCCGCACTCTCTCACCTCCGCAATCTGACGACGTTGAGGTTTCGTAGGTTAAACGCTGGCACGCTCCAGGACAATTCGTTTCAGCGTTTGTACAAGCTCCGCGTTCTGGAGATCGAGCGATGGCCGTGGCTCGGCACTCTGACCCCAGGCTCTCTCCATGGTCTAAACCTAACTTCGCTCTCCATCACCAACTGCAACCTTGCCTCAGTCCCCTATGACTCCATGAAGCACATGATCTATCTCCAATTTTTAGATCTGTCCTACAATCCTATCACGGTGGTCCGGGGGGGCTTACTGCGTGAGCTAATCCACCTTCAGGAGCTGCATCTGGTCGGCGGAAAGCTCTCTGCGATCGAAGCGACCGCCTTCCAGGGCCTGAGTCGCTTTCTGGTGCTCAACGTCTCCGGCAACAGGCTGGAGACCCTGGAGGAGTCCGTGTTCCACTCCTCAGGGAGCTTGGCGACCCTTCGACTGGACGCCAATCCACTATCTTGCGATTGCAGGCTCTTGTGGCTTGTCGTGAGGAGGACACAGCTGAACTTCCAGGGCCACGAGCCCGTTTGCGCCAGCCCCGAGCCTGTGCGCGGCGTGGCATTCAAGGACTTTGGGGCAATACTTCTGCCCGGTCATTTCGCCTGCAGCAAAGCAAGGATTCCGGACAAGATGCTGCAGGCGGTCACTGTGGGCGAAGGGGAGTCGACGAGTTTCCGGTGCGAAGCTAAAGGGGACCCGACTCCTGCCATCGAGTGGTCCACTCCTCAGCAACAAGTCTTGAACAGTGCGAACAGTGGCAGGCTCAGGGTGCTCAGTGACGGCTCCTTGGAGATCTGGTATGCACAGACGCAGGACACTGGCACCTACCAGTGCACCGCCAGCAATGCAGCTGGCAACGATACCACCATGGCCACTCTCCAAGTGCAAAGGTTTAGGCCAAACATAACCCTTGACCTTTCCACCAGTCAGCCGGGGGTCGACACCAGTCATACCCCATTGGGCTATGTCCTCGATGAGAAGACACTATGGGTCATCTTCACCATGGGTTTGGCATGCTTTCTAAGCATCGTTGCCTTTTGTTTCACACTATTGTTCTTCTGGAGCAAGGTGAAAGGGCCAATTAAACGCACCAGCGAACTCGAGGCGATGCTGCACTCCACCGGGGGAAACGTACAGTCAGAAGCCATCAAGTACACAACGAAAATGATGTGAAGAAGAGGGGAAGAAGGGCAAAAATTATTTTCAACACTGCAGAACTAGTTCCCTCTCGTGGCTGAGTGGGTAAATGCACGGCTTGGTGTGATTACTGAAGTATACAGACCACAGGGTCCTGGGTTCTATATCCTGACTGTGCTGAACTGGCTGATCTCACCCAGGGCAGCACTAAGGTGGTTGCTACAATTGGCCTGAGCACCCCTGGGGAGGAATCAGCCAGGGTTCCTGCTCCTGATTGCTATCCAGTGACTCCTGCTGGTAAATGTTTTTTTTTACCGTTGGCTCCTCGCTGTTATGGCCTGTCTGTTGAATGTACTGTCTAGGCTCTCACTCGAAGGTACAGGAGGGGTGAACAGTGCCCGTGGAATCTGAACCCCAACATGCGCTAGCACCCTCAGGAGAGGAATGGAAGAAGGCAAACCTGCCAACCACTGCCCATCTTAAAGATCCAACTGGCTATTCATTTGACATCAATTGCCCTTGACTTTGGCCAACAGCAGCATGTGTACCATAGGACTTCTGTTACCCTGCCCTGTAATACTCGTCCAACAGGAACACACTGACAGTCATGAACAGCACCGTACATAGTGAGTTTGACAGGGAATAAAAGTCCTTGGAACTGCTTGGACATGCTTAGCGTCTCATTGGCTGCTTTGATTTGCAGTGTTCCTAGATTAGGCGTCACCCATGAACTACCCTGTGTACAAAATACGCTGAAAGACCAGAATATTTTGTGTTAAAACAAGGATTAGTCAGGCACTGTTCTTTAATTTGTTATGCATGATAAGGGGAATGGGTTGCCCATCTAGCTGTAGTACAAAGAGAGTCTCACCAGAGGGCCCATTCAAGAGTCACATCATTAAGGTCTCTTTTAAAGGGTCTCTCCATTGGGATCCTTTATGAAAGGGGCATCTTTCCATCAGAGATCCCTTTAAAAGAGGGAATCTGACCATCAGTGACGCCTCTCAGAGAGGAAGTCTCAGAATCAGACCCTATTTTAAGAGTGAGTCTTACCATCAGGACCCCTTTTAAGAAAGGCATCTCACTATCAGGGATCCCTTTAGAAAGGGAGTCATAATCTGGGACCCCTTTATAGAGGAAGTCTCATTTTCAGGACCCCCTTTATAGAGTCTCACTATCAGGACCCCTTTACAGAGGGAATCTCACTCTCAGGACCCCCTTTACAGAGACAGTCTCACTATCAGGACCCCTTTATAGAGAGAGTCTCACTATCAGGACCCTTTTATAGAGAGTCTCACTATCAGGACCCCTTCATAGAGAGAGTCTCACTATCAGGACCCTTTTATAAAGAGTCTCATGTTCAGGACCCCCTTTATAGAGAGAGTCTCACTATCAGGACCCCCTTTATAGAGAGAGTCTCACTATCAGAACCCCTTTATAGAGAGAGTCTCACTATCAGGACCCCTTTATAGAGAGAGTCTCACTATCAGGACCCCTTTATAGAGAGAGTCTCACTATCAGGACCCTTTTATAGAGAGTCTTACTATCAGGACCCTTTTATAAAGAGTCTCATGTTCAGGACCCCCTTTATAGAGAGAGTCTCACTATCAGAACCCCCTTTACAGAGGGAGTCTCACTATCAGGCCCCCTTTACAGAGGGAATCTCACTATCAGGACCCCCTTTATAGAGAGAGTCTCACTATCAGGACCCCCTTTACAGAGAGAGTCTCACTATCAGGACCCCCTTTACAGAGGGAGTCTCACTATCAGGCCCCCTTTACAGAGGGAATCTCACTATCAGGACCCCCTTTATAGAGAGAGTCTCACTATCAGGACCCCTTTATAGAGAGAGTCTCACTATCAGGCCCCCTTTACAGAGACAGTCTCACTATCAGGACCCCTTTATAGAGAGAGTCTCACTATCAGGACCCCTTTACAGAGAGTCTTACTATCAGGACCCCTTCATAGAGAGTCTTACTATCAGGACCCCTTTATAGAGAGTCTTACTATCAGGACCCCTTTATAGAGAGTCTTACTATCAGGACCCCTTTATAGAGAGTCTTACTATCAGGACCCCTTTATAGAGAGTCTCACTATCAGGACCCCTTTACAGAGAGTCTTACTATCAGGACCCCTTTATAGAGAGTCTTACTATCAGGACCCCTTTATAGAGAGTCTTACTATCAGGACCCCTTTATAGAGAGTCTCACTATCAGGACCCCTTTACAGAGGGAGTCTCACTATCAGGACCCCTTTACAGAGGGAGTCTCACTATCAGGCCCCCTTTACAGAGACAGTCTCACTATCAGGACCCCTTTATAGAGAGAGTCTCACTATCAGGACCCCTTTACAGAGAGTCTTACTATCAGGACCCCTTTATAGAGAGTCTTACTATCAGGACCCCTTTATAGAGAGTCTTACTATCAGGACCCCTTTATAGAGAGTCTCACTATCAGGACCCCTTTACAGAGGGAGTCTCACTATCAGGCCCCCTTTACAGAGGGAGTCTTATTATTAGGACCCCCTTTATAGAGGGAATCTCACTATCAGGACCCTCTTTATAGAGGGAATCTTACTCAGGACCCCCTTTATAGAGGGAATCTTACTCTCAGGACCCCCTTTATAGAGGGAACCTTACTCTCAGGACCCCCTTTATAGAGGGAATCTCACTATCAAGGCCCCCTTTATAGAGGGAATCTCACTATCAAGGCCCCCTTTATAGAGGGAACCTCACTATCAAGGCCCCCTTTATAGAGGGAATCTTACGCTCAGGACCCCCGTTATAGAGGGAATCTTACTCTCAGGACCCCCTTTATAGAGGGAACCTTACTCTCAGGACCCCCTTTATAGAGGGAATCACTCTCAGGACCCCCTTTATAGAGGGAACCTTACTCTCAGGACCCCTTTATAGAGGGAATCTTACTCTCAGGACCCCCTTTATAGAGGGAACCTTACTCTCAGGACCCCCTTTATAGAGGGAACCTTACTCTCAGGACCCCCTTTATAGAGGGAACCTTACTCTCAGGACCCCCTTTATAGAGGGAATCTCACTATCAAGGCCCCTTTATAGAGGGAATCTCACTATCAAGGCCCCTTTATAGAGGGAATCTCACTATCAGGACCCCCTTTATAGAGGGAATCTCACTATCAAGGCCCCTTTTAAATCCCAAACAATTCCGAGTCTTGGTCATTATTCTTTTTCGCAATTTCTGTTTTATGAATGCTTTCGTTTAGAGAATGCCAACGACATCATGGGATGGGCGGAGCAGCGCGAACTGGGAGGGGATTTGAGCTGTGAGTTTTAATTCAAGTTCGATGTCCTGTCGGGCTCAGTGTAACCCCTCCCCTGCCAATTCCTCTCATGATGGTATGACTACTTAAACAAAGATAATGTTATAAATTGGAGAGGGAGCTCCCCCTGATGGTTCAATTAGTAACTGGACCACCCAGAGTGGTACTGAGCACACTGACCAGGAAGATCCTAGATTTCATCCTGGTGTTTTGATCACTTCACTGATCTCAACTGGGGCTGCAGTCGATCTCTGTGCGCTGGGCTAAGGACGGGAAAAGGCAGGCAGGGTTCCTGCTCCTGATCGCTAGTTATTTTAATTTATTTTGGGGAAGTGGGCGTCGCTGGCAAAGCCGGCATTTATTGCCCATCCCCTAGTTGCCCCTTGAGAAGGTGGTGGTGAGCCGCCTTCTTGAACCGCTGCAGTCCGTGTGGGGAAGGTTCTCCCACAGTGCTGTTAGATCGGGAGTTCCAGGAGTTTGACCCAGCGACGATGAAGGAATGGCCGATATATGTCCCAGTCGGGATGGTGTGTGTGCGTGACTTGGAGGGGAGCTTGGAGGGGGATGGTGTTCCCATGCACCTGTTGCCCTTGTCCTTCTAGGTGGTGGGATTGGGAGGGGCTGCCAAAGTGTTATCCAGTGACGGTACTGGGCTTGGCTGTGGTAACCCTACGGTCAAACACACTGGCACTTGCTACCTAGGCTCAGACGTGAAGAATGGCCCCTTAGGTGGGGTGCTGGGGGCTCTGTGGAACCTGGCGAGAGTCAATACCTAGTAAAACTGGTAAGAGTCTGACAGAAGGTTAATAGTCTTTCCAGCTGTTTTTTTTTGTTAAGAGTGGCACTCCCTTTCTTTAAGGTGCATCCTGCTCTCTCTTCCTTGCTTGGCAAGCATCATCCCCTTCTCCCCCAATGCTCCTCCGAAACCAGCCACTGGAGGGGGGGGGGGGCAAAGAAAGGGCAGCCCTGTGAACACTGAGGCAGATCACAAGGGCACACTGCCCAGCCTAACTCATCCAACCAAGGACATCCTATGCCCCCTCCTCCTCACCCCTCTGCTCCCATCTCAGAATCTAACCGTCCCTTAAATGATTCCAGGGGTTTTTTTTTGCCTCCACTCCTCTGCTATTTATGTGAAGAATTTGACTAATCTTTTGTTAGTTTGGACCCGTGTCCCTGAATTTCCCGTCTTGCCTCGCCTTGAGTACTGGGGCACTTCCTTTCGAGCACTACGGCTTGAGATTGAGAACTCACCAGTGGGAAGGAGAGGGAGAGGGGCAGAATTCAGGTATCCCCCAACTCTGGTGCATCACTCACTGGTGGCCTACCCTCCCATGATCCTGACTAAGATTAGTGCAGTTCCAAGGCTAGGTCAGATTTTTGCTCCAGGGGTACAGCTGTTGTACGTTTGACACACTATTTACACGAGTGGGATGGTAGTTTTACACACCTCGGGGTCAGTGGTGGTGGCCATGGGTGGGAGAAAGAGAGGGATGGGGTCTAAAAAGGCTCCGTTACTTTCTCCAGGGACTCCGTCAGGATGGGCACTGTTCTTGTGGAGCCTGGAGCCGGCCGGGAGTGTACTCCTATCTTCCCTCTCCTAGCAGCCTTTTCCCCATCTCTCTGTGGAGTTGGTGAGAGGAGTTCTGTTCTTTAGGCCTCCAGGACAGAGTCTACACTGCTGGGTATTAATCCAGCCTTAGGCCGAGGCCACAGTCAACAGTTCCAGCCGGCAGACACACTGGGGTAGATGGTAATCAGGCGGAGATGATCACACACCCTTCATAGAACCCGCCTTTTATTCCGTGCCAAATTACCACCCAGGCAGTGGACAAAAATCTGCCTCATTGTCAACATGTTTGTGGTGAATGGGGGGGAAAGAGAGGGCCTCTCCATAACACAGGGGGCATCGTCCTGCCCCTGGCAGTGCTGGTTGTGCCTTTCGACATGTTATGTAGGGTCCTCGATGACTAGAAGAGAACTTGCGGCCTCCTTCATTGGTGACTAAAAGTGTTGGACCCATGGAGTAAAAATCTGGATTAAATTAATGTTACCGTGGCTACTAAAATCCTAACAGCAATGTTTACCTCAAAATATTATGGGATTGTCACACCTTCTTAAAAATTAATTTTATTTTCAATAAAGTATTTTGCACAGACTCACAGGGTGCAGTGTTTTCTTGTGGAGACATTCATCAAACAACTTCCGCCCGATGGCTCTGTGGGTATATGCACTGCCAGGTGGGCTACTGAGCCCAACAGACCAGTATGGCCCCTTGGGTCCCATCCCCAATCAGGGCTGAGGCAGCTAATCTCAGTGAGCCTGGGCAGTGATGTGTGGCTATTTGCATGTGGAAGGCATCACGGCCGAGCCCGAGGCCGTCCTCGTCGACACTCACATGCACACTTTCAGCAGGGGTCGCCAGGTTAGCAGCAGGAGTCTAGGCTGACTTGTTTCCACTCCTGAAAACCCCAATTGGACCGCCCTCAACTGCTGCTCCTGCAGGCACCAGCAAACTCGGCACAGACCAGTGATCGGACCTGGGACCTTCCAGTCCACATGGCTCGTGAACCACATCGAGTGGTACATTCACCCACTGAGGCATTTTTTGGGGAGGGGCAATTGTCTGCTGTTGTGAAATCCAATTCTGTTGAAATAGGAAGTTAACCAGGTACAGACCCAGCCCAGGTTGTGGGCTCACGTCTGGACATCAGGCGAGGGCAGGACTGGGATATCCCCTTGTATCGAAGGCCCAGCCAACACACATGAAGCTGGTCACTTGGAGGGCGGCCTGCATGCACAGAACTGTAACCCGTGCCCGTCTCCAGGACGTTAGGGAATGGGGGTAATCGGAGAGCTAGATTAGTTCTAAGTGGTCTGGTTGTTTGTTTGGCTGTGAGTGTCATCAACAATAAGAGTGCTTTAATACTGTCTGCCAGCATCCTGTTCAACCTTTTCATTAACATCGGTATGGAAGGATATTTCCATTCCATCAGACTAACGATTATATTTGCTGTGTCAGCAGGAATTTGTTTTGCCAAAATGGGGGCACAGGATCATTTATTTAAGAGAGAACTGAAGAAAGAAGCAAGAGTTTTATATTTATATAGCAATATATGGAAATTTCACAGTGGGCTGTAAGGGACACTCTTCTAAGATGGGGACTGAGGCATAATATTGGGACAGTGTAGAGGGAGCTTTACTCTGTATCTAACCCGTGCTGTACCTGCCCTGGGAGTGTTTGATGGGACAGTGTAGAGGGAGCTTTACTCTGTATCTAACCCGTGCTGTACCTGCCCTGGGAGTGTTTGATGGGACAGTGTAGAGGGAGCTTTACTCTGTATCTAACCCGTGCTGTACCTGCCCTGGGAGTGTTTGATGGGACAGTGTAGAGGGAGCTTTACTCTGTATCTAATCCGTGCTGTACCTGCCCTGGGAGTGTTTGATGGGACAGTGTAGAGGGAGCTTTACTCTGTATCTAACCCTGTACCTGCCCTGGGAGTGTTTGATGGGTCAGTGTAGAGGGAGCTTTACTCTGTATCTAACCCTGTACCTGCCCTGGGAGTGTTTGATGGGACAGTGTAGAGGGAGCTTTACTCTGTATCTAACCCGTGCTGTACCTGCCCTGGGAGTGTTTGGTGGGACAGTGTAGAGGGAGCTTTACTCTGTATCTAACCCGTGCTGTACCTGCCCTGGGAGTGTTTGATGGGACAGTGTAGAGGGAGCTTTACTCTGTATCTAACCCGTGCTGTACCTGGCCTGAGAGTGTTTGATGGGACAGTGTAGAGGGAGCTTTACTCTGTATCTCACCCGTGCTGTACCTGCCCTGGGAGTGTTTGATGGGACAGTGTAGAGGGAGCTTTACTCTGTATCTAACCCTGTACCTGCCCTGGGAGTGTTTGATGGGTCAGTGTAGAGGGAGCTTTACTCTGTATCTAACCCTGTACCTGCCCTGGGAGTGTTTGATGGGACAGTGTAGAGGGAGCTTTACTCTGTATCTAACCCGTGCTGTACCTGCCCTGGGAGTGTTTGGTGGGACAGTGTAGAGGGAGCTTTACTCTGTATCTAACCCGTGCTGTACCTGCCCTGGGAGTGTTTGATGGGACAGTGTAGAGGGAGCTTTACTCTGTATCTAACCCGTGCTGTACCTGGCCTGAGAGTGTTTGATGGGACAGTGTAGAGGGAGCTTTACTCTGTATCTCACCCGTGCTGTACCTGCCCTGGGAGTGTTTGATGGGACAGTGTAGAGGGAGCTTTACTCTGTATCTAACCCGTGCTGTACCTGCCCTGGGAGTGTTTGATGGGACAGTGTAGAGGGAGCTTTACTCTGTATCTAACCCGTGCTGTACCTGCCCTGGGAGTGTTTGGTGGGACAGTGTAGAGGGAGCTTTACTCTGTATCTAACCCGTGCTGTACCTGCCCTGGGAGTGTTTGATGGGACAGTGTAGAGGACGCTTTACTCTGTATCTAACCTGTGCTGTACCTGCCCTGGGAGTGTTTGATGGGACAGTGTAGAGGGAGCTTTACTCTGTATGTAACTTGCCCTGGGATTCTCAGCACAGACCGGTGATAAAACCAGTACCATAACGAGTGGTGCCTTCACCTCCTTGGTTATTGGGACCAGGTGACATACACCTCGTGTCAGCGAAGTGGTGGAATCCAGTAACAAGAGAATAGCATGGGTAACAGTAGGAGAGAGTTATAGACCTTCCAATTATCTTTACATCCACACAGCATCATATTCCCAGCAAAATAATGTCTGCCAGACAGCAGCTTTCTAAATGATCCCAACCAGGGTCCAGTCAATAGCTGGCCTCAATCAAACTGAAGTGGTTGCTGAGATTTCCACTGCTACAGATGTACTGCAAGCAATAAAAGGGCTTCAGGTCCATTCCAGGCCTGGTTATTTCAGGAGAATGTCCTGGTGCCACTCCCAGCAACACAGCTCCCTCTCCAGGCTCCTGTTTAACCCCATCACTCTTGGACTTGAATTACTCTCTACTTTCCTTGTAGAGTGTGTTTCCTTCCTCCCGAGGACGCTGACTCTTGCTGGGGTACGGATTCCACAGACATCCTGTGTTAGCTCACGCACTGAAGTGGTCGTTCTTCACGTGTCAGCCGGGACAGTGAGTGTTGTCCAACCATTCAACCATGCCGGGGGTGGCATCAAAGCCTGTTCTCATCCAATGTTCACACTTGCACTTTCCAGCAGGGGTTATTGGATAGCGATCAGGTTGATTGATTCCCCTCGCTGGCCCAAGGGGTGGCTGAGGCCAACTGTAGCAAATCGCAATCCTGCCCCAACTGAGATCAGCACAACTCGGCTCGGACCAGGGATGGAGCTGGTGATTCTTCCTGGTTTGTGTGCCTCAGTACCGCACCGGGCAGTCATTCACCCTGAATTACTGGAGCTGACTCGGTTAAAATGTGCCCCTTTATGGCGTTTCCCTACATGACAAGTGACTATACTTCAAAAGTGCTTCATTGGCTGTAAAGCGCTTTGGGACGTCCTGAGGCAAGTCTTTCTTTCCTTTACGTACCTTTGAGCAGCCTCTGTCAAAGTGCGCAGTTAATTGACCTGCTCCGAATCTTCTGCCTATCACCAGGCCCTGGGAGCCAAAGGGGAGCTGTACAGGCCGACTCATGTGGGGCCACTCTCCCAACACTCCTGTGGGGTAATAGCACGGTCTCTGCTGTCAGGTATACTGACCGATTCACTCATCCATCCAACTACACGTAACTAACTGTGCATCCTTCAGAAACCTGCGACAGATTAGTGGTGGGTTGGGGGGGGAGGGGGGCTTCCGATGTACCCCGTCTTCGAACCGACTTGGGGGAGGGGCGGGGGGGGGGGAGGCGACATCATAGGGAGAAGGACCCAGAAAATTCACAGCGGGCTGGTGGCCATCTGTAAGAACAAGAGGCGGGTTAATATTCTACTCGGACGGCTTGCCGCGGTGGCTTGGTCTTCACGTGCACGTCTGGTGAGTTGGCAGTGGGCTATTCCATTGTGGCAGGCATCACCGCCGAGCCTGATCCTGTCCTCACCTCAGGCGGGAGCGGGAACCCTGGCTGATTTCTTCCCCCTGTGCGCCCCCCCCCCCCCATCTCCTAATTCAGGGGTGCCAGTGTCAAGTGTAGTTCCCACTCCCCTACCCTAATGTGGGAGGTTTCAGTGAGGAGTCCTTCAAGAAGGCATTTCTGGAAATTGACAAAATCAAGAAAGACAGACAGATAGACAGACATAAAGAAAGAAAGGAGGATTTTGGGGTAACAACCAACTGGCTGGAGCCCCCCTGAATGCCCTTGACAGAGGCTCCTGAGTTGGTTACAGGTCTCTGTTTTTTGCCTCGCCAAGGAGGTGGAGGTAGATGGGTATTGGGGAGGGGACATGGAGACGAACCCAGTAAGAAACAGAGCGAGCAGATAAGGGCCTGACAACCTTTTCTTGTCATGAATACACAACATAACATAACGTAACATAAAACATAATGTAACATAAAAGTTGAGCCAAAACTCTCTGGAGTTTAGGAGAATGAGAGGTGATCTCATTGAAACATGTAAGATTCTGAGGGGGCTTGACAGGGTAGACGCTGAGAGATTGTTTCCCCTGGCTGGAGAGTCGAGAGCTAGAGGGTGGAGTCGCTGGATAAGGGGTCGGCCATTTTAAGACTGAGATGAGGAGGAATTTCTTCACTCAGAGGGTTGTGAATCTTTGGAATTCTCCACCCCAGAGGGCTGTGGATGCTCAGTCATTGATTATATTCAAGGCTGAGATAGATTTTTGGACTCTCGGAGAATCAAAGGATATGAGGATTGGGCGGGAAAGTGGAGTTGAGGTCAAAGATCAGCCATGATCTGAATGAAAGGTGCAGCAGGCTCGAGGGGCCGTATGGCCTACTCCTGCTCCTATTTCTTATGTTCTTAAAACATAACATAACATAAAATGTAACATAACATAAAACGTAACATAACGTAACATAAAGCATAACATAAAACATAACGTAAAACATAACGTAACAAAACATAGCATAAAACATAACGTAACATAAAGCATAACGTAAAACATAACGTAACATAAAACATAATTAGCGTAAAACATAATTAGGGTAAACATAATTAGCGTAAAACATAATTAGCGTAAAACATAACATAAAGCATAATGTGACATAGTATAAAATAATGTAACAAAACATAAAGTACTCTAATCAGCTTTCCCAGCATGGACTGGGGAGAGTATGAACTTGGCACCTTCCCAGTCTGGAGGGCTCTAGCTTAAACACTAAAGCCATTGCAGGGAGGAGATTTGCAGCACTGGGTAGTTCTTTTTTTCTCCCTTGCCTGTGTCATAGGGACCCCACCCTAGGCAAGAGGAAAAAAAAATGCGGTGCAGCCCAGCCGCTAACATCTTTAGGCTGCGTTCCGTAACCGCAGACGTAGAGACACGTCGCCAGGGGGTGAGTGAGAAAGGGAGAGAGAGGGACCTCGGCGCATCCGCTTCCACGTAAAGAGAAGCAGAGAAGGAGGAGATCGGGAGAGGAGATAAGGCTCCGAGATGCTGAACGCACAGCTTTTGGTGCTGGCTCACCTCCTGCTCCTGGGGTCAGCAGAAAGGATTCCCAGACTGAAATTTACGCTGAAAGGTACATTTCAAAGTAGAATTTATAATGCCAGATGTTCCAGATGTTTTTTTTATCCCTGCAAAAAAAAAAAATCTTGTATGTATTGATAACATTGTTTTAAGTTCACCCGTCTCCCTAATAATCCTCCTTAGCTCTGCTGGTTAACTGGATGTAATATTTTAATTCATAATGATCCCTTTTTCCTGTCCTGGGATCTTGCTCTGCCGCAAGCTGCAATGCAGCAATTCCGAACCCAATGCGACAAAATTGCACCCCTCCCTCCCAGATGGAGAGAGGGGGGAAATCTCGTTCATAGTTAATCGCTACTGCGGTTGGGAGAGCTTTATAGATCCCGGGGAGATCGGAGAGGCAGAAGGGAACTGTTGCTGTTTGTAAATGTATATTTTTTTTGCAGAGATGCGTTTGACGATGCAGAGGGAGAGAGGGAGGGAGTGAGGTGCAGATCGTTTACCATTTCTATCCTCTTCTCCAGATCTGCCCCGTGTGGAGTTTGAGACTCTGGAAAAGCACACGGTGCAATTCCACGACGAAAGATCGGAGACACTCTACATCGGAGCGACGGGGACTGTACTGCTCGTGTCCTTCACCGAATTCAATGCCTCTCATACACTGGTACTGACTGGCCCTCGTGTTGCCTTTTTGTACTTTGCACTGGGAGATCTAGGGGGTTGACAGCAGAGGGGGCGGGGTTGTGGGTTCAGGTGAGGGCGCAATGTGTACGTTTGGCACTGGGTGACACTCGGTGGGTTCGTGGGCTGACAGCCGAGTTGGTATTGGGTTGTGAAAATAACCTGTGTTTTAAAAAATATGGAAAATAGAAAGATCTTCAATGATGCAGGGACTTCCTTTTGGTGGTGGTGGTGGTGGTGGTGGGGGGGATCTCTCCATCCGGCCCCACTTCATCTAAAGAGGGAAGATGTCCCCCACTAGGATGGGAGAAATAGCAAGATGGAGATCAGTATTGAGTGCTTCTAACTGCATTGGGTTAGGAGAGGATCCACCACAAGAGGGAAGATTGAAACAAGTGCTGTAAGTGAAATATTTAATCTAAAATTTGTTTCAATCAGATCCCTTTATCTCTGGATGACAACGCAAGGGAGAGCTGTAAGAGCAGAGGGCCCCTGACCCAGGTAAGACAGGGGGATGGCATCTGCAACCCAGCTCTACAAATGAATGCTAGATGTTAAACATTCAGAATCTGTTGCTAGTTTTACGCTGCTGCACCCATTCAAAAAAACACCGTCACTGGGCGTTTGCGGGGTCACCGTCACTGGGCGTTTGCGGGGTCACCGTCACTGGGCGTTTGCGGGGTCACCGTCACTGGGCGTTTGCGGGGTCACCGTCACTGGGCGTTTACGGGGTCACCGTCACTGGGCGTTTGCGGGGTCACCGTCACTGGGCGTTTGCGGGGTCACCGTCACTGGGCGTTTGCGGAGTCACCGTCACTGGGCGTTTGCGGGGTCACCGTCACTGGGCGTTTGCGGGGTCACCGTCACTGGGCGTTTGCGGGGTCACCGTCACTGGGCGTTTGCGGGGTCACCGTCACTGGGCGTTTGCGGAGTCACCGTCACTGGGCGTTTGCGGGGTCACCATCACTGGGCGTTTGCGGGGTCACCGGCGCCGGGCGTTTGCGGGGTCACCGGCGCCGGGCGTTTGCGGGGTCACCGTCACTGGGCGCTGCGGGGTCACCGTCACTGCACGTTACGGGGTCACCGCCACTGGGCGTTACGGGGTCACCGCCACTGGGCGTTACGGGGTCACCGCCACTGCACGTTACGGGGTCACCGTCACTGCACGTCACTGCACGTTACGGGGTCACCGCCACTGGACGTTACGGGGTCACCGTCACTGCACGTTACGGGGTCACCGCCACTGGACGTTACGGGGTCACCGTCACTGCACGTCACTGCACGTTACGGGGTCACCGTCACTGGACGTTACGGGGTCACCGTCACTGGGCGTTACGGGGTCACCGTCACTGGGCGTTACGGGGTCACCGCCACTGCACGTTACGGGGTCACCGCCACTGCACGTCACTGCACGTTACGGGGTCACCGCCACTGGACGTTACGGGGTCACCGTCACTGCGCGTTACGGGGTCACCGTCACTGGGCGTTACGGGGTCACCGTCACTGCGCGTTACGGGGTCACCGCCACTGGACGTTACGGGGTCACCGTCACTGCGCGTTACGGGGTCACCGTCACTGCGCGTTACGGGGTCACCGCCACTGCGCGTTACTGCACGTTACGGGGTCACCGCCACTGGACGTTACGGGGTCACCGCCACTGGACGTTGGAGGGTCACCGTCACTGGACGTTACGGGGTCACCGCCACTGGACGTTGGAGGGTCACCGTCACTGGGCGTTACGGGGTCACCGCCACTGCGCGTTACGGGGTCACCGTCACTGGGCGTTACGGGGTCACCGCCACTGCGCGTTACTGCACGTTACGGGGTCACCGCCACTGGACGTTACGGGGTCACCGTCACTGGACGTTGGAGGGTCACCGTCACTGGGCGTTGGAGGGTCACCGCCACTGGACGTTACGGGGTCACCGCCACTGGACGTTGGAGGGTCACCGTCACTGGACGTTACGGGGTCACCGCCACTGGACGTTGGAGGGTCACCGTCACTGGGCGTTACGGGGTCACCGCCACTGCGCGTTACGGGGTCACCGTCACTGGGCGTTACGGGGTCACCGCCACTGCGCGTTACTGCACGTTACGGGGTCACCGCCACTGGACGTTACGGGGTCACCGTCACTGGACGTTGGAGGGTCACCGTCACTGGGCGTTGGAGGGTCACCGTCACTGCACGTTACGGGGTCACCGCCACTGGACGTTACGGGGTCACCGCCACTGGACGTTGGAGGGTCACCGTCACTGGACGTTACGGGGTCACCGCCACTGGACGTTGGAGGGTCACCGTCACTGGGCGTTACGGGGCATCAGGCCCCATCCATAAAGCACTGCTGTAGGGAATATTGATACATTAACCGAGCGGATATCTGGTTGGAGATTGCGATGCTGCTATTAGTGTAGTTGCAATTGTTTCTGATTCACAGGGTTCCACCTGTTCCACACTGCACACAGGAGCAGGATGAGGCCATTCAGCCCCTCCAGCCTGTCCCGCCATTCTGCTAGATCATGGCTGATCTGTACCTCCATTACTCAGTGTGTTCCAGGTTTGATCCCGTGAACACACTGATAACTGACGTTAATCACTCACCCTAATTGCGCATCGTTAGACGTTTGGCTGCTCCTGTATAGAATTACGTAGAATCTACAGCACAGAAACAGGCCATTCGGCCCAACTGCCCTCTGCCGGTGTTTATGCTGCACGTGAGCCTCCCATTCTAATTACCTCTTCCCACCCAGCCCCTGTATCCCTCTATTCCTTTCTCCCTCATGTATGCATCAAGCCTCCCCTTAAATGTAGCAGTGCTATATGCTTCAACCACTCCATGTGATAGCGAGTTCCACATTCTCAGCACTCTCTGGGTAAAGAAATTCCTCCTCAATTCTTTAATTGATCTGTCAGTGAGTATCTTATACCTTGTACCCGGACTCGCCCACAATTGGAAACAGTGTCTCCACAATCCCACCCTATCGAACCCCCTTCATAATCTTAAAGGCCCCTATCAGGTCTCCTCTCAGTCTTCTCTTTTCCAGAGAAAAGAGCCCCAGCCTGTTCAATCTTTCCTGATAGTTGAATCCTCTCAATTCTGGTAATATTCTTTTAAATATTTTCTGCACTTTCTCTAGTGCCTCTATATCCTTTTTTGTAATATGGAGACAAGATCTGTGCACAATATTCCAAGAGTGGTCTGATTTAACATTACCTCCCTGCTTTTCTTTCTATTCCTCTAGAAATGAACCCCAGTACATTGTTTACACTTCTATATGGCCTTATCAGATCTTATCTTAGGTGACAATGGGTAGCATGCTCTCGCCTGAGTCAGAGTTTGAGCCCCACTCTAGAGACTTGAGTACAGACTGTAGGTTAACACTCCTGTGCAGTACTGAGGGAACGCTGCACTGTCGGCAGTGCCGTCTTTTGGATGAGGCGCCAAACCGAGGCCCTGTCAGCCCTCTCGGTTAACAACGAAAATTCAACGTGAAAATCACATTCCCAACAAACACTGAAGGCAGCCGTGCTAGTTTAGCATCAAAAGCTGGAATGAGTAAGTTGAAACAACTCTAAGAGGTTTAACTAAATTGATAGCCTGCTCCTGGTGAGGCCTTGGGTCCCTGGAACAGCCTGGGACTCAATTTATGAGTAAGCAGCTTGCTCAATTCCTAGAACATTTTGCCCGCGGGCACTGCCAGTGTAGATGAACTGGTTCTTATTAAGGCCGTCAACCTTGATTGTAACGCTCAGCTTTTGCTCCCCTGCTACAGGACTTCTGTGAGAATGTGATCACAGTGATAGAGAGAATCAATGGCAGCACGCTTATCGTCTGTGGAACCCACGCTGGAAATCCCACATGCTGGTTTTTGGTAAAAGCTTTTGTTACTTTGTAAAGTTAAAACTAACCCGTTTAGTCAGTCGTAGTAACGATTAGTCCCTGTTTAACGAGCAGGGTCACTGCCAGCCCGTGATTGTCCCAAAGCGAATCTACATGACTTCTATCTGCCTCTTTCAGCGTAATAACGGAACACAGCTGGCAAGTGACAACGAGGGACATGGGGTCACGCAGGATGGGAAAGGAATCTCACCCCCATCACCAATTCAACGTCCTATCACCATCGCAGTTGGTCAGTATGAAAGCGAAAGGAGGTTTCAGGACTTTTTCTTTGGGTGAATGCACCACCTGGTACGGCACTGAGCCCTGCAGAGCACGAGGGTCTCCCGTTCAGTCTCTGAGCTGATCTCAGCCAGGGCAGGGGAAGGTGCCAAAATTCTCACTGCTCCCGGAGGAGGGAAGGGAAATCAGTCACTTTCCTCTCCCTGGTCACCATCCAGTGATGCAATGATTGAAAGTACATGTGTCTGCTTGTTGAGTGAAGACGGGGTCTGACTTGGCTGTGATGCCCACAAAGCTGAATAGCAACTCAGTGTGGGGGCTCACACAAGAAGAATCGTAGCAAAGAGCAGCTAATGGAAAATGTACTCTAGCGAGTTGGGTACATTTTCCATTGGTTGCTCTTTGAGGATGGGGCCCCTTCCTCAAATATATGCTCCCAAATATACTGGTACCTATTGTGTTTGATGTTTATCAGTGCTTCACTGTTACTGAGCAGGAAAATTGGAACACTCTACACAATGTGAATGAATGGGAAGGGGTTTAGGTCCTTTGAGATTCCATACGATGGGAGTGAATGGGAAGGGGTTTGGTCCATTGGGATTCTATACAATGGGAGTGAATGGGAAGGGTTTGGTCCATTGGGATTCTGTACAGTGGGAGTGAATGGGAAGGGGTTTGGTCCATTGGGATTCTATACAATGGGAGTGAATGGGAAGGGTTTTGGTTCATTGGGATTCTATACAATGGGAGTGAATGGGAAGGGTTTTGGTTCATTGGGATTCTATACAATGGGAGTGAATGGGAAGGGTTTTGG
Organism: Heptranchias perlo; assembly: GCF_035084215.1. Taxonomy (NCBI): domain Eukaryota; kingdom Metazoa; phylum Chordata; class Chondrichthyes; order Hexanchiformes; family Hexanchidae; genus Heptranchias; species Heptranchias perlo. Next base: position 2,860,342 of record NC_090368.1, on the reverse strand, counting down.
TTCATTGGGATTCTGTACAGTGGGAGTGAATGGGAAGGGTTTGGTCCATTGGGATTCGGTACAGTGGGAGTGAATGGGAAGGGGTTGAGTTCATTGGGATTCTGTACAATGGGAGTGAATGGGAAGGGATTTGGTCCATTGGGATTCTATACAATGGGAGTGAATGGGAAGGGATTTGGTCCATTGGGATTCTATACAATGGGAGTGAATGGGAAGGGATTTGGTCCATTGGGATTCTATACAATGGGAGTGAATGGGAAGGGGTTTGGTCCATTGGGTTTCTGTACAATGGGAGTGAATGGGAAGGGATTTGGTCCATTGGGATTCTATACAATGGGAGTGAATGGGAAGGGGTTTGGTCCATTGGGATTCTATACAATGGGAGTGAATGGGAAGGGGTTTGGTCCATTGGGATTCTGTACAATGGGAGTGAATGGGAAGGGATTTGGTCCATTGGGATTCTATACAATGGGAGTGAATGGGAAGGGGTTTGGTCCATTGGGATTCGGTACAGTGGGAGTGAATGGGAAGGGGTTGAGTTCATTGGGATTCTGTACAATGGGAGTGAATGGGAAGGGATTTGGTCCATTGGGATTCTATACAATGGGAGTGAATGGGAAGGGATTTGGTCCATTGGGATTCTATACAATGGGAGTGAATGGGAAGGGATTTGGTCCATTGGGATTCTATACAATGGGAGTGAATGGGAAGGGGTTTGGTCCATTGGGTTTCTGTACAATGCGAGTGAATGGGAAGGGGTTTGGTCCATTGGGATTCCGTACAGTGGGAGTGAATGGGAAGGGGTTTGGTCCATTGGGATTGTGTACAATGGGAGTGAATGGGAAGGGATTTGGTCCATTGGGATTCTATACAATGGGAGTGAATGGGAAGGGGTTTGGTCCATTGGGTTTCTGTACAATGCGAGTGAATGGGAAGGGGTTGGGTCCAATGGGTTTCTGTACAATGGGAGCGAATGGGAAGGGGTTGGGTCCAATGGGTTTCTGTATATGGCTGAGTGCCATTGCGACGTGTCCCTGTGCCGACAGTGTGTCTGCGCACTGATGCAACCTACCCATGCGCTGATGCCTCTGCGCGCCAATCCCACGTGCGCCAATACGATAGGCTGCCTATTTTCCATCGCTAATGAACTGAACGACAGTGGAGACCCAGCTGGATTTAGCGACAAACATTATTCAATTTTACTTCACCTCTCTCGGCTACAGAGGGAAATCTGTACTCAGCGATTACCAGCACCGGCCAGAGCAGTGGTGGGATTCAGCGCAGTTACGGAAGGATAAAGCACATGAAGACCGAGGACAAATGGCTTCAGAGTAAGTATCACCCAGACTCAAACAGACTCCAGAGACACCGCAATGGTGCAGTGAGTAAATGTGCTGTCCTCGACTGATCTGCTGTGTTGTTCCCAACATTTCCCCAAAAGAGACCGGAGTGAAAAATTGATTTTGAGGAGGGGAGGAGCACGGTGCCAGCTGTAGCTCTCTCGCCTCGGAGTCAGAAGATTGAGGGTTCAAGAGACTTGAGCACAAAATCCAGACTGACACTCCCAGTGCAGTACTGAGGGAGTGCTGCCCCCTCAGAGGCGCTGTCTTTCAGATGAGACATTAAACCAAGGCCCCGTCTGCCCTCTCAGGTGGATGTAAAAGATCGCAATGCACTATTTTGAAGAAGTGCAGGGGGAGTTCTCCCCAGTGTTCTGGCCAATATTTATCCCGTGTAAAAAAACAGATGATCTGGTCATTTATCTCATTGCTGTTTGTGGGTGCTTGCTGTGCGCAAAATTGGCTGCCTCATTTCCTTTATTACAACAGTGACTATGCTTCAGAAAAGTACTTAATTGACTGTAAAGCGCTTTGGGGTGTCCTGAGGTCATGAAAGGTGCAAGTTCCTTCTTTTAATGTGGTACAAAGCAGGAAGTTCCCAAACTCCAAACCTCCCACCCTCTGTACTGAGCTAGCTGATATCACCTCGGGCATTAGCTGGGCTGTGATAACTAGCACAAGGCAGAAGCTAATGGGTTTAATACCCTGGGAAATAGATTTTTTTTTTATAAGCTGGAAAGTGGGGCAGGTAGAGACAATCGCCATTAATTTCCACCGAGGTTTCCCGATCCACTGCCATTACTGTGGCAGAAGATCCGCGGAAACCCTGGAGAAATTGTGGAAACGGTTTTTTATAGATTTGACCAGTGACCTTAAGATTAAAGAAAAAAACGAGTCTGCACCAGAACATCAACCTGTCTTTTCAAATGCTGTATTTCCAGTACTTTTTGTTAATAAGTAATTCCCATGCTCAATCAGCAGCCTCAACTGTGGTTTCAATAAGGTTCTTATATCTTCCAAATTAGATCCAACGTTTGTGGGTTCAGCTTGGATTAAAGGGAAGGACAGCAGCAAGGATGAAATTTACTTTTTCTTCAGTGAGACTGAAGACAGTGTTGGTTTGGACGGGGAGCCCTACAAGTCCCGGATTGGGCGTGTGTGTAAGGTAAGGCAGACCCAGCTCAGAATTAAAACCAGTTCTCAACTAGGGCCTTTATTAAGACCTCCATCAACTCAGCTCGGGACTCTGTCCATTACAAACTCGGGCAACTCAGCTAAGGCCTCTGCCAATGTTATCTAGATGCAATTCAAAAGGGGAAGTGAAGTCAAGACATAATTTCCTCCAGGGCAGCCAACTGTGGTGAAGTCTAGAGGATAGATGGGGAACAAGGAACCAGTGTCAAAGGAACAATGGTTGGGAGTGAGGATATAGGGCTGAGGAACACCACTGAGGCAGGGTAAGTCGAGGCCATAATGGTAAACAGAAGGATTATCAAATTGATTTGAAGGGGCTCAAGCAGCCAGCGATGCCTGGGAAGAACCTGAAATTGGAAGTGTGGGTAAATTACAGTTTGTTTATAGTTTAGCAGACGAGCTGACCACTCTAGGCCTTGAAGGATAATTCCTTTCAAAAGCTGTTTCCCCTCTCGCTTTCTCCACCAACCCCACCCCCAACGCCCTTCCATCTTCCCAACAGATTGGTCATGACTTGAATACGACTAACTCCATTTACCTTCTGTTGGGTTTTTCCAGGTTGATGAGGCAGGATCAAAGACTGCTCTTCAAGACTCGTGGACAACCTTCTTGAAGGCTCGACTAATCTGTGGCTTCCCAACTGAATCGAGGCATTTCAACAAGATCGAAGATGCTTTTGTCCTCCTTGTGGACGATGACACAAAGAACAGTGTCGTGTATGGAATCTTCTCCAGCTTGTGGTGAGTGGAAACTCTCCAGGGGAAGAAAGGAGTTTGCAGGGTTTAGGCATTGTGGACCCATTCCGTGCTTTGTGATTGACTATCCACTCTGTTAGCCTTAGTCAACTCCATTCAATTATTGTGACAGATGCAGCCACCCATCTTTTTTAAAAAATTCATTTTTGGGACATGGGCGTCACTGGCGAGGCCGGCATTTATTGCCCATCCCTAGTTGCCCCTTGAGAAGGTGGTGGTGAGCCGCCTTCTTGAACCGCTGCAGTCCGTGTGGTGAAGGTTCTCCCACAGTGCTGTTAGGAAGGGAGTTCCAGGATTTTGACCCAGCCACGATGAAGGAACGGCCGATATATGTCCAAGTCGGGATGGTGTGTGACTCGGAGGGGAACGTGCAGGTGGTGGTGTTCCCAAGTGCCTGCTGCCCTTGTTCTTCTAGGCGGTGAAGGTCGCAGGTTTGGGAGGTGTTGTCGAAAGTTACTTCGAAGTGCAGCTGCAATATAAGCTATTTTGTGCACAGTGAGATCCCACAAACAGCAATGACGCGAATGGCCATTTAACCAATTTTATCCCGGTCTGGCCGACATTCCTTCTTCAGCCGACATTGCCAAATTCCCTGCGGCTCTTCAAATAGTGACATGGGATCTATCTGAATCACTGGAACAGGCAGATGGGACCGTGAGTTAACATCTCATCTGAAGGATGGCACCTCTGACAGTGCAGCAACCCCTCACTGGAGTGCCAGCCTAGATAATGTGCTCAAGTGAGATTTGAATGCACTACCTTCTGACTCAGCAGTGAGAGTGCTACCAACTGAGTTACACAGACAGAGGAATGTGAGCTAAGAGCAGGTGCCTGATGAAGATGGTGTCGCAAACAGAAGACACAATATATCCGAGCTCTGCCCATTTACTCACTCCAGACACGCACTGTGTGTGCCATCACCTCCAGTGCCTGTATTGCTCTGTAATTAACAACCCACTCATGAAATTGCATTCTCAGAAACTGCTCAATACGAAGCAGTTTCCTGTGCAGGTCATACGGTCCCATTCCAGATTTCTTTACACCACAGTGGAGATGTCTTGGTACTAATTTTGAAGCCTCCATGAGGGTTTAGACCAGGGCTGTCCAAACGGTGGTCCATGAGCCACATTTGGCCCCCCAAGTCCCAGCATTCCAGCCCATGAAAGCCCAGGTAACTTTTGGTGATTAGATTTCTTACTCGCTGGTTTGTCCTCTTTGAATTTTGTGGGCCTGGAAGGCTGTTCTGAGCACTGTTGCCTCATAGTCGGGCAAATCATGAGTCAGAACACCAAGATCTGTTAGCATCTTAGGTGTTCATTTAAGGAGTTATTTTACAACTTTCAAAACAAATATATTCCACTGAGGAAAAAAGGGTGTAAAAGAAATGACAGCCATCCGTGGCTAAGTAAAGAAATTAAGGATAGTATCCGACTAAAAACAAGGACATATATGGTAGCCAAACTTAGTGGGAGGATAGAAGATTGGGAAGTCTTCAAAAGACAGCAAAAAGTAACTAAAGGATTGATTAAGAAAGGGAAGATAGATTATGAAAATAAATTAGCAAAAAATATAAAAACAGATAGCAAGAGATTCTATAGTTATATAAAAAGAAAAAGGGTGGCTAAGGCAAACGTAGGTCCCTTAGAGGATGAGACCGGGAAATTAATGGTGGGAAACATGGAGATGGCAAAAAATGCTGAACAAATATTTTGTTTCAGTCTTTACGGTAGAGGACACTAAGAACATCCCAACACTGGACAAACAGGGGGCTCTAGGGGGGGAGGAGCTAAATACGATTTAAATCACTAAGGAATTGGTACTCAGTAAATTAATGGGACTCAAGGCGGATAAATCCCCTGGACCTGATGGCTTACATCCTAGGGTCTTGAGGGAAGTGGCAGTAGGGATTGTGGATGCTTTGGTAATAATTTTCCAAAATTCTCTAGACTCGGCAAAGGTCCCGGCAGATTGGAAAACTGCTAATGTAACACCCTTATTTAAAAAGGGTAGTAGGCAGAAGGCTGGAAATTATAGACCAGTTAGCCTAACATCTGTGGTGGGTAAAATTTTGGAGTCTATTATTAAGGAGACAGTAGCAGAACATTTGGATAAACATAATTTAATAGGACAAAGTCAGCATGGCTTTATGAAGGGGAAGTCATGTCTGACAAATTTGCTTGAGTTCTTTGAGGACATAACGTACAGGGTGGATAAAGGGGAACCAGTGGACGTAGTGTATTTAGACTTCCAGAAGGCATTCGACAAGGTGCCACATAAAAGATTATTGCTCAAGATAAAGAAGCACTGGATTGGGGGTAATATTCTGGCATGGGTGGAGGATTGGTTATCTAACAGGAAGCAGAGAGTTGGGATAAATGGTTCATTCTCGGACTGGCAACCAGTAGCCAGTGGTGTTCCGCAGGGGTCGGTGCTGGGTCCCCAACTCTTTAAAATCTATATTAACGATTTGGAGGAGGGGATCGAGTGTAACGTATCAAAGTTTGCAGATGATACAAAGATGGGAGGGAAAGTAGAGAGTGAGGAGGACATAAAAAACCTGCAGGGGGATATAGACAGGCTGGGTGAGTGGGCGGAGATTTGACAGATGCAATACAATATTGGAAAATGTGAGGTTATGCACTTTGGCAGGAAAAATCAGAGAGCAAGTTATTATCTTGATGGCAAGAGACTGGAAAGTACTGCAGTACAAAGGGATCTGGGGGTCCTAGTGCAAGAAAATCAAAAAGTTAGTATGCAGGTGCAGCAGGTGATCAAGAAGGCCAACGGAATGTTGGCGTTTATTGCTAGGGGGATAGAATATAAAAACAGGGAGGTATTGCTGCAGTTATATAAGGTATTGGTGAGACCGCACCTGGAATACTGCATACAGTTTTGGTCTCCATACTTAAGAAAAGACATACTTGCTCTCGAGGCAGTACAAAGAAGGTTCACTCGGTTAATCCCGGGGATGAGGGGGCGGACATATGAGGAGAGGTTGAGTAGATTGGGACTCTACTCATTGGAGTTCAGAAGAATGAGAGGCGATCTTATTGAAACATATAAGATTGTGAAGGGGCTTGATCGGGTGGATGCGGTGAGGATGTTCCCAAGGATGGGTGAAACTAGAACTAGGGGGCATAATCTTAGAATAAGGGGCTGCTCCTTCAAAACTGAGATGAGGGGAAACTTCTTCACTCAGAGGGTGGTAGGTCTGTGGAATTTGCTGCCCCAGGAAGCTGTGGAAGCTACATCATTGAATAAATTCAAAGCAGAAATAGACAGTTTCCTAGAAGTGAAGGGAATTAGGGGTTACAGGGAGCGGGCAGGAAATTGGACATGAATTTAGATTTGAGGTTAGGATCAGATCAGCCATGATCTTATTAAATGGCGGAGCAGGCTCGAAGGGCCGGTTGGCCTACTCCTGCTCCTATTTCTTATGTTCTTATGTTTATCAGCAGTTTGAGATCGATGCGAATGAATAGGACCGTAGATTTATACTCATAGCGTAAATTCACTGCTTCCATGAGGATTTGCGTTTGAAGGGAGTGTGGGTTGGAGGTGGGTGGAGCACTGAATTCTCTGACCCATGAGCAAAGCCCCCCCGCTGGGAGTGCGAGATTGGTGATTATACCCTTTTAGGTTGCCCGTGAGACTCCATGGCTTGAACCATGTGTTGTGGGCTCACAGGTGAGAGGAATGTAGATGAGCATGAGAACGAAAGACGGGAGCCCCAAGCTCCTTCTCTATACTTTGAATAAAAACACACCCTTTGGACTGCTTCAGAAAGACTGGTACCAGGAACAACCTGTTACACACCGTAATAAACAAGGAGATGCAACAAGGTGAAATGGATCGGGGAAGAGGGTGTTGTGGGTGACAGATTACCAGCTGATGTCGGAGCAGGGCACGAAGAGTAGACTGTGCCAGCCGGGACACGGGCAGAATATGGATGAAGGCGGCAAAACCCACTGGTAGAATCATGGTTTGCTGTTCCCTGTGTGGAGAGTTTCTGATCTTGGAGCGCACACAGGGCAGGGTTCACAGCTGGTTCCAAGTGGAGGCCAAGCTCTCCAGGGCGATGAACCGGGTGCATCTGCAGTGGCTGCATTGGGCCTAATATGCATGGTGCCCAGTGTTGCAGTGCATGAGCTGAAAACCAAAGTTGGTTATCCAAGAGACCCTTCAGTTGAAGGATGAAAAGGGGATAGGACGTGGTGCCTGATACAAACAGAAAGTGTGGCACTGTGGGACAGTAGGCAGTCTCGGAATTGACTTGCTGATATTCTGTTTTCTCTAGGAACTCCACTGCAGTCTGCGCCTATTCACAAGGGGACATAGACCGGGCATTTAAAACCTCCAAACTGAAGGGTTTCACTGGCAACCTGGCGGGGAATCAGAGGCCAGGAACGGTACGAGAGTGTTTTGTATGAATTGAGTTTGTCCTAGCTCTCCCGTGGCTCAGCTCGAGAATCGGCAACTGAACTGATCTCGAAGTTCAACTTCCAGTCTCCGTCGAGTGAGATGATCTTTGCTAGGGAGATGGTCAGTATCTCGGGGAGGGGGAAGGGAGGAGGAAACCAGTCAGGGTTCCTGCTTCTCATCCCTATCCAGTGACCCCTGCTGGAAAGTTCACGTGTGTTGTATGAAGACAGGGTGAGGCTCAGCTGCAATATCCCCTCCGCAGTCAAACAACACACACTGGATTACAGTATGGAGAGGGGCCGGGGGTTTATATATAGAATAACAGAGACCCGGGAGTGAGTTACAGGCTGGAATCTAATCAACGGGTTCGGGGGAGTTAATATACAGAATGACGGATGCCCAGGAGTGAGTTACAGACTGGAATCTAATCAAGGGGTTCGGGGGGGTTTATATATAGAATGACGGATGCCCGGGAGTGAGTTACAGGCTGGAATCTAATCGAGGGGTTCGGGGGGTTTATATATAGAAAAACAGATACCCGGGAGTGAGTTACAGGCTGGGATCTAATCGAGGGGTTCGGGGGGTTTATATATAGAATGACGGATGCCCGGGAGTGAGTTACAGACTGGAATCTAATCAAGGGGTTCGGGGGGGTTTATATATAGAATAACAGAGACCCGAGAGTGAGTTACAGGCTGGGATCTAATCGAGGGGTTCGGGGGGTTTATATATAGAATGACGGATGCCCGGGAGTGAGTTACAGACTGGAATCTAATCGAGGGGTTCGGGGGAGTTAATATATAGAATAACAGAGACCCGGGAGTGAGTTACAGACTGGAATCTAATCGAGGAGTTCCGATGATCCAACTTGCGGCCAGATAGAAAATATATTCTTAATGGAAAAAGTAAAACTGCCTGGGATGGTGATCAGGAAACCCGTGTTATTATCTCCCTTGCTTTATAGAAGCTGGTTTGGATTGTAGTAAAAGTTCAGTTACAGTTGAGAAACGGGTGGAGTTTTGCATAAGAACATCTGTGTTATACAGCAGATAAATGATTCAGTTTTGTATTCAAATGCAGTTATTTTGAGGTTAGAAACGTGGTAAAAAAATCACGTCTAGTATTGCCCGTCTGTCACACGTCAGACATCACACACGGTCTAATGCAAATTTCATTTGTCACATCATTTTTTTTTTTCAAAGTACAAACAAAGGCAGCCATCTGCATTGTACATGACATTCTCCAGGAACAGAAAATACCAGAGCCACAATATCTGCAGGCTCTTAACCAGCATTCCCACAAAGTCAGGGTACTGATCCCCAGCCAAAATAGCAATTAGCCTTTGAAGTCGCCCAGTGTTCACTTATCAATTAGACTTTGTAGGCTTAAAGAAACAGGTTCAACTTAGCAGCAAGATGATACATACGGTGTAACGCTCCCGTCCTCATCATCCAAATTACCACGAGCAACACCACAGCCCTGCTGGTATATTGTAACACATTTATAAACTTTACACATGCATCCATTTCCTGTTCAGCAGCTAGCATTTCCCGTCTCACAATTCTAGGCAAATTTCTGACACTGATTAGCTCATATGGAAATGTCTTCAACAATTTTTTTTTAAAAAAAGGTAATGTACAAATAAACTCCACTACCAACAAATACCTAATTGACAAGGGAGCCAGAATGTCTGATTTCAGATAAACTGATTTACCTCACCCCGTGCCAGTCCCTCACCAAACAATTAAACTCTGATTGTGGAAGACCCTTTACTTAACAAAAAACAGATTTTTGTGGCCTTAAGAGCCAGGTAGCTCTATATTTGCAGCAGATTAAAACATTGTGCATCATGTGGTACCGTTCCTGTCCATGTGAAGCAGTGTATCATCCAGCTTACCATGGGAAATGCATGGGGCATCCACTAGTTTTCTAAAAATGTAATAGTGAACTACAATTTTCAGTTGGTGGTGAAACCTTGACTAATGTTTTGTGTCGTGCTGCAGGAGACACCATTGCACTCCATTGCTTTCCTATATTCATATTTTATTTTATACTATTTATGAACACTTGGGCAGGAACTGACCAGCTGGTCCATCAAGCCTGCCCCACATTCATGATGCCTGGACATCGTGACGACACCACACACCCCCACCTCCCCCACTTTCGCTCTGCAACCATGTAAGCTTCTGGGAAAGGCAAAAGAGAAAAACCCAGGGCCATAAGGGGAAAAAGTACCCTGGTAAATTCCTCTCCGACCTCCTCAGATGCTCAAAACCAGTCCAGGAGATCACATGGACCAGGTGTTACCTGTAAAGCCACTAACCTTCCAGATGATGCGATCTCTGTCCCAGTCAAGGATGGGTCCAGCTCCCTCTTTAAGGTGTGCAGAGTCAGCACCCACCAGCAACACATTCCAGAGGCTCACTACTCTCTGGGAACAGGAGAACTGCCTAATACCCAGTCTATTCCCACTCTTGTGTAGTTTAAGCTCGTGTTCCCTGGTCCTCCCCAATCTGTCAAACTGAAATAATCTATAAATATGTGTGCTTAAACTAGGATGTTTTAAGTTTAATTACAAGCAAAATTTTATTTTCATGCACAGGGACCACATATAGAATAACTGATATTTGGGAGGTGGGATCAAAACCAGGAACGGGGGACAGTCTCGTATGTTTCATAAATTCTACTGATCTGTTTCCATTCTCTCAGTGCACCACCAGCAACGTGCATAAAAATGTTCTGACAGCGATCAGGAACCACCCAGAGATTGAGGACCCCATCTACCCTATCAAGAGGCACCCTCTCTATGTCATGAAGCACAGCAGCTACACCAGGATCACTGCTGACAGAGTCAAGGGTGTCAGCCAGAACTTCTATCATGTCTTGTTCCTTGGCACGGGTATGTTACATGCTATGTCATTAGTAAACAGGCAGTGACTTGCACCAGGTGGGACTGGGATACATATACTAACCTGCACCAGGTGGGACTGGGGTACATACACTAACCTGCACCAGGTGGGACTGGGGTACATACACTAACCTGCACCAGGTGGGACTGGGGTACATACACTAACCTGCACCAGGTGGGACTGGGGTACATACACTAACCTGCACCAGGTGGGACTGGGGTACATACACTAACCTGCACCAGGTGGGACTGGGATACATACACTAACCTGCACCAGGTGGGACTGGGGTATATACACTAACCTGCACCAGGTGGGACTGGGGTACATACACCAACCTGCACCAGGTGGGACTGGGGTACATACACTAACCTGCACCAGGTGGGACTGGGATGTATACACTAACCTGCACCAGGTGGGACTGGGATGTATACACTAACCTGCACCAGGTGGGACTGGGATATATACACTAACCTGCACCAGGTGGGACTGGGATACATACACTAACCTGCACCAGGTGGGACTGGGGTACATACACTAACCTGCACCAGGTGGGACTGGGGTACATACACTAACCTGCACCAGGTGGGACTGGGGTACATACACTAACCTGCACCAGGTGGGACTGGGGTGCATACACTAACCTGCACCAGGTGGGACTGGGGTGCATACACTAACCTGCACCAGGTGGGACTGGGATACATACACTAACCTGCACCAGGTGGGACTGGGATACATACACTAACCTGCACCAGGTGGGACTGGGATACATACACTAACCTGCACCAGGTGGGACTGGGGTACATACACCAACCTGCACCAGGTGGGACTGGGGTACATACACTAACCTGCACCAGGTGGGACTGGGGTACATACACTAACCTGCACCAGGTGGGACTGGGGTATATACACTAACCTGCACCAGGTGGGACTGGGATACATACACTAACCTGCACCAGGTGGGACTGGGATATATACACTAACCTGCACCAGGTGGGACTGGGGTACATACACTAACCTGCACCAGGTGGGACTGGGGTATATACACTAACCTGCACCAGGTGGGACTGGGATACATACACTAACCTGCACCAGGTGGGACTGGGGTATATACACTAACCTGCACCAGGTGGGACTGGGATATATACACTAACCTGCACCAGGTGGGACGGGGGTGTATACACTAACCTGCACCAGGTGGGACTGGGGTACATACACTAACCTGCACCAGGTGGGATGGGGGTATATACACTAACCTGCACCAGGTGGGACGGGGGTGTATACACTAACCTGCACCAGGTGGGACTGAGGTATATACACTAACCTGCACCAGGTGGGACTGGGTTATATACACTAACCTGCACCAGGTGGGACTGGGATACATACACTAACCTGCACCAGGTGGGACTGGGGTATATACACTAACCTGCACCAGGTGGGACTGGGGTATATACACTAACCTGCACCAGGTGGGACGGGGGTGTATACACTAACCTGCACCAGGTGGGACTGGGATACATACACTAACCTGCACCAGGTGGGACGGGGGTGTATACACTAACCTGCACCAGGTGGGACTGGGGTACATACACTAACCTGCACCAGGTGGGACTGGGGTATATACACTAACCTGCACCAGGTGGGACTGGGGTACATACACTAACCTGCACCAGGTGGGACTGGGGTATATACACTAACCTGCACCAGGTGGGACTGGGGTATATACACTAACCTGCACCAGGTGGGACTGGGATACATACACTAACCTGCACCAGGTGGGACTGGGATACATACACTAACCTGCACCAGGTGGGACTGGGATACATACACTAACCTGCACCAGGTGGGACTGGGGTACATACACTAACCTGCACCAGGTGGGACTGGGATACATACACTAACCTGCACCAGGTGGGACTGGGGTACATACACTAACCTGCACCAGGTGGGACTGGGATACATACACTAACCTGCACCAGGTGGGACTGGGGTACATACACTAACCTGCACCAGGTGGGACTGGGATACATACACTAACCTGCACCAGGTGGGACTGGGATACATACACTAACCTGCACCAGGTGGGACTGGGGTACATACACTAACCTGCACCAGGTGGGACTGGGGTACATACACTAACCTGCACCAGGTGGGACTGGGATATATACACTAACCTGCACCAGGTGGGACTGGGGTACATGCACTAACCTGCACCAGGTGGGACTGGGGTGTATACACTAACCAGCACCAGGTGGGACTGTGGCACATACACTAACCTGCACCAGGTGGGACTGGGGCACATACACTAACCTGCACCAGGTGGGACTGGGATATATACACTAACCTGCACCAGGTGGGACTGGGATATATACACTAACCTGCACCAGGTGGGACTGGGGCACATACACTAACCTGCACCAGGTGGGACTGGGGTATATGCACTAACCTGCACCAGGTGGGACTGGGATACATACACTAACCTGCACCAGGTGGGACTGGGGTACATACACTAACCTGCACCAGGTGGGACTGGGATGTATACACTAATTGTGCCAGGTGGGACTGGGATACATACACTAACCTGCACCAGGTGGGACTGGGATGTATACACTAACCTGCACCAGGTGGGACTGGGGTACATACACTAACCTGCACCAGGTGGGACTGGGGTACATACACTAACCTGCACCAGGTGGGACTGGGGCACATACACTAACCTGCACCAGGTGGGACTGGGATATATACACTAACCTGCACCAGGTGGGACTGGGATATATACACTAACCTGCACCAGGTGGGACTGGGGTATATACACTAACCTGCACCAGGTGGGACTGGGATGTATACACTCACCTGCACCAGGTGGAACTGGGATACATACACTAACCTGCACCAGGTGGGACTGGGGTATATACACTAACCTGCACCAGGTAGGACTGGGGTATATACACTAACCTGCACCAGGTGGGACTGGGATACATACACTAACCTGCACCAGGTGGGACTGGGATACATACACTAACCTGCACCAGGTGGGACTGGGGTATATACACTAACCTGCACCAGGTGGGACTGGGGTACATACACTAACCTGCACCAGGTGGGACTGAGGTATATACACTAATTGTGCCAGGTGGGACCAGGCTACAAGTTCTGTGGTTGGGTGCCTTTACTGTAGGTTGGATTTAGGCTCTATGGGTCAGATATGTAGTTGGCATATATTCTGTGGGTGTGGTAAATGTGTGTGTATGTTTTTAATTGTTATTTGTTTCGATTTATTTTTAAAGGAAACGGGAAGATCCATAAAGTTCTTCACAGCAATGGGAAATCCTTCATCATTTCTGAGCTCAGCCCCTTTCAGACCGAAGCTCCCATCTCCGCCATGACTCTGGACTCTGGAACGGTAATATTCAGATAAGCAGCATGTCACCCGATTCCCTGATGCATAGCGGGGTGAGAGTGCAATGTGGCACTGAGCCATACAGACCAGGCGGTGCTGAATTAAGTCATCTCAGCTGGGACAGGAACTGGGATGCCACATTCAACCTCAGCATCCCTGGGAAGGACAGGAGAAAAAAAAAATCAGGACTCCTGTTTCTGATTGCGAGCCAGGGACTCCTGCAGGAAAGGGAACGTGTGTGTGTGTGTGTGTGTGTACACATCAAATGAGCGCAGGATCGGGCTCAGCCGTGATGCCTTTCATGGTCTGACGCCCTGCCAACTCACTGTCCAGATTCACGTGTGAAAAATGCCCACTTGGGTGACCTACGGAAAGGGAACCTGTGGAACACGTGCCCAGCATGAGACAGCTCCTTCAGGAGAGATGGGGACGGGCAAATTGGAGAATAATCTCTTGTATTATTAAAATAAACTTGTGTACGTGCACGCTCCCCGTCCAACTTCCTGTTCTCATGATTTTTGGTCACCCTTTTACGTCGACCTTTAACACTGAAGCTGCAACCCTCCGAGATCTCTGTGCTCCTCCAACTCTGGCCTCTCGCGCATCCCCTACTCTCTTTGCCTCTTTCAGCTGCCTAGACCCTAAGCTGTGGAATTCCCTCTCTAAACCTCTCCACCTCTCTCCTCCTTTAAGACGCTCCTTAAAACCTACCTCTTTGATCAAGCTTTTGGTCACCTGTCCTAATATCTCCTTATATGGCTATGTGTCAAATTTTGTTGGATAATCACTCCTGTTAAACGCCTTGAGACATTTTACTGTGTTAAAGGTGCTGTATAAATGCAAGTTGTTGTTAGGAATGAGGTTAGAATGCTAATCTTGCATGTAAACAGTTGACTGTAACGATGTAGTTCCAGGATCTGGACAATAGTGGCGTTGTGGGGAAAGTTTCTGAAGTCACTTTTCTGGACGGGCACCCCTCCTGTACCTTACCATCACAGTTTTTCATGTGTGAGCCTAGATAGTGCCAGCAAGCTATTCACCCACAGGAGTATCAGAGCTGAACCCTATCCTGTCATCACCCGTGCAATTTCCAGTCAGAGTCACGAGATGGAGATCGGGAACTGGGACTTAAGCTGATTTACGCACCCCCTCCACTGAGGCCACCTACTGCTCCCCCAGTTGGGATCAGTCCAGACTGGGAATCAAGACTCTGGTCTTCCTGTTCTGTGTGGTTCAGTACCACAATGGGGGGTGCATTTACCCATCAAGTTATTGGGGAGGTGGGATGCATCACACAGCTTGTATTGGATTCACTTGAGATACAGCTCCTTCTACATGAAACCACATGCAGTAACATCACATAGCAACATTAGGGACACTGAACTCCATTTGCCATAGTTTTGCCCACTCAGGCAATCCATCCATGTCCCTTTGCAACCATACTGGTCACAGAATGTGCAATTGGTGCCAGCACATTGTACACAGCACACAAAGTGCTTACTCTGACTGATTTGTTGACTGATTCCTTTCAGGGCCACCTATTTGTTGGGACCCCACTGGAGACGGTTCGTCTACCACTAGCAAACTGTGAGGGGTACGGAAACACCTGTAAGCAGTGTGTCGCTGCCAGAGACCCGTACTGTGGATGGGATACAGCCAAAGAGAAGTGTGCGTCCATTCCTCGGGAGCTGAATGTTAGTGACAGGTAGGGCCTCAATTTACAGACCTCATTTCCAGACTGCCTTTGACCAACCTCATTTGACAGCTTTCATTGTCCTCCGTCTCTCCCTTGTTCAACTGTTCAATCGTTCTCTGCCTCTCGTATTTGTTCTGTCCGTGTGTCGCTCGAAGGAAAAGGACTATGCTTAGTGCTGTTGTCTCCTTGGTGGATAAATCCTAGGTCAGAAAACCAAGATCTTTTAGTATTAGCAGTTTGAGAGATATATACAGATTAATGGGAGCATGATCTTCAACTTTACTTGTGTCCCCAAAGCTCCACGTTATGCACCTTACAAGAAGCCCATGAAGGTGAAAAGCTTCAACATTATTGTTGTCCCTGCCCTGAGCGTGTTTGATGGGACAGTGTAGAGGGAGCTTTACTCTGTATCTAACCCGTGCTGGACTTGCTCTGGGAGTGTTTGATGGGACAGTGTAGAGGGAGCTTTACTCTGTATCTAACCCTGTACCTGCCCTGGGAGTGTTTGATGGGACAGTGCAGAGGGAGCTTTACTCTGTATCTAACCCTGTACCTGCCCTGGGAGTGTTTGATGGGACAGTGAAGAGGGAGCTTTACTCTGTATCTAACCCTGTACTTGCTCTGGGAGTGTTTGATGGGACAGTGTAGAGGGAGCTTTACTCTGTATCTAACCCTGTACCTGCTCTGGGAGTGTTTGATGGGACAGTGAAGAGGGAGCTTTACTCTGTATCTAACCCGTGCTGTACCTGCCCTGGGAGTGTTTGATGGGACAGTGTAGAGGGAGCTTTACTCTGTATCTAACCCGTGCTTTACCTGCCCTGGGAGTGTTTGACGGGACAGTGTAGAGGGAGCTTTACTCTGTATCTAACCCGTGCTGTACCTGCCCTGGGAGTGTTTGATGGGACAGTGTAGAGGGAGCTTTACTCTGTATCTAACCCGTGCTGTACCTGCCCTGGGAGTGTTTGATGGGACAGTGTAGAGGGAGCTTTATTCTGTATCTAACCCGTGCTGTACCTGCCCTGGGAGTGTTTGATGGGACAGTGTAGAGGGAGCTTTACTCTGTATCTAACCCGTGCTGTACCTGCCCTGGGAGTGTTTGATGGGACAGTGTAGAGGGAGCTTTACTCTGTATCTAACCCTGTACCTGCTCTGGGAGTGTTTGATGGGACAGTGAAGAGGGAGCTTTACTCTGTATCTAACCCGTGCTGTACCTGCCCTGGGAGTGTTTGATGGGACAGTGTAGAGGGAGCTTTACTCTGTATCTAACCCGTGCTTTACCTGCCCTGGGAGTGTTTGACGGGACAGTGTAGAGGGAGCTTTACTCTGTATCTAACCCGTGCTGTACCTGCCCTGGGAGTGTTTGATGGGACAGTGTAGAGGGAGCTTTACTCTGTATCTAACCCGTGCTGTACCTGCCCTGGGAGTGTTTGATGGGACAGTGTAGAGGGAGCTTTATTCTGTATCTAACCCGTGCTGTACCTGCCCTGGGAGTGTTTGATGGGACAGTGTAGAGGGAGCTTTACTCTGTATCTAACCCGTGCTGTACCTGCCCTGGGAGTGTTTGATGGGACAGTGTAGAGGGAGCTTTACTCTGTATCTAACCCGTGCTGTACCTGCCCTGGGAGTGTTTGATGCTGACAGTGAGGGCCTGAAATGAAAAAGTGTTCCATTGTCTTTGACACCTCTCACCTCAACGTGTACAGAACTTACTCCCCCACAAAAAAAATGACAAATTTAAATAATAAGCCCAACCTTCTGATTTCATTTCTTATTGTTGATGGCTTGTAACACAATGTGCTTTACAAATAACTGTGTCCTGATTGTATTACAGGACTGAGCGTGTTACGGGGCATTCACTGAGTGTTTTATTCCCATTGCAGTGAGATCCTCCAGAATGTTGAGCAGCTCAATGTCTCCATTTGTGACGGCGCATCAGGTAATCCCTGCTTCAGTTTCAGAGACGGACCCTGGCTACCCAGCTTACATCAGCTCAGTGCGCATGGCTGACGGTTTCTCCCCTTTCCAACTGCTTCCCCCTCTCGAAGCTGCCGACTCTTGCTGCCTTACAGTGCCGCAGGCACCTCACCCAGGGGCCATGTTTCAGGTGTGCACTTAGGCCATGAGTTTGCACAGGCTATTCAACTGTGAAGGGCATTACAACCAAGCCCGATCCTGTCTTTACACACCTGCCCTTTCCAGTTGGACAGTGATCCACAGATGAGCCCTGGCTGATTTTTCTCCCTCCCAAACCCAGGGGTCATTTGTTCCCACCAAACTGCTGCTCCAGCTGAGATTGGCTGGGTATTCTGCGGCGAGTGACTCACCTCCTGACTCCCCAAAGCCTCTCCATCACCTACAAGGCACAAGTCAGGAGTGTGATGGAATACTCTCCACTTGCCTGGATGAGTGCAGCTCCAACAACACTCAAGCAGCTCGACACCATCCAGGACAAAGCAGCCCATTGATCGGCACCCCATCCACCACCCTAAACATCCACTCCCTCTCCCACCGGCGCACTGTGGCTGCAGTGTGCACCATCCACAGGATGCACTGCTGCGACTCGCAAAGGCTTCTTCGACAGCACCTCCCAAACCCGCGACCTCTACCACCTACAAGGACAAGGGCAGCAGGTGCACGGGAACAACACCACCTCCAAGCTTCCCTCCGAGTGACACACATCCCGCATATATCGGCCATTCCTTCAACGTCGCTGGGTCAAAATCCTGGAACTCCCGACCTAACTGTACCTTCACCACACGGACTGCAGAGGTTCAAGGCGGCGGCTCACCGCCACCTTCTCAAGGGGCAACTAGGGGATGGGCAATAAATGCCGACCTTGCCAGCGACGCCCACAGCCAAAGAATGAATTTTTAAAAAGCTAACCAAACGCAGACCAGGCAAGGAACTGGGGATCTTCCTGTTCTGTTTGTCTAAGTACCAGAGCAGGCGGTGCAGCTGAGTGGTGCTTTGACATGTTTCAGTGCAGTTTTCTAATTCAGAGCTTCTGAGCCTTTACAGAAATGGGCAGAAAATGAATTGTGCAGATGTTCCACAGGACAAGGAGCAGGGGAAACTAACAGCTCCAGTCTGTTCTCGAAGGGATTGAAAGGTTTGCAAGGAGGAGCAGGTTAGACTGGCTTTGTACTTCGGGACCCAAGTTGAAATTCAGTCCAGAATACCTGAAGGGAAAAAATTTGCAGGGCCATGGGGAAAGAGCCTGGGTTGGGGAGGGAGTGGGACTAATTGGATAGCTCTACCAAAGAGCCAGCACAGGCATGATGGGCCAAATGGCCTCTTTCTGTGCTGTATCATTCTATGATTCTATGAATGATCCGATGAAGGTCTCTTTCTGCTGAAAGTAAGGGTCCAACGTGAAACGAGTTTGGGGTCGTCTACACCCAGATCTAACTGGCCCCGAAGCGCAGACTGTCCATAATTTAGCACTACATTGCCAATCCAACTCGAGGTTACAGGATGGATGGTGTGGGAAATGGAAAAGAAAATGTCTCACTGGTGCAGTAGAGGGTGCTTTTGTAAGGTTGTGACTGAGGTACATTGTTGGGACAGTGTAGAGGGAGTGCTGTACCTGCCCTGGGAGTGTTTGATGGGACAGTGTAGAGGGAGCTTTATTCTGTATCTAACCCTGTACCTGCCCTGGGAGTGTTTGATGGGAGAGTGTAGAGGGAGCTTTACTCTGTATCTAACCAGTGCTGTACCTGCCCTGGGAGTGTTTGATGGGACAGTGTAGAGGGAGCTTTACTCTGTATCTAACCAGTGCTGTACCTGCCCTGGGAGTGTTTGATGGGAGAGTGTAGAGGGAGCTTTACTCTGTATCTAACCCTGTACCTGCCCTGGGAGTGTTTGATGGGACAGTGTAGAGGGAGCTTTACTCTGTATCTAACCAGTGCTGTACCTGCCCTGGGAGTGTTTGATGGGACGGTGTAGGGGGAGCTTTACTCTGTATCTAACCAGTGCTGTACCTGCCCTGGGAGTGTTTGATGGGACAGTGTAGAGGGAGCTTTACTCTGTATCTAACCCGTGCTGTACCTGCCCTGGGAGTGTTTGATGGGACAGTGTAGAGGGAGCTTTACTCTGTATCTAACCCGTGCTGTACCTGCCCTGGGAGTGTTTGATGGGACAGTGTAGAGGGAGCTTTACTCTGTATCTAACCCGTGCTGTACCTGCCCTGGGAGTGTTTGATGGGACAGTGTAGAGGGAGCTTTACTCTGTATCTAACCCGTGCTGTACCTGCCCTGGGAGTGTTTGATGGGACAGTGTAGAGGGAGCTTTACTCTGTATCTAACCCTGTACCTGCCCTGGGAGTGTTTGATGGGACAGTGTAGAGGGAGCTTTACTCTGTATCTAACCCTGTACCTGCCCTGGGAGTGTTTGATGGGACAGTGTAGAGGGAGCTTTACTCTGTATCTAACCCTGTACCTGGCCTGGGAGTGTTTGATGGGACAGTGTAGAGGGAGCTTTACTCTGTATCTAACCCGTGCTGTACCTGCCCTGGGAGTGTTTGATGGGACAGTGTAGAGGGAGCTTTACTCTGCAACTAACCCGTGCTGTACCTGCCCTGGGAGTGTTTGATGGGACAGTGTAGAGGGAGCTTTACTCTGCAACTAACCCGTGCTGTACCTGCCCTGGGAGTGTTTGATGGGACAGTGTAGAGGGAGCTTTACTCTGTATCTAACCCTGTACCTGCCCTGGGAGTGTTTGATGGGACAGTGTAGAGGGAGCTTTACTCTGCAACTAACCCGTGCTGTACCTGCCCTGGGAGTGTTTGATGGGACAGTGTAGAGGGAGCTTTACTCTGTATCTAACCCGTGCTGTACCTGCCCTGGGAGTGTTTGATGGGACAGTGTAGAGGGAGCTTTACTCTGCAACTAACCCGTGCTGTACCTGCCCTGGGAGTGTTTGATGGGACAGTGTAGAGGGAGCTTTACTCTGCAACTAACCCGTGTTGTACTGCCCTGGGAGTGTTTGATGGGACAGTGTAGAGGGAGCTTTACTCTGTATCTAACCCGTGTTGTACTGCCCTGGGAGTGTTTGATGGGACAGTGTAGAGGGAGCTTTACTCTGCAACTAACCCGTGTTGTACTGACCTGGGTCTACTTGATGCTAACAGTGAGTGCAACAATTGGTGAAATATTCAATTCCCCGCCCCTCCCAATAGAGGTGGAATATTCCTTTCCTTATTTGCGTGTATAGCTTCCCCTGTCGGGGCAATGTTATATGAAGTGGTGGTTGACGGGGTGGAGGGAGGGGGGAAGGGAACCTAATCGAATGAGTAGGAAAGAATTTCAATGAATTTCTCTGTTCCCCCCACAGATGTCGAGGTGTTTGGCGAGCAGCCAAAAGAGTTGACCATCAATTCAGGTGCCTACCTCTACTTGCCGTGCCCGGTGAAGTCGTACCATGCCGTCTACACGTGGAGCTACAACCAGAAGGATCAGTTTGCCTGCACCATCAAGGATGGCTCCTGCCCGCTGATATTTAACGGGGAGGTCCCGATGAGCGAGGGGCTTTTCAAGTGCACCGCCAGCGAGGACGGTCTGAAGGAAGAACTGGCCGCCTACAAAGTCACGTTGAACGACGGAAACACGCTGGAGCACGGGGTGGTAGTTTTCGGTCTTGCTGCTATTTTCTCCCTGATGTAGGGAGAAAGTCAGGGGGCGGATGCACGCATAGAGTCAGAGAATTTCATACTGAATGTAAACTCTCTCCCACTGGAAAAAGGAAGCTGGCATCTTATCTTGAAAGGTGATTTATTTATGAATCGATCACAGTCTCTCCAACTCAATTAGCCAATCAAACCTCCCAACCTGCCCCCCCCTCTTTGCCCACCCAAACACCCATCTACACTCTCCCAACGGTGACTGGCCAGAGCTCTGTGAAGTGCAGCCGAACTCCGGCTCTCGATCAGTGAAGGATTACAGGTCTATAGGAGCGGCTCACCCTGTTTCAGTGAATTCGGGTAATTAGGATCCCGCCTTCGTTGGTCGGTCTGATGCTGAACCTTTGTTAGTGCCGGGGAGAGGGGCAGGTGCCTGGTGATTTCAATCTGAAATGAGTTTGTGGCACGCTCCATCCAATTGCTAATGGGGTGGCTCCACAGAACTACCTCTAACCTGGCACTAAGTTGGAGTGTTCACTCAGACACTACGGGGAGCGACATTGGGAGGTGGTGGGGGGGAAAGATTTTTTTAAAATCACACAGGTGCAATGGGAGGGGGAGGGGGGTGCTCATTTACAGTTGGGAATGGAGGGACATTGTGGGACAGTGTAGAGTGAGCTTTACTCTGTATCTAACCCTGTACCTGCCCTGGGAGTGTTTGATGGGACAGTGTAGAGGGAGCTTTACTCTGTATCTAACCCGTGCTGTACGTGCCCTGGGAGTGTTTGATGGGACAGTGTAGAGGGAGCTTTACTCTGTATCTAACCCGTGCTGTACCTGCCCTGGGAGTGTTTGATGGGACAGTGTAGAGGGAGCTTTACTCTGTATCTAACCCGTGCTGTACCTGCCCTGGGAGTGTTTGATGGGACAGTGTAGAGGGAGCTTTACTCTGTATCTAACCCGTGCTGTACCTGCCCTGGGAGTGTTTGATGGGACGGTGTAGAGGGAGCTTTACTCTGTATCTAACCCTGTACCTGCCCTGGGAGTGTTTGATAGGGCAGTGTAGAGGGAGCTTTACTTTCTAACTAACCCATTTCCATTTAAACACAATTGGTATCAAAGCAGGGCACCCATCAACACACACTGCATCTGTTTTCAGCTTTCCACAAATTAGATGGGATTTTCTGTCTTCCCATTCAGGGATGTTGTGAAATAAGAGGGGTGAATGTAATTTTTCCAGTCCCATTAGCCCCCCTCCACCCCACCCCAGTAGAGCTCCTCCTGATGGCTCAGTTGGTAACAGCACTGCTCATCGTGGTACTGAGCCACACAGACCAAGAAAGCCACAGGTGAGATCTCCGTTCTATGCTGATTTCAGTCAGAGTGCTACAATTTGTCTCCGCTCCCCAGGGTTCGGTAAATTAAAACAAGCCAAGGTTCCCGCTACTGACCACTGTCCAGTGACTCCTGCTGTAGTGTGTGTGTGTGTGTGTGTGTGTGTCAGATGAGGAAAGTGTCAGAGTTTCCCGTAAAACCCTCCACATATGGATAGCCTGCCAACACTTGGGTCCTGGGGTGTCGCACCAGAGAGCGGCTTGGTGCCTGTGAAACTACCTGGGCACAAATCAGCATCTTCAGGAGGGGAGAAAGACTGAAAGTTCCAGAAAAAGAGAAGAGTCTCCCCAGACTGAGAGATATGTGTGTTCCTCACACGAGATGAGAGTGGTCCCGTCACATATAGGTCCTTGTGGCGACTGCCTGGACAAGAAATGTAGAGTAAATCATAGACCACCACAAACACTTGGCACTCACTGATTCCTCGTGCTGCACGAGCCCAGAGTAATCAAACAGTATATAATCCCCAATTGTGCAGGGAATGCTAATCTAGATATTAAAGTTACTCGTATGATATGTATGTATTATTATCCATGAGTTTTTTTCTTTGTTATTATTCTATTCTCCTGCTCTGCAGTACCAATCTTTGCCTGGTGACCTCAGCACTGCCATCACCTGGCACTCACTGCTAAGGCAGCCCTGATTCCCGATCATCGACTCCAATAAAGACAAGGATGTGCGGGGCTATTACAGTCCGTCCCTTTGCGTCCACTGTCTGTTCCACACACTCCCCGCCGATTGGGACCTGGGCTGAGACTGCCCAAACTAATTTCCTCGAGCGCCCTTACAAAGAGAGGACGTGGTAGAGTTGGAATAGAAATGCTTTTTTTTTGGGGCAGGGCGGAGGGGGCGGGAACTGTGTGTACCCAGAGAGTTGCTCAGCACTGCATGCCTCTTGCCCGACCTGCTTCTAATCAGGCTGTCGCAACACTGATCAGTGTCACTGCCCCGTGCCTCTTGACTGACTTGCTCCTAATCAGGATGTCACAACACTGAACAGTGTCGCTCAGTAAAGCAACAGCAGTGGGCACGAGACTCACAGGGAGGGGAGGGGGGGGTGGAAATCAGAGATTTGCTAGTTCTACTGAAAACTGCACTGCCATCCCAAGCATAGACAAGAAATTCATCCTTTGGATAAGCATGGTATGCCTCTTTAAGCAGGGAGACAGGAGACAGGAGTGATAAATTACTTCACTGCCAGGGAATGGTTATTACCGATGTACCATGATTTCGGGTGTGTATATGCATGATTTTAGGATGTGACATGCATTTATAAAATATTTACAGGAACCAGAGTGCAATTTTTTTTTTTGAACAGTGGGCTCTGGGCTAAGGATTAAATACTTTCGTACCTTCCAAGGACAGAATGTTCCTGCATGGTGCTGCTGAAAATTTTTGTGATCGCCTCTCTTTTCTACTAACAGGGATCGGCTGCCAGGGTGTCAACTTTTTTAAAAATTTGATTGGCAAGTCCCCATTTATTACCCATTTTTCTGTATAATGGAGTGGCTTGCTAGGCCATTTCAGAAGGCATTAAGATTCAATCACATACCATTACCACAACTTGCATTTATATAGCGTCTCTAACTTCCCAATTACACAGGAGCAGATAATTACACATTATACAGGAGCAGATAAGATTTGACAAATGTTGAGTGAGGACAGGATCAGGCTCGGGTGTGATGCCCCTTCAGTCGAACAGCCTGCTCACTCTTACCGTCAAGACTCGCACATGACTAATGGCCATTTGGGGCAACCGGGGCCTGTGGAATCGAGCAAGAGGAGGGGGAATACTATATCCCAATAAAAGGTTGGCGGTGATAGAAGAACTGCCTATTGTGCGTGACCAGCTTTGCCGCTCTCTGAGTACACCAGGCCCCTCGGAAAGACACATTCCTTTCTGTGCTCACTAGGTTCCATGCCCCCTCCCTGTAAGCATTCCATAATATACAGCCACTAGTGTTAAACTTCTAATATCACCTAGGCAAAAGAGTCACTTAATACTTAAAGCAGTGATATTGGCCTTTATGCGACCTGCCTACTGGGGCCAGTGCATTTTAAAACTGTATTTCCCATTGAAGATGCCTTGAACTGTAATGGATGTTACACTCCAGGTCCAATTAGGGCCTCTTTTTTTTTTAAACGGTATCGGTTTAATTTTGTAAGTGTATTAGCACCGTGACTGTGATCGGATTATCTGGTCCAACATAAATGAATGTTTAAATAAAGGACTGAATGTTAATAGTGTCTGCCTTTTGTCCAATCATTTGTATATCTGTGTATCTTGTATATCTGTACGTGATTGAACGTGCGGTGAATGGGAGAGCAGTATATATTGATTGAGAGAACTGTACATGTAATGATTGAGAGAGCTGTACGTGCGGTGAATGGGAAAGCTGTAAGTGTAATGATTGAGAGAGCTGTACGTGCAGTGAGTGGGAGAGCAGTACATGTAATGATTGAGAAAGCTGTACGTGCAGTGAACATGACTATCAATTCCTCTTTTACCACAGGCTTACCACTGGTGACCATGTGGGATGCCCACCAGGCTCTCCTGTCCAGTCTAGAAGGCTGTAAATATTACACTGTCAGGCAGTTAAGCCACCACCTACTTCCACCTCTGTAACATCACCCACCTCTTCCCTTACCTCTGCCCATCTGCTGCTGAAACTCTCATCTATTCCTTTGTCGACTATTCCAATGCCCTCTTGGCCGGTCTCCCATCCTCCATGAACTTCAGCTCATCTGAAACTCTGCTGCCCGTATCCTATCCCCCACAAAGTCCCGCTCACCCATCATCCATGTCTTTGCTGGCCTACGTTACCTCTTCGTTCCACAATGCCCCAAGTTTAAAATTCTCATCATGCAAAAGGTGGTAGAAGTGTGGCAACTCTCTCCCATAAAAAGCAGATGCTAGCTCAATTAAATCAGAGAGCGATAGATTTTTTTGCTATCCAAGGTTTATTAAGGGATATGGAGCCAAGGAGGATGGATGGAGTCAGGATACAGATCAGCCATGATCTCACTGAATGGCGGAACAGGCTCGAGGGGCTGAATGGCCTCCTCCTGTTCCTGTGACTACAGCTGATCTTGAACAATGTGCAATGCCAATGGAGGTGGACTGGTTATTGATTAATGTTTTAAACTAGTTTTCATTAGCGAAGAAGGTGCCAGATCCCCAGTCGTGAGGCCACTTTCTGCCCTGCCCCGCTCTCCTTTTAGACCAGGCAATAGTTGACAACTCCTCTTGATATATATTAACGACCTGGACCTGGGTATACAGGGAATAATTTCAAAGTTTGCAGACGACACAAAACTCGGAAATGTAGTAAGCAGTGAAGAGGATAGTAACAGACTTCAGGAGGACACAGACAGACTGGTGAAATGGGCACACATTGCAGTTGAAATTTAATGCAGAGAAGTGTGAACTGATTCATTTTGGTAGGAAGAATGAGGAGAGGCAATATAAACTAAACAGTACAATTTTAAAAGGGGGTGCAGGAACAGAGAGACCTGGGAGTGTATATACACAAATCTTCGAAGGTGACAGGACAAGTTGAGAAGGCTGTTAAAAAAGACATAAGGGATCATTGGCTTTATTAATAAAGGCATAGAGTACAAAAGCAAGGATGTTATGCTAAACCTTTATAAATCACTGGTTAGGCCTCAGCTGGGACTAATGTGTCCAATTCTGGGCACCACACTTTAGGAAGACGTCAAGGCCTTGGAGAGGGTGCAGAGGAGATTTACTAGAACGGTACCAGGGATGAGGGACTTCATTATGAGAGACTGGAGAAGCTGGGATTGTTCTCCTTAGAGCAGAGAAGGTTAAGGGGAGATTTAATTGAGGTGTTCAAAATCATGAAGGGTTTTGATAGATAGATAGAGAGAAACTGTTTCCAGTTGCAGGAGGGTCGGTAACCAGAGGACACAGATTTAAGATAATTGGCAAAAGAAGCAGAGGGGGGAGATGAGCAGAATTTTTTTTACGCAGCGAGTTGTTCTGATCTGGAATTCGCTGCCTGAAAAGGCGGTGGAATCAGATTCAATAGTAAAGGGAATTGGATAAATACTTGAAAAGGAAAAAAAAATTGCAGGGCGATGGGGAAATGAGTAGAGGAGTGGGACTAACTGGATCGCTCCTTCAAAAGAGCCAGCACGGGCACGGTGGGCCGAATGGCTACTAACTCTATTTGGGACACTCACCCAAAGTGAAAGGGAGGCGGCTTCTCTTCAGTTGGCATCACGATTCTTCCTTTACACCCCCCCCCCCCCCCCACCACGCTTCGAGATTTTAAAAAAACGATGTAAAACTAGTAACGGGAGGAAGGTGAACGAAGGCGGGCAACAGACGCCATTTTCCTCTCCCTTTTCCCGCCCAGACTCGCCCCTCCCCCCTCCTCGCGCCAGCGCGCGCTCCGGTTCCAACCGTCACTCCATTCAAAAAACCCTCTCGGGCCAACGACGCGCGGGGGCCCCGGGAGCGCGGGAAAACAGCGCGCGGCAAACACATCACGTGTTGTCAGGAGGGAGCGCTCGTGGCGGAGGGCGGGGACTCACCTTCCCTCCGCCCCTACTGCGCACGCGTAGTCCGTACCTCGCCGACCGCCCGCACCTCCTCAGCCTCTGGTTGATCGCCTCCGTCTCTTCTGCGCGTGCGCGCTGGGTAAAACAAAGCCGTTTCGTTTGGTTTCTTCCACCCTCCCCCTCCCTAATAAAACCGTCCCGCGCATGCGCAGAATTGGCGTGCGTGCGCCGACGCCGCGAAAATAAAAATAGGAAAAACTATCCCGGGAACCGCGCCGACAGAACGGGAAGGGGGATGCGGATTGGGGAAAAAAAAGATGGTTATTAGCTGGGAAAGCGGACTTGCGGCCTCGATTTGCTCCCCCCCCCCCCCCCCCCCCCTGAAGGACTGGCAGCCGAGCGGGAAAACTACAACTCCCAGCGTGCAGTTCGGGGCCCGCTGGGTGTCCCGGATGTGATGCCAACGGCCGCGCTGATTGGTCAGGATTAAAAGGCGGGACCAGCCCCCGCCGCTGGTTGGCCGTTTTGGGGGCCGGAGGGGCCGCGGCGCCTGTGGACGGGCGGCGATTAAAGGGCCGGCCCCAGGGCGGGCTGGAGACCGAGGAGGAGGAGCGGCCGGTAGAGATCGTGAGGGGGGGGAGAGAGAGAGAGAGACACAAGGGATTGAGGTACCGGGACCCCGGGGCTGGGCGGAGAAGAGATGGTGGGACGGATGGGATGGAGAGGCTGCAGCCAATGAATGGGGGATGGGGCGGGGCGGAGGATACTGAGGGGATGGTGGGGATGAGTAGGGGTGGGATAAGATGAGGTGAGGTACTGGGGGCAGGGTTAGGATGAGCTGGGTGGCAGAGGTGGGATGAGTCGGGGCGTCGGGGGGCATGGGCGGGATGAGTCGGGGGGCATGGGCGGGATGAGTCGGGGGGCATGGGCGGGATGAGTCGGGGGGCATGGGCGGGATGAGTCGGGGGGCATGGGCGGGATGAGTCGAGTGTGGGGGGCATGGGCGGGATGAGTCGGGTGTGGGGGGCATTGACGGGATGAGTCGGGTGGCATGGGTGGGGTGGGCTGGGGTACTGGGTGCTTGGATGAGTTGGATGCCTGGGGGCGTGGGTGGGATGAGTTGGGGTATGGGGGGGATGAGTTGGGATACTGGGGGCAGGGATGGGATGTGTTGGATGCCTGGAGGCAGTGTTGGGGGCCTGGGTGGGAAGAGACATCTCAATATAAAAAGGTGGGGGTGGGGGATAGTGCTGGAGCCTGAGGTAACTCCCTGGGGAATAAAATCAATATGGTGGCACTGAGCTTGGGTGTAAAAGCCTGTAGACTGAGGGGAGGTAAGGGTCTCCATGCTTTTGAGGGTCTGGGAAAGAATAAGAAGAGAAGCTGTAAAAAGTCTTCTGTTTGGGATGGGGCTTTTGGAGCTTCTAAGATGAATGAGAGAAAAGTTTAGAGGAGCTGTAATATCCATATTGACCTATGTATGATATGTATTATCACTCATACTGATACTTTAACTGCTTCTGGCAATTTTTAATGCAGACATTGTCACTTAGCACATGAAGCACAATTTGCTACCCAAGTGTAGAAATACGCTCCATGTCACACCCTACCAGATCACTTATTAATAGTTATTCATTATATATATTCAACAGGCTGGGAGAAAGACTGAACAGGCTGAGGTGGTGACCAAATAGGGATCTTTAAGATCATGAAGAGGTTCGATAGGGTAGATGTTTCTATTTGTGGCGGTGACCAGAACTCGGGGCCATAACTTTAAGAGAGTCACTAATAAATCCAATGGGGAATTCAGGAAAAACTTCTTTACCCAGAGAGTGTTGAGAATGTGGAACTCGCTCCCACATGGAGTGGTTGAGGCGAATAGCACAGATGCATTTAAGGGGAAGCTGGATATGTACATGAGGGAGAAAGGAATAGAAGCCTATGCTGATAGGGAGGTATGAAGAGGGGTGGGAGGAGACTCATGTGGAGCATAAACACCGGCATAGACCCGTTGGGCAGAATGGCCTGTGCTGTAAATACTGTATAATATAAACAAATCTTCCTGGGAGTTTTTCATAGAAGTAGTTTGATGTATGGTTCTATAACATCAGGAGTGTTATCCCATGTAATGCAATATGTATTATTCTGATGCTAAGGTGCATCTATGTCCCTTTTTAAGGCTACGAAGTCTAGCTGTTAAGTAAGCACAGGCTCGGGTCAGTCAGAGTTCACTTGTTTGGTCAGGGAACTTTGGTCTATGCTGGTCAGTTTTTGGCTACAGCTCCATGACTAATATACCGTGGCAGCAATAGGGGAGCAAGTCTCTGCTCCATCTTCTCATTTATGAGTTCATCAGGAGACAGGGGTAGTGAAAAAAACTAATTTTTTAAATTTGCAAACGTAGGTGAATATTGAGTCCCAGCAAGAGTGCCTCAAAGTTAATTGCTGTGAAAAATCTAGAAACTGAGTTGATGAAGAAATAAAAGAAAATGCAACTATTTGCAGCAAAGCTGAGGAGCGACTGAGTATAATATGGAGTAGAGAAATATTTGAGTTTTATTTCCTGATTTCCCCTCCAACTCTCTCCTGAAGAGGATAGAGAGAAACTATTTCCTCTGGTGGGGGGGGGGGGGGGGGAGTCCAGAACATGGGGGGCATAACCTTAAAATTAGAGCCAGGCTGTTCAGGGGTGATGTCAGGAAGCATTTCTTCACACAAAGGGGAGTGGAAATCTGGAACTCTCTTTCTCCCAATAAAGCTGTTGAGGCCGGGGGTCAATTGGAAATTTCAAAACTGAGATTGATAGATTTTTGTACGGTAAGGGTATTAAGGGATATGGAGCAAAGGCGAGTGGATGGAGTTAAGATACAGATCAGCCATCTATTTATGAAGTTTTGTTCTGGTGAATTTTTTGCGTCCCTCAAGGCAAGAGATGTTAGTGCCAGGGAGTGGAAGTAGATTAATTGGTGCTGGGGAGTGGAGATGATTAGTACTAATATCTTAATAGGCGGGGGAAAATCATACTTTGGGTCAATATGTGTTACTCTTCTTGTGTGAGACACTCAATTCATCCCCTCGAGTTGTTCCCAACTCCAGTTACAGGTCTGTATCCACTCGGTAGGTCTGTGATACTCCACCCTGCTGCTGTACACCTCTCTCCGGACACAAGTGTGGACGGGTGGAATCTAGAAGTGCACTGTCATTCTCTCACACGGGATGACGTCGTACGAAAGTCTCAGCGTTACGCTGTACTGGAATCCTAGTACCGATGCTGCTACTCTGGGAATTGGTCTCAGGGTTGTGTGGTGCTGATGTACTTTACTCCCTTGGTTAAACGGAGATTTGTTTTCCCGCAGGAGGGTCTAGGTTTACACGGCGTGCGGGGAAGATGTCGGGCAGAAACCCTTGGAATAGCCTCACGGCAACACAGAAGGTGATGTTAGCTGTCGGGATCCCAGCCAGCGCTGCTGCTTTGTATATACTGTACAGGAGATACCGGGAGACCCGAGGTAAGGGCGGGCAGCCAACCTGGAGAGCGTTGAATGCGTTTCGAAGCTAATTCTGATTCCCGCTGGCTACCCCATCGGTAGTTTCTGCAGGTGAATCTTCCCCGGTTTTCTCTGCTGCTCCCTCTTGCGCGGGCATGGGTGCCACGGTTGCCGTCCAGTCTCACACCAAGTGCCCATTCTTCACAACCCCGATCTCTGCTTTCTGACCACGTGTCCTCCCTGCCTCTCCCTCCCATGCACCGACTTTTCAGTGGATCAGGTGGTGGGGGTGGCGAAGAGGCAATGTGTGACTCACTCCGCTGCGTCCTGCCTCCGTACCCCTCCCCCCCCCCCCCCCCCCCCCCACAATTGCTGCCGGCTGGTCCTCTCAGCGCATGCCTGGGTGTACGTCAGACAGTGCAAATGGAGCACCCTGTTTAAACGCTGCCCACCAGAGCCAGCGGTTGACGGGGAGCGGGGAGAACAACGTTTACGTGACGGCTAGAACCAGGGCAAGCACTGGTACAAATCGTAGAGTGGGAGGTCACAGCCATGGGCAGCTCGCATCAGAACTCCTCCCTCTTTCTGGTGGGGCTTGAGGGGGGCATCTCTGTAACAACAGGTGGAAGTGATTTCTCTCTCTAAGCTTAGGCCTTACTTTTGGTGGGATATTAAACCATGACGAGGCATCACAGCTTAGCCCAATCCTGTGCACACGAACGCACTTTCCAGTAAGGGTCCCGGATATCTATCAGGTACAGCAGTCCGGCCTTTTGTTTTTCATTACCTCCTTGTCTAGCCCAGGTACTATGGCTAATTGTCGAGCCCCCACAATCATCCCGGCTGAGACCTTCATAGAATGATGCAGCGCAAAAGGAGGCCATTCGGCCCGTCGTGCCCGTGCCGGCTCTGTGAAAGAGCTATCCAATTAGGCCCACTCCCTTTTGCTCTTTCCCCATAGCCCTGCAAATGTTTTTTTTTTCAAGTATTTATCCAATTCCCTTTTCGAAAGTTGCTATTGAATCTGCTCCCACTGCTCTTTCCGGCAGCAAGTTCCAGATCATAACCACTCGGTCCAGACTTTTTTATTCGTTCATGGGATGCAGGCGTCGCTGGCAAGGCCAGCATTTATTGCCCATCCCTAATTGCCCTTGAGAAGGTGGTGGTGAGCCGCCTTCTTGAACCGCTGCAGTCCGTGTGGTGAAGGTTCTCCCACAGTGCTGTTAGGAAGGGAGTTCCAGGATTTTGACCCAGCGACGATGAAGGAACGGCCGATATATTTCCAAGTCGGGATGGTGTGTGACTTGGAGGGGAATGTGCAGGTGGTGGTGTTCCCATGTGCCTGATGCCCATGTCCTTCTAGGTGGTGGAGGTCGCGGGTTTGGGAGGTGCTGTCGAGGAAGCCTTGGCGAGTTGCTGCAGTGCATCCTGCGGATGGTACACACTGCAGCAACTGAGCCCGGTCCATACGGCTCAGCAGCACACTGTATTTTTCAGGGCAGTCTCCATCCTGCGATGACTGTGCTTGTGTTTCTGGTCTAGATGAGCACTGTGTGCTGGTCGGTGATGGTCAGATTGCCATGGAGATGAGAGTTCCTCGGGATACGGTGAAGATCATAATCGGACGGCAGGGCTCCACCGTCAAACAGGTGAGCATGGAATTCGGTGAGATCCCTCTTGCACAAAGCGGTCTCCTAATTGTTTCACCAACATTTCTCCTTTTCCTTCCGCCTCTAGCTGCGGAAGGAAACGGGGGCCCGGATTGAGATCGAGGACAGCGAGGAGGCGGACGGGGACGAGGGGGCAGCGGAGCGGCTGCTCACCATCGTCGGGTCGCCGGTACAAGTGTGCAAAGCCAAGGTCGCCATCCACCAGCTCCTGGCTGAAGGTGTAAAGATAACAGAGGAGCTGCACGTCCCGCATCGAGCGGTGGGACGCATCATAGGTAATGCGCCCAACAGACCAAAGTACCAGCTGTTCAAAACAGCCAGGCCGCACAGCTCAGATTTGTATTCGCTCGTGTATAGAAGATTAAGGGGGTGATCTGATTTGAGGTGTTTAAGATGATTTAAAGGATTAGACGGGGTGGATCGAGAGACAATCGTGTGCAACAAGGAGACCAACAAACTTAGCAGTTCACTGATTTAACTCACTCGGCCATAAGGGCGCTCCTTCCAGCCGTTTAGATAGAGCAACTCTTGGGTGGGGGAGGCCTCTGGGACACTGGATCGCAAGTAGTTTGGGGAGGGAGGGACGGAGAGAGAGAGAGGGGGAAAACATAAATCGTCAAGGATAAGACAGACCATTCAGCTCAGTAAGGGCTTCCCTCCAGCATTTCCAACTCGTCCATCTCACTGTATGCTGAACCCCCGGATATCCTTGATTCCACAACCTTACCTGCTACATTTAACCCCTTTCTGAAGTAAAAGCCCTTTTCTGAGCTCTGTTTTAAATTTACTTTAAACTAATTTAGATGCTCCTCTCGTTCTCCTGAAAGAAAGAGCTTGCATTTATATAGCTCCTTTCACAACCTCAGGGTGTACAGCAAATGAAGTACTTTTGAAGCGTGGTCACTGTTGTAATGTAGGAAACGCGGCAGCCAATTTGCGCACAGCAAGATCCCACAAACAGCAATGTGATAAATGACCAGATAATCTGTTTTTGTTGATGTTGGTTGAGGGATAAATATTGGCCATGACACTGGGGAGCACTCCCCCTGCTCTTCTTTGAAATAGTGGCCACGGGATCTTTTACGCCTACCCGAGAGGGGCAGACGGGGCCTCGGTTTAGCATCTCATCCGAAAGACAGCACCTTCGAGAGTGCAGCACTCCCTCAGTACTGCTCTGGGAGCGTCGGCCTGGATTTTGTGCTCAAGTTCTGGGAGTGGGGCTCGAACCCAAGATCTTCTGACTCCGAGGCGCAAGAGTGCTACCCGCTGAGCCGCAGCTAAACCTTAAAGTAATATTAGGAAGTGACCAGAAAGTTAATTTGCGTTGCCGCCTTGCGCTATTTTAGATGGAAGGTTAGTGCGGGATTTGTTGGCTGTTGAGCAGTAACCGTTTTGACCTCGCACCAGGTCGCGGAGGGGAGAGTATCCGTGCGATCTGTCGGAACACGGGGGCAAAGATCGTGTGCGAGAAGGAGACCTGTGAGCAGATTCTGGATATGAGGCGCTCTGTCAGGATCAGTGGCACGAGGCAAGAAGTGGCTGCAGCCAAGGTAAGTCTGTGTGTATGTTTGCTTTTTTTTATTGAACACTAGTCGATGTTCTTTGGTGCTACTCGCAAGTGGCGAGGGGGCTGGCTTAAGAACTGGGTCGAGGCGCAAGAGCCACTGATAGCCCACCCACTCCCCCCACCACCGGCGCACCCTGGCTGCAGTGTGTACTAACTACAGGATGCACTGCAGCAACTCGCCAAGGCTTCAACAGCACCTGCGACCTCCACCACCTAGAAGGGCAGCAGGTGCATGGGGAACGCCACCACCTCCAAGTCTCTCACACACCATCCCGACTTGGACAAGTATTGGTCGTCCCTTCATCGTCGCTGGGTCAAAGTCCTGGAACTCCCCACAGAAGTACCTTCCCCACACGGACTGCAGCGGTTCAAGAAGGCGGCCCACCACCACCCTCTCAAGGGGCAACTAGGGGATGGGCAATAAATGCCGGCCTCGCCAGCGATGCCCACATCCCCAGAATGAATTTTTTTTAAATAGCGATCAGGAGCAGGAACCCTGCCTGCCTTTTCCCGTCCTTAGCCCAGCGCACGGAGACTGACTGACTCAGTTGAGATCAGTGAAGTGATCAAAACACCAGGATGAAATCTAGGATCTTCCTGGTCAGTGTGCTCAGTGCCACTCTGGGTGGTCCAGTTACTAATTAAACCATCAGGGGGAGCTCCCTCTCCAATTTATAACATTATCTTTGTTTAAGTAGTCATGAGGCATTTTTTAAAAATCTTATAGACTCTGGTTAGGTGTGAACTGGGAGCCTAAATAGTCAGATCGGGAGTGTCTCCTGTATTGTTACCCTGCCTGAGATCCGCTAACTCCACACAGACCAGGAACTGAGCGAGACTCTGTTACAGTCGGGAGAGCTGGACGCCTTGTTTTTTTTATTAAGGTTTCTGAGATGCAGCTTCCAAACAAAAAAGCTCCGCACCGGTTTCTCTTGTGGCCGAGCGTCTTATTTCCGTCTGACGGCCCCCTCCTGTTCTCTTCCCCCCCCCCGCCCCCTCAGGCGCTGATCGCGGCGAAGGTGGACGAGGAGGCAGCGTTCCGC
Source organism: Heptranchias perlo (assembly GCF_035084215.1). NCBI lineage: Eukaryota > Metazoa > Chordata > Chondrichthyes > Hexanchiformes > Hexanchidae > Heptranchias > Heptranchias perlo. The sequence goes on along the minus strand of NC_090368.1, from coordinate 2,825,322 downwards.
CAGGAGCTGGCCTGCTCCGCTGCCAGCAGGCGCCAGCGCAAGCACCCCATCTGTGCGCCGACGGAGCGGGCTTCGAGCGCCCACTCCGGGAACGGAGGCGTGACCTCACCGGAGAGCGGAGACGAGGACGAGGAGGATGAACGCCGAACAAACCCGACCATCACCGTCGAGCAGCAGGATGAGGGAGACGCTGAGGAAGACGACCAGAGAGTGTCCAAATTTGAGAGTAAGAGCCAGTAATTTGGTGCTGCCAAGTCCCCCCCACCACCTCCTCCCCCCGCCCAACCCTGATTTTAAACAGCGATTTACTTGTACTTCTTTTAACTTAGTATTCTGCATTCAATATTTTACTGTACGGTTTCCTCTACGTTGGGGAGACCTAATGCAGATTGCCTGATCGCCTTGCCGAACACCTCCGTTCAGTCTGCAAGCGTGACCCTGAGCTTCCAGTCACTCGCCGTTTTAATTCTCCGTCCCGCTCCCACGCTGACCTCTCCGCCCTCTGCCTCCGTTGAAGTTCGAGAAACAGCGTCTCGTCTTTCGATGGGGCGCTTTACATCCTTCCGGACTCGACGTTTTGAGTTCAACAACTTCAGATCATGATCAAATTTTATTTGGTAAAGTTGCACAAATCAGTAACTGCTATTTTTTTTAACTTGCAGTGTAAGAGGCAGCAAACCTTGATGTATTTTTACCTAATACAGATTCAAAATAACTGTGCTGAATTTATTTAAGGTGGTGAGATCAGTTCCTCCTAGTACAGTAAAATATTTTACAACAGTATTAGTTTGCAAAAGTTACGGGTGTTTAGTAAAGCATACTTACGGCACTGAATACAAAAATCCATAATTAGACCCATACAATAAATTGCAACGACCAAAAATGAGACTGCACCAAATCAGCACTGCTTCAGGCTCTGTGTATACATTAAAGTGCTCGCCATCCTACATATTTTTAGTTAGCAAGTCTTCAACTTCGGAATAAACCTCTTACAAAATAACAAGTGTGTGCTTTAAATGTGATCAAAAAGAATATTAAAGATGTCATTCTCAACAAAATAAATTACTTTTTTAGGCAGGGATTGGACCTACAACCTTGAGTAAATATATTTTGAACAGCAAACCCACAATCCCTTCTAGTGTACTGAGTTTAAAATAGTTTCTGCCTCGATTATGAATATCATAATACCCCTCTTCGCAATTGCATAAAGTTACTGCTAATTCCCACTGCACTCGGCATTTTAGTTCACTTCATATATTTCAGTGTTATATCACAATTAAAGGGGGACTGAACAGAAATTCCTATGTCTTTTTTTTTACATCGGTAACCGCGGAGTTTACAAATCAGAGGTCAAATCGATAGGGTTCGGTAGGATCTGTAATATTGAAAAATAAACCTGGTCTTACCCGAGTTAGGATGGTATATGTGTACTTCCCAAAATCCCAGACAGGGCCAATTACGTTATTTGAAGAATGTAACATATTTTTCTTTACAAAAGTAGCAAACAAGGGAAGGTTAATATTCTTAATTGCAAGCTAACCAGCAACCTGTCAATGGCAGGCAGTCCTTCAAATGACAGATTTCACAGATTAGTGTTTGGAAGAAAGTTTTGCATAGAATGGATTTTTTTTTAAAAAGAAACCTTTCAAATCAAAGGCAATTGTGACAGAAACATTGGGCAGCAAATTCCAACATGTAAAATGTTAATCTCCATTTGCACATCAGGTTACATTTTTCTACCTCGCTTTTAATCCTGCCGAACAGACGGATAGTTTGAGCCTGGTATGTGATGACCAGGGTAAAAATTAAATGGTGTATTTATTTTGAGAATAATTGACAATACTAATCGCTGAGAAGGCAATGCTGCGAGCAATTATTCAAGAATCACACATTCTGCTGTTCGTAATAACCAGGAACAGATACCCTTATGCTCCTGTGTGTGCGTGTCCCCGACCTCACCTGGACGCCTCGTACTTACTGGTGCACTGCCCCTCATCCAAAGTGTTGAGCAGTCCCATGCTGGCTTGTGTCTTTCGCTTAGTGAGTGCTTACCCCTTCCCCCTACCCTCCAGGCTCTCGATAACTGGGTAGCTCAGATCAGAGCTGTATGCAGCCCCTTGAGAATCACTTCCTCCTGGACCCATAGCTCAATGCAGTGGTAAGACTGAACGGTTGGTATTCAGTACACTCTGCACAGGCACCTTCGAGCCGATTGTTCTGTACTTCCTTTCTTTTAAACGTTTATGCAATTATAGAGCGCTGTAGCGCAGAAGGAGGCTATTTGGCCCATCGTGCCTGTGCTGGCTCTTTGAAAGAGCTACCCAATTAGTCCCACTCCCCCCTGGCTCTTTCCCCATAGCCTTGCAAATTGTTAAAATATTTATAGGATATTTAACACTGCTCTGTTAGTTATTGGGTTGTGTAATATCTGCCCTACCCCTCCTCAGCTTCAAGTACCCCATCCAACACACTCTGCCTCCGCCTTGCGGCCTCTGTGTTCAAATCAAGACTTGTTGCACTGTTTCCTTTTTTGTTTTTTTAATTCATTCTGGGGGTGAGGTCATCACTGGCAAGGCCGGCATTTATTGCCCATCCCTCGTTGCCCTGAGTTTGAGTTAAGAGTGTTGTGGGGACTAGAATCACATACACGCCAGACCGGGTAAGGACGGCAGGTTTCCTTCCCTAAAGGGCATTAGTTAACCAGTTGGGTTTTTACGACATTCCACAGCTTCATAGTCACTTTTTTTTTTTTACTGATAGCTTTTTATTTCCAAAATCTGAATTCAAGTTCAGCGGTGGGATAATGTCGTCTGGATTATTAGTCCAGGCCTCTGGATTGCTAGTCCAGTAACTACATTACGGACAGGACTTCAAATCTTAACTCCCTCTGCCGCCTTGTCCTATAATCTAGAGGGGTTTAAGGTGGCGTCACCTCACCAGTACTTGATAGGGAGAGATGAAGAGGTGTGGAGCATAAGCGCCAGTATAGACCAGTTGGGCTGAATGGCCTCTTTCTGTGCTGTAAACTCTTAATACTTCCTGATTTACCTCTCATCCTTTCAGTCATGGCAACGTGCTTCAGACTGGGCTCTTCACCCAGGTTTCTGAATTAAAACCAGTTAAACCTCAGCCAGACTTGTCCCTCAGAGTGTACTTTACCCAATGCAACTACAGCCCCCACTTTGGAAAATCCTGCATGTACAATTTCTCCTGCACTGATTCAGGATGCGTAACCTGATTGATTTATTTTCTTCCCCCTCCCTTTCCCGCAGTTCCCAGCCCCGACTTCAGCTTCCTGGCAGACGAACATTTGGAAGTTTATGTCTCGGCGGCAGAAAACCCGAATCACTTCTGGATCCAGATCCTGGGCTCCAGGTGTCTACAACTCGACAACCTGACCTACGAGATGTCTCGCTATTATGGCAATGTCAGTGGTACGGTGAGTGCAGGTTGTACAACAACTTGCCTTTAACGCAGTGAAACGTCCCAAGGCGCTTCGCAGGAGCGTAAATCAAACAAAATTTGATACCGAGCCGCGTAGAGATATTAGGACAGGTCACCAAAAGATTGTTCAAGAGGCAGGCTTTGAGAGTCTTAAAGGAGGGTAGAGAGGCGGAGAGGTTTAGGGAGGGAATTCCAGAGCTTAGGGCCCAGGCAGCTGAAGGCACGGCCGCCAATGGTGGAGCGATGAAAATCGGGGATGCGCAAGAGGCCAGAATTGGAGGAGCGCAGAGATCTCGGAGGGTTGTAGGGCTGGAGGAGGTCACAGAGATAGGGAGCACTATTTACAGTGGAGGAGACGGGTTAGAGAAAGGACACTGGCTGAGGTAGTTTATGTATCTCCTTCTTCTATCGCTGAGACACGTGTTCAAATCCAGCCCAGAGCGACATCGCCAAAAATTATTAGGAACAGGAAAAGGTCTCTGGAGCCCATTCCTTTTTAGTGCATCTGCTCCACCTTCTCACCACATCCCTCAATCCTCTCTCTCCCTAGAAACGCATCTTGATCCCATTTGTACTGTGCAGGTCAATACTTACTCCACAATTCGATTACCTCTTCAATGACAAAAGTTCCCTCCAACTTCCCTTGGGTGTCCGCCATGGCTCACACTCTCCTGTGAGTCAGAAGGTTGTGGATTTGAGCACGTACTCCAGGCCGACATTCCCAGTGCCAGTGCTGAGGGAGCGCTGCACTGTCGGAGGCGCCGTCTTTCGGATGAGACTGAGGCCCCGTCTGCCCCCTCGGGTGGACGTAAAAGATCCGACTGCCACTATTCGAATAAGAGCAGGGGAGTTCTCCCCAGTATCCTTGCCGATATTTATCACTAAAACAGATTATCTGATCATTATCACATTGCTGTTTGTGGGATCTTGCTGTGCGTAGATTGGCTGCCGCATTTCCTACATTACAACAGTGAGTACACTTCAGAAGTACTTCGTTGGCTGTAAAGCGCTTTGGGACATCCTGAGGTCATGCAAGACACGTTAGAAATGCAAGTCTTTCTTTCCCTTTCTCTCTTTCCTTTTTGTCTCCTTTCTTTTCATCTTCCTTTCCTTACAAAATGCCCGCAGGGGGAGGAGTTCACCCCAAAGCTGGGGAACATCGTGGCGGCTCCATTCCAGGACGACGGCTTTTGGTACCGAGCGCGAGTGCTGGGTTTCCTGGAGAGCGGGAACGCCGACCTATATTACGTCGATTACGGAGACAACAGGGAGGTTCCGATCGGGAAGCTGCAGATCCTGAGGTCAGTGTGATGTTTCCCCCCCCTTCTCCTTCAGTCCCAGGCGGGCTGAGCCATGCTGGGGGGGGCTACGGCCCTTTTTCACTTTTTTTTTTCCTCGCATTTTTTTTAATTTACTTACTCCCATCCTCTGAAATATGCCAGGAAATTCAACAATGAAGGAGTTTACATCTAGCAATGATTTTTCTGTTCTGGTTTCAGGAGTGATTTCCTGAGCCTCCCGTTCCAGGCCGTGGAATGCAGCCTCGATGGAATCCAGCCAGTCGGTGAGTTATTTTCATCCAACCATTCGACCAACTAGAAGGGTGGGCCTGAAGAGTCATCGGACTCTGGCAAGTCCAGTTCTGCAGGGAGACAACTCGCATTTATACAGTGCCTTTAACTCAGTGAAACGTCCCAGGGCGCTTCATAGGGGTGTAAACCAGTCAAAATTTGACACCGAGCCACATAAGGAGATATTAGGACAGGTGACCAAAAGCTTGGCCAAAGAGGTAGGTTTTAAGAAGCATCTTAAAGGGGGAGAGAGAGAGGCGGAGAGGTTTAGGGAGGGAATTCCAGAAGTTGTTCCAAGAATAGAGTTGAGCACGACCACCTCTGGTTTCTTGTGGGCATCTCTCAAAGCCCAAAGGTTGCCCCTAATTTTGCCCAAAATTGAATCTCCCCAGAGGATGGCTGGTGTAGGGAATAGGAAATCTCACTGGTGCAGCAGGAAGTGCCTTACTGAGGCGGAGAAACTTTTTTGGCAGTGGCGAGGGAGTTTTGCTTTGCGCCTAGCTATCTGGCTTGGGCGTTTTTATTGATGGCGGGCCCGTGAGTTGGAGAGCGTTCCGTTTCCCCAGCACTAACATCCCGCACCTCGAGCGTCACCATTCACGGTAGCTGAGGCCTTCAGGCCAGGAAGGGTCTTGCTTGGATGCTCGTTCTGTACTGAGTTAGCTTCGCTCGCCAAGGGCAGAGGCTGAGGCACTGCCATCGGCCCCTGGGCTAGAGAGGAGAAAGATCAGCCAGGGTTTTCTGATGCGGCTGAAAAGTGCAGAGGTTGCATGGGAGCAGGATTGGGCTCAGCTGTGATGCAGCATGTGGTCAAATAGCCTGGCGCTGCTTCAAGAATGTCTTTTAATATTACATAGGAGTTACAGCGCAGAAACGGGGCACTCAGCTCAACTGGTATATTTGAAGGGAAAAAATTTGTAGGGCTACGGGGAAAGAGTGGGGGAATGGTACTAACTGGATTACTCTTACAAAGAGCCAGCATAGGCTCGATGGGCTGAATAGCCTCCTTCTGAGCTGTAACGATTCTATGGTCTATGCCGGTGTTTATGCTCCACACGAGCCTCCTCCCTCCCTACTTCATCTAACCCTATCAGCATATCCTTCTATTCCTTTCTCCCTCGTGTACATATCGAGCTCCCCCTTAAATCCATCGATGTTATTTGCCTCAACTACTCCTTGTGGTAGCGAGTTCCACATTCTCACCACTCTCTGGCCAAAGAAGTTTCTCCTGAATTCGCTATTGGATTTATTGGTGACTCTCTTATATTTATGACCCCTAGTTCTGGTCTCCCCCCCACAAGTGGAAACATCTTCTCTATATTTACCCTATCGAACCCCTTCGTAATTTTAAAGACCTCGATTGGGAAAACAAATTTTTACGCAGCGAGTTGTTCTGATCTGGAAAGGGCGGTGGAAGCAGATTCAATAGTAACTTTCAGAAGGGAATTGGATAAATACTCGAAGGGGAAAATTTTTGCAGGGCTACGGGGACAGAGCAGGCGGGAGTGGGTCTGATTGAATAGCCCTTTCAAAGAGCCGGCACATGCACGATGGGCCGAATGACCACCTCCTGTGCTGTATCGTTCTATTGCATCATCGGCGGGAGGGGAGGGGAGTGCGTGGCAGGGAAAAGGAGATTTTTTTTTAAAAAAAGAAGCAAGTGACTGAACACGAGGCCTGTGTTGTGCGTTGCAGGGGAGCAGTGGTCGGAGGAAGCAATGAATTGTTTCGACCGTCTCACGTACTGTGCTGAGTGGAAGATTCTCCTGGCTAAGATCTGCAGTTACTCACAGAGCGGAGGAGTCACCAGGCCGCAGGTGCAACTATTCGACCGAACCTGTGACCAGGTAGGGAATACACCCACAGTCGGTCCGCTCAACTCACCGCTTGGAGGGGGGGGGGTGGGGGGGTCATTTTAATTCAGCTCGCCGGGCAGGAATCTCATGGGGTCGGGTGGGATGCTGGTTTTTACACCCTGCCTAATACTGATTTAGTTGGCGAGTTAAACCGGGCGGGGTGTGAAGCCAGCATTGCTCCCGATCCAGTCAGTTCCCCGACGGGCGGGTCAGGTTAACATTTCCCCACCGTGTGCTTAGATTTGGGTGCCTCACATTAAGAAGCATAGAAAGGCCATGGAGAGGTGTTTAAGATGGATAAAGGATTCGATAGGGTCGATGGAGAGAAACTATTTCCTCCGGTGGGAGAGAGTCCAGAACAAGGGGGCAGAACCTTAAAATGAGAGCCAGGCCGTTCAGGGGTGATGTCAGGAAGCATTTCTTCACACAAAGGGGAGTGGGAATCTGGAACTCTCTTTCCCCCCCCCCCCCCCCACCACCCCTAAAAAAAACTGTTGAGGGGCTGGGAGTCAATTGGAAAATGTCAAAACTGAGAGTGAGATTTTTGTTGGGTGAGGGTGTTAAGGGTGTCGAAACTTACACTATACCAATGCATTAACACCTAAACAAGTAGTACAAAGAGAAACTTTATTGAGCCCAACTTGTATACAACTGGAAGAGCATCTCAAAACAATGGTTGAAGGTACAACTTCCTCGAGTCAGTGAAACAGCTCATGTTTATACAGTTCAATAAGGAACGCCCATCTGTTACAGAATATGGGCGTACACGTACATTCTTTATTGGCTCAGGTAGTTGGTCAATCAAGTACTGAGCCTGCCCCCAGAACATCCATAGCCATCTTATTATTTTTGCACGTAGGCCTGAGCATTCCCTTCCTTCCTACATTCCTGCCTCTTGTTATCAGTAGGGCTGAAGCTAGTCTCAAGGCCACATGGCCGTTCAAGAAACTGTATTCTTATTATATTCTTGTAGTCAGCTACACCCTTATCTTTAAGAGAGGCCAGGCTGTACTAAGCACCTGTTCAACTAACTTAATTATCAACATACCAAGGCTTAAACGTAATTACACAATTGTGCTTCTATGTGTACTGTAGCTAAACCTGTTGTGTGAGTTAAGTGAGTTAATAAAGAGTTAATATGGTCAAGTATCCCTTCATGCACTTCCACAAGGGTTAGGGAACCAAGGCGGAGATGGAGTTAAGATACAGATCAGCCGTGATCTAATTGAATGGTGTAACAGGCTCGAGGGGCTGAATGGCCTCCTCCTGTCTTTTTTTTAAAAAGAGTGCAGAAGAGATTTACTAAGATGATACCAGGGTAAAGGCTTTAGTTATGAGGAGAGGCCCCTGCCTGAAACGTTGAGTAGTCTCCTCTCTCCACAGATGCTGACTGAGCCGCTGAGTGCTTCAAGGATTCTCTGTTTATTTTGGTAGAGAAACTGGGGCTCGTTAGAACAAAGGTTAAGGGGAGATCTGAATGAGGTGTTCAAAATTATGAGGGGTTTTAATGAAGTAAATCAGCTGAGACGAATAGCATAGAGGGGAAGCTAGATAAGTACATGAGGGAGAAAGGATATGCTGATAGGGTGGGAGGAGGCTCGTGTGGAGCATAAACCAGTAGGGCCGAATGGCCTGTATCTGTGCTGTAAATCGGGTGAAAGCTATTTCCATTGGTCAGTGAGTAGGTAACGATTTTAAATCATCACCAAAAGATCAAAGGGAGAGGTTAGGAGAGTTATTTTGTTTGTGTAGAGGGTTGTTAGGACGTGGATTGCCTGATCCGAGACAGTGGGGAAGCAGAATCCTTTTTAAAAGGAGAAATATTTGTAAAAGAAAAATTAGTGTGAGGAATGGAACTGAGTGGAGAGCTCGTCCAGAGAGAGGGCGCAGTGGGCTGAATGGCCTCCTTCTGTGCTGTAAAATTCTCCCATTCTGTGAACTGTCTATAATATTGAGATTGTGCTTGCAATCCGGTTTGGATGTGTTTCTTCTCTCTTCCCCCGGAAGGTGCTGACTTGCTGGGACACGGGCGCTGGTTACCGCCTCGCCTAGTGACTATCGTTCATGTGTGACTCTAGACTGGGAGGCTATGCAACCGTGTGGGAACTGCAGTGGAGCCTGATTCCGACCTCTCCTGATAGCGGGGGTCACTGGATAGCAATCAGGAGCAGGATCCCTGCTGATTCCACCTCATCCCACTTTCTCTGTAGCCCCAGGATGCTGAGGTTCAGTTGTAGTGCCCCCCCCCCACCACTGCTCCATCTAAGATCTGATAAACTCTGATCAGTCAAGCAGCTATTGAAAGGCTCTGTTGTCTCTCGCCCTCTCCTGTTGGTACAGAACCTAGACATTGGAGACGAGCTGGTCCGACTGGGACACGCGATCCGGTGTCCTCGCCTTGCGGGCGTCACGGCCGGAGACGGGTTGGACGCAGACGGAAAGGCTGCGACGACATCTCTTCACGCACTGCTGGTAACGTATATTTCCCCAATCTTCCCCAGCCCTTTGCTGGCACTAGCGCTCCCACCGGGAGAGCTCCAGCTCACAGGTCAGGGAGGGCACAGGTCAGCTGCAGTGAGGGAGGAGAAATCGCCACAGCCCCACTCCAGAGGCTTGAGCCCCCCCATAATCCAGGCCGACCCTCCCAGTGCCAGTACTGAGGGAGCGCTGCACTGTCAGAGGTGCCATCTTTCAGATGAGACGTTAAACCGAGGCCCCGTCTGCCCCTCAGGTGGACGTAAAAGATCCCACAGCCACTATTTTGAAGAAGAGCAGGGGAGTTCTCCCTGGTGTCCTGGGACCGATATTTATCCCTCAACCAACATCACTTTTATTTTTTTTAAAACTGATTATCTGATCATTATCACATTGCTGTTTGTGGGATCTTGCTGTGTGCAAATTGGCTGCTGAGATTCCTACATTACAACAGTGAGTACACTTCAAATGTACTTCATTGGCTGTAAGGCACTTTGGGACATCCTGAGGCTGTGAAAGGCATGATAGAAATGCAAGTTTTTTTTTTCTTTGGTGCCCATGAGATTATTAATTCTTTAAAGAGGTGGCAGATATGGTGGCTGGGGGAAATGCAGTGGATGTGGTGTATATGGACTTTCAGAAAGCCTTTGACAAGATCCCACACAAGAGAAGAATGGCCTGTTTCTGCGCTGTAAAATTCTGTGTAGTAAACGGGGTAGAAAAGGTAGATTCAGAAGTCGGCTTCAACCCAAACCATGACAGTAGGACAAGAGGGCACCGAGTCAGACTGAGGTCCGGGGGGATTTAGGACTGACCTCCAGAAGTGTTTCCACACCCGGAGAGTGATCGACGTGTGGGACGGAGGGAAGTGGAGGCAAAATCCCTGGAATAGTTTTGAGACACGGTTGGATGCTGAGAGTAGGGAACTGGAGAAGGTGCAGAAAAGGTTTGCTAGAATGATCCCAGAACTGAGTGGTTATAACCAATCGGGAAAGATTGATCAGGCTGGGGCTCTTTTCTATAGAAAAGAGGAGGCTGAGGGGGTGACCTGATCGAGGCCTTTAAGATTACGAAGGGGTTCGATAGGGTGGACGGAGAGAAGATGTTTCCACTTGTGGGGGAGACCAGAACTAAAGGTCATAAATATAAGAGAATCACCAATAAATCCAATCGGGAATTCAGGAGAAACTTCTTTACCCAGAGAGTGGTGAGAATGTGGAACTCACTCCCACAAGGAGTGGTTGAGGTGAATAGTGTAGATACATTTAAGGGGAAGCTGGATAAACACAGGATGGAGAAAAGAATAGAAGGATATGCTGATAGGGTGAGATGAAGAAGGGAGGGAGGAGGCTCGTGTGGAGCATAAACACCAGCACGGACCTGTTGGGCCGAATGGCCTGTTTCTGTGCTGTACACTCGATGTAATTCTATGCAACTGTAAGCTTTTACTGGGTGGATGAGCTAGGATTGGCTAAATGGCCTTCCCTTCACCCCTATCCATCATGTGGCCCTGATCTTAAGCTGCCCGGTTGGAGGTTTAATATCTGCCATGTTATTCCTGGGGTGGGGAAGGTGGGGAGGAGGAGAAGGGGGAGGTGTACTCAATAATCATTGGTCTTTTATCCAGCGAGGAAGTCTGCAGGCTACTAACGGGGTGCGTTTGTTTGGGATAGAACGAGGTGACTGGAGGATTGGATGGAAGCCTGGTGTCTGAACTGTGTACGAGAAGCCCAGAGGAACCGCTAACCACATCCTGGCAGACTCACTCAGGTAACAGTGCGTGCGGGTGGAATCCTCCTCAACTAACCGTGGCCGTGCGGTTTCTCCTCTCACCGGCCTCTCAGCAGGGCGGCTCTTCCTCTTCCCCCTTTTTTTCCCTTCCTTTCTCTCCCCCCCCCCCCCCCCCCGCCTTTTTTTCCCTTCCTTTCTCTGTCTCCCCCCCCCCCCCCGCTAGGAACTATTTATTCAGCACCATGGACAGCACACGGAGCAGTAAAGCCTGTTCTCCCCCCCACCCCCCCCAAGTGGCTAATGGTGGAGGGCAGCTAAGGGACAACAGGGAAACGGAGACAAATATTTTATTGAGGGTGGAGGGGGGGAAAAGCCATGTGCTATTTTCATCCTGACACAAAAAATTGTGTTCCAGGAAGGGTATTAACATGGCAGGGGGCCCAGATGCTGAGCGATGTTCCCTGATGTATACTCGACGCGGATTCCCTGACGCTCGAGGTGCAAGGAGCTGATGATCTACATGGAAATCTATTTGTAAACCAATCATCGGATTTTACAGAGCAACAGGGACTCTTGGCAGGGGCAGAAAATGCCAATATCTGGTGTGTGTGTGTGTACACCTTCCGCTGTCTCCTTGTCTTTGGCGTTGCCCAGCTGCCTGGCTGGTAACCCACTGTTGCCAGCTACAATCCTCATGGCCCCTGTGTTTGTGATCTGTTACAGAACCTTCTCTATGCAGCAGTGAAGGGCTGGTCGTGGTGGAGGATGACTTTTTATAGGACTGCGGCCGACCATTCGTTCCAAGGTATGACTCGTCTGTGTGGTGTGTGTGTTCCCACTTTTCCGGGGAGGGGGGGGGGGGGGTTAAATGCTCTGTGATATGTTGAATTAATGTCTGTGCTACATTAGCTGATCCAGCCCTCCACCCCTTATAGTGGGCGTGTTCGTGGGAACACAATGGCCTGTATAATGTGGTAGCGCTGTTACAGTACTGGACTATATAACAACAACGTCCCTTCTGTGTAGCCACCTTTTTGCCCTGCTCCAGTCTGCCCCGCGGACTTATTTAAATTGCAGTCGGTGCTTAGTACAAGCTGTAACCCCACGCACCGCTTCGAGGGGATTAGAAGGGATTCAGTCCACAAAAGGCCATCGAAGATTAACCAGGTGTTATTTTACTTACTTCCGTCTGTCTGTTTGTGAATTCGGTGAACCTTTCACGAGGTGTGAACTCGTGAGTAAGCTGTTTCTCCCCGAAACAAACGGAGCACTTAACACTGCCAACGGATAATGGTTATTGCTTTTTTGGCTGCTGTAAGTGACTGTGGGTTTTAAACGTACACGTTTTAAGTGGTGGAGACTGCAGCATTGTGGGTGCGGTACAAATGACCTGCCTAGGGGAGGGGGGAGAATCAGCCAGGGCTCCTGCTCCTTATTGCTATTTGGTGACCCCTTTTGGAAACACTGTGGGGCCTGGACATCGAGCGATGATTCGACTTGTGAAGAATGAACGGGGTTTCGGGTGATTTTTCTTTTTTTTTTGCCTCCCCTAAAAGTGCTCGGTGTTGACGCTGGAATTTCAGAAACGCTTCGGGCTCTGGCTTGTGTGCGATGTCGACCGTCTCGCTGGCACTCGCACTCGCAGAATGGGCACTGGCAGCACCGATGGAACTGTACCCCATCTCTAGTCGTGCCCTTTTTAGGAGAAGGGAGGAGTTTTTTTTAAAAAAAAAAGTTAACTTCTGGTTGTGGTGAAGGTTTTTAACGGTTCTTTCTGTTCCCAGCAGGAGCGTGACTGGCCGGTGATTGATGGACAGATGTTAACAATTCGCCTCCATCACCCGAAAATTACTTGAATGTACAGTTCAGACCAGAACAGTGTTGGGAGTTTTTTTGGGGTTTTTTTTTTTTTGGTTAAAAGCCTTAAATCTGTCCGGTCTGTGCAAGGCTGGAGGAAGGCAGAGCTTGTTCACTGGGGAGGGAGGGGAAGGAGGGGGGGGCCCCCCCAAGAGATACGCACACCACCCCCCCCCCCCTCCACTACCTGAACACTGCGGAACTGCAAGGCGATGTGTTCTAGCCCTGGTCACTGCTGCAAGGACGGGGGGACGCCCTGTATCACAGCCAGGATTCTCCGAAACCCTCTTGGGGATGAAGTTTGGATTAGAAATTAAGATATGCTCTTTTTTTTGCCAAATAAACGTTCTAACCTCTGTTGGCTGACACGGACTAAATCCCCCCCCTCCCTCCCCAACTGGTTTTGCTCTCAGGTTTTTTGTTGTAAAAACCACTGGCATTGTTTTCCATTAATAACTTTGTGCAAAAATGATTTTATATTTTAAATAAACCCCCTCACCTCCGACGGCTCTGCAGTTAAATGCACCACTGAAGCAACAAGGGCCAGAACATCCCCGGCTCGATGTTTCACCAGCCCTGCTGAGCTAACTGATTTCAGCAGGGCTGCAGATAACTTCAGTGCTGCTGGCTGTGGAGGGGAATCAGACATTGTTCTTTATTGTTTTCTCGCTCTTGCGCTCTCTCTCTTCCGCGCGCTCGCGCTCTCTCGTTCTCATCACTAACCCCTGCTGGAAAGTTTGTGTAGGTAGATGTCCGGTGTGGAAGGAGCCAGGTTAGGCTGTGAGTCCCTTCACAGTCGACTCGCCCACACATTAAGATTGGCCGCTCAGGCGAGGTTTGAGAGAAAGCTTTGGTGCTTGGGGAGGAAGTTAATTTACAATCCACTAAAAAAGAAATTGTCGTCTCAGTGGAAAAGCCGGTAATCCCAAGGGGAATCGCCAGGAGTTGCTGGTCGATCAGGAATACTGGCGACCCATTTTCTTTTAGCCCACCCACTGCTTTTTCTTTTCCCCAGTTCCGTGTTTGCTGAAGTAAGTGACTGTGCAATAAAAAGAAAAACTGAAATTAAAGCTTGTTGAAAATTCAAAATCCCGCCTCCTGAGTTGCTTTATTTATTTATTCATCCATCCTACCGGGCTCGTTTCCTGCCTTGAGGTATAAAGAAAGAAAGAACTCGTATTTCTATAGCGCCTTTCACCACCTCAGGATGTCCCAAAGCACTTTACAGCCAATTACGCCTTTTTTTTTAAGTATAGTCGCTGTTGTAATGTAGGAAACGCAGCAGCCAAATTTGCGCACAGTAAGATCCCACAAACAGCAATGTGACGATGACCAGATCATGTATTCTTTCAGTGACGATGGTTGAGGCCCAGGACACCGGGGAGAACGCAAAATAGTGTCCGTGGGACCTTTTACGTCCACCTGAGGGGGGCAGACGGGGCCTCGGTTTAACGTCTCATCCAAAAGACGGCACCTCCGACAGTGCAGCACTCCCCCGGTACTGGCCCTGGGAGTGTCAGCCTGGATTATGTGCTCCGTGCTGGAAAGCCCACAATAGTGTAGCACTGTGGTATAGCAAATTGGGAATGTAATTCTTTTTTTAAACCATGCCAGCTGATCCCTTGCTGTACCGTTTACAGGTAGTCTGATATATTGGACATGGTTTGGGACTAGCACGTTCCAGTTCTGAGCCCAAGGAGCAACAGACGATAAGGCGTAGCATTTTAAATTTAAAACCACGGCACCTTTTGAGAAGTGTGGGGCCCATACCCGTTTAATACCAACGGGGATATTTTAAATCATGATGGCAGCTGTTTCGAGAGAAATTTTTTTTCCTCCTGAATCCAAATGTAGGTCAGAAAGTGCCTTTTAAAATAAATAATTTGGCACTTTTTAAAAACTAGTGACCCCCGGTCTTCTGCCAATCTGTAGAACGGGAACAATCTATCAATTGGGAGGCTACAGCCCTTTTCATTATTTTATAGACCTCTATCTCTACGTCTACGCTGCTCTACAGTAAATCTGATGTGGAGATGCCGGTACTGGACAAATGTAAGGAATCTTACAACACCAGGTTATAGTCCAACTGTTTTATTTGAAAATCACAAGCTTTCGGAGATTATCTCCTTCGTCAGGTGACTTGTGATTTTCAAATAAAACTGTTGGGCTATAACCTGGTGTTGTAAGATTCCTTACTAAAGTAAATCGATCAAGGTCCTTAGTAAGCGACTCTGGTGCGCAATTGCCGTAGTGCAGGTGCATGTGCCTTTAAGGCTACGATGGTGCATTTGGTCTGTGTTCCTGAGCTGAATTGTCTAATCAGCTACTGGACAGGGTACAGGTCAGAATTCTGCCTTATTTAGACTGACTGAAGCTGTAGATAATGTGGCTCCATTACTGTGATCCCAGTATTTGCAATAAACAGTGTTATACTCGGAGTGTTACGGCAGCACTTCTAAATGGCAGAACATTCCACAGATGTTTCTTTCAAATAGTAACCTGGGAATCTCCCCATACCCCGACCAGATACTGGGGTAGCTTTTAGTGAGAACAGCACTTTGTTGATTGCGGATGGGATGGAACTGATCCAAAGTGTGAGAATCCTACCTCGATTTATCATCCACTGTAAAGGTTAAAAATCCTGGTCACACAAAGGGCTTTAAATACCTTCGATCTGCTGTTTTGAGAACTGTCTGAGGAGTTTGAAATACTACAAGTGAACAGCTGGTGGCACCAGAGGACAGCTGTGGGATCAAACCTTGCAAAGCAGTTGAAAGAACTTGCATTTATATAGCGCCTTTCACAACCTCAGGACGTCCCAAAGCTCTTTACAGCCCATGAAGTACTTTGTGAAGTGTAGTCGCTGTTGTAATGTAGGAAACGCAATTTGTGCACAGCAAGATCCCATAAACAGCAATGTGATAATGATCGGATAATTTTTTTTAGTGATGTTGGTCGAGGTATAAATATTGGCCCCAGGACACCTCCCCCCCCCACTCATCTTCGAAATAGTGGCCCGTGGGATCTTTTACATCCACCTGAGAGGGACAGACGAGGCCTCGGTTTAACGTCTCCTCCGACAGACGGCACCTCCGATAGCGCGGCGCTCCCTCAGTACTGGCACTGGGAGTGTCGGCCTAGATTATGGGCTCAAGTCTCTGGAGTGAGGCTCGAACCCACGACCTTCCGACTCAGAGGCGAGAGGGAGACCCACTGAGCCACGTTTGACACCACAATAATGTAGATGAGGCTTTGTCTATTCCAGAAAGAGACTAGATCGCCACCTCCTGTAACAGACTGACTTTGGAGAGAGGTTCAACGTCTAAGTATCAGGGCAGCTCACTGCCGCTAAATGTCCATCACAATCTCGAGCGTGGGCATTAGACCTATGGCCTTTGGTCTTCACCTGACAAGATAGTCCTGGCAAATGGAGCTGTTTTAAAGCAGAATCCCAGGGGCTCAGCCTTGCACAGTACTCAGTTAAACAGGCCAGGGAAGGAGTCAGGTTCTGCCTACTGTCCGTGTAGAATCAGCTGAGCAAAGCCTGGGTGACGTTGGGCGCACTGCAGCAGGCCTCTGTGCTCGGGATTAGAAGGCACTGGTCAGTGGAATTGAAAATCAGCAGAGACATGTAATGGGCAGCTGATCTGATATGGCCTGTTTTATACACTATCCCCGTGGGGGTAATTTTAACTTTGAGCGATGGCGTCTATACTCCACGCCCGATTTACCCTCCCATTCTGCAGTTATACACCATTGCTCCTATTAGTTCTATTATAGACTAGGGATTGTGTTTTATCTATTATAGAGGAATGGACAGGCATTGTGTGTGTATGTGGGGGGGTTTAGGGAAATCTCACTGTTAGTGCCAGTCTCCTTAATGTTCGGATCCAGCAACGGTAAAACGTATTTGTTACCAATTTAAATGAAAGATGGACTTTAAAACAGAACAGACTTTTGAAACCGACAGCTTTTCAGGAATTACTCGAAGTCCTGTCGATTTCCCAATTCATATCAAGGTTCACTGTTAACCATGTGAAGTCTGGACTGAATTTTATATTGTGTATGGGAACCAGGCTCATTATCCAAGGCCTTAATTCCTCCAGCATTAGATTGTGCCGCACATTGTGATTTAGGCGATTTTGGTAAATAGAAGGCCATTCAGCCCCTCGAACCGGGTAGATGGCGTTCTGTATCTTAACGCCATCTACCCGGTTTGGGTTCTGCAACCCTTAATCCCCTTACCCAACAAAAATCTAAAAATCTCAGTTTTGGGGGAAGAGAGTTCCAGATTTCCACTCCCCTTTACGATGCATTAGGCCCCAAGCAGTGTCACTCATTTGTGAAAGTTTGAACTTCTAACACTAGAACATTTCTGTGGAGACACCAATATCGACTCTGGAATACGCAAAACTGTGTTTTGCCTGTGAAAGAATGAGTGCAATTCCTGATTATAACAGAATCGAAACACCCGGACCTTCAGGGGACTTTTTTTTAGGTTTTATTCCAGTTATGTGGAGAGACTGGAGAAGCTGGGATTGTCCTCCTTAGAGCAGAGAAGGTTAAGGGGAGATTTAATAGAGGTGTTCAAAATCATGAGAGATTTTGGCAGGATCGATAGGGAGAAATTGTTTCCAGTGGCAGGAGGGTCGGTAACCAGAGGACACAGATTGAAGATAATTGGTAAAAGAACCAGAGGGGAGATGAGAATTATTTTTACGCAGTTACGAGCTGGAATGCACTGGGGAAAGAGCAGGGGGGAGCGGGATTAATTGGACAGCTCTTTCAGAGAGCCGGCACAGGCATGAAGGGCTGAATGGCCTCCTTCTGTGCTGTATGATTCCATGATTTATTTCATCATTATAAATACAGTACTTTCCGCTATAACACATATTTCAACCCATTTTTTGCGAGTACGAGGGAGTAGGTTGATTAAATAGGGATGTAGTGGTTACTGGTTGCTAGTAATTCAGAGGACGTGTGTTTAAATCCCACCCTGGCAGTTTGAGAATTGAGTTCCTCCCCCAGACTGTGTTTGATGCGCAGTCTGTGACCCCAGAAAATGAGGATAAATTCATGTAACTGGTTTTAAAATGCTGAATTTTAGTAGAATTCCGACTTACGCGAACCAAACCATAATTTCCCACTCGCGGGCAGCTGTGAGCACAGACTGTAGTAGCGGCTGGTGGACGAGGACCCCATAAATGGAGTCATCCTCGTTGAAGACAGATTAAGTTGGATTAGAATCTTCATTGCATTGAATTGAAACCTGAGTAACTATCGTAGAATTAAATACAGATGCAAGAATTCATTTGACACACCCGGATCATATCTACAGAAACTCTCCCCCAGTCACAACGTGATCCTGGTTATTAAGTGATTGCAGAGTTTATGTTTCCCTGACTCCAGCCCAGGGCAGTGATCGATCTTTGTGAAGTGCTTCCTGACGTTTGTTCTAAACCCTTCATCTTAGTCTCGTCTTCCTTCTTACTTTGTCCCAGTGTCCTGCAGATGTACCGTAACTTTATAGTGCTCAGGATTAATCTTCCCTAGTTCCCTTTCTATCCTGTATCCCATCTTTGGGAAGCTTTGGCAAGGATTGGCGGGAAGCTTCACTGTGTCTCCAATTGCATTTATATAGCGCCTTTAACATAGTGAAACGTCCCAAGGCGCTTCACAGGACTAAATTTGACACTAAGCCACATAAGGAGATATTAGAACAGGTGACCAAAAGCTTGGTCAAAGAGGGAGGTTTTTAAGGAGCGTCTTAAAGGAGGAGAGAGAGAGGCGGAGAGGTTTAGGGAGGGAATTCCAGAGCTTAGGGCCGGGGCAGCTGAAGGCACGGCCGCCAATGGTGGAGCGATGAAAACCGGGGACCCGCAAGAGGCCAGAATTGGAGGAGCGCAGAGATCTCGGAGGGGTTGTAGGGCTGGAGGAGGTTGCTGAGATGGGGATAATCCACGTTTCAGTGTAACTGCAGCCTGGAAACAGTATGTGGGCCTGAACAGACACCAGAAGGAAGCGGAGGCTGACTCGTTAGACTGCGGTCTAACTGCAAATTCCTCCGTTGCCCGTTCGGAAGCGACTCCTCCATCCATCAGAGGGTGGTGAACCTGTGGAATTCTCTACCACAGAAGGCTGTGGAGGCCAAGTCATTAGATAGGAGATAGATATATTTCTTAATGCTAAAGGGATCAAGGGATATGGGGAAAAAGCGGGGAACAGGGTACTGAGTTAGACGATCAGTACTGAAGGGCTGAATGACCTACTCTTGCTCCTATTTTCTATGTTTCTATCTGGAGACCATCTCTATTTATCAGCTCCAATTATTGTAAATAGAATAGGGGGAAAAAACCCTGAATTCTTCCTGAAAACTCTGAACTTAACGACTTTAAATTTCAAACCCATTCATTTATTAAAAAAAACTGAAAGCCTCTTGGCTCCACTCAGGGCCTGAGTTGTTAAATTTTAGAAAAGGGGGGAAAAGAGGCTAAGATGCGTTTCCAAACAGGCGCTGCGGCGGACACCTCGGCTCCGGGGGTCCTTCGCAGCTGTGGGTCGCGCCGTTGCCCGGGAGACGAGGCCTAGTTGGCGCGGGGCGGGCGAACCGACCTTTCGCCGCCGGGTTTTGTTGGGTGTTTTTCGGCCCCACGGTTCGGGATGTGGCGGCTCGGCCGCTTCCAGCTGCTGCGGGGCGGAGGGAGCGGGGCGTCAAAGAGCGGCCTCGGCCGAGGGGAGGCTGCGGACCGCGGGCTGGCGCTCAGCGCCGTCCTGGTGAGCGAGGGGACCGGGGGGGGAGAGGGGATTATCGGGGGAGAGAGAGGGGATTGGGATTATCGGGGGGAGAGAGGGGATTATCGGGGGGGGGGAGAGAGGGGATTATCGGGGGAGAGAGAGGGGATTATCGGGGGGAGAGAGAGGGGATTATCGGGGGGGGGGGGAGAGAGGATTATCGGGGGGGGGGGGAGAGAGAGGATTATCGGGGGGGGGAGAGGGGATTATCGGGGGGGAGAGGGGATTATCGGGGGGGGAGAGAGAGGGGATTATCGGGGGGGAGAGAGAGGGGATTATCGGGGGGAGAGAGAGGGGATTATCGGGGGGGAGAGAGAGGGATTATCGGGGGGAGAGAGAGGGGATTATCGGGGGGGAGAGAGAGGGGATTATCGGGGGGAGAGAGAGGGGATTATCGGGGGAGAGAGAGGGGATTATCGGGGGGAGAGAGAGGGGATTATCGGGGGGAGAGGGGATTATCGGGGGAGAGAGAGGGGATTATCGGGGGGGGGGGGGAGAGAGAGGATTATCGGGGGGGGAGAGGGGATTATCGGGGGGGGGGGAGAGAGGAGGATTATCGGGGGGGGAGAGGGGATTATCGGGGGGGGGGAGAGAGGGGATTATCGGGGGGGGGGAGAGAGGATTATCGGGGGGGGGGAGAGAGAGGATTATCGGGGGGGGGAGAGAGGGGATTATCGGGGGGGAGAGAGAGGGGATTATCGGGGGGGAGAGAGAGGGGATTATCGGGGGGGAGAGAGAGGGGATTATCGGGGGAGAGAGAGAGGGGATTATCGGGGGGGAGAGAGAGGGGATTATCGGGGGGGAGAGAGGAGAGGGGATTATCGGGGGGGAGAGGGGATTATCGGGGGGGAGAGAGAGAGGGGATTATCGGGGGGGGAGAGGGGATTATCGGGGGGGAGAGAGAGGGGATTATCGGGGGGGAGAGAGAGGGGATTATCGGGGGGAGAGAGAGAGGGGATTATCGGGGGAGAGAGAGAGGGGATTATCGGGGGGGGAGAGAGAGGGGGATTATCGGGGGGGAGAGAGAGAGGGGATTATCGGGGGGGAGAGGGGATTATCGGGGGGGAGAGAGAGAGGGGATTATCGGGGGGGGAGAGGGGATTATCGGGGGGGAGAGAGAGGGATTATCGGGGGGGAGAGGAGAGGGGATTATCGGGGGGGGAGAGAGAGGGGATTATCGGGGGGGAGAGAGAGGGGATTATCGGGGGGGAGAGAGGGGATTATCGGGGGGGAGAGAGAGAGGGGATTATCGGGGGGGAGAGAGAGAGGGGATTATCGGGGGGGGAGAGGGGATTATCGGGGGGGGGGGGGAGAGGGGATTATCGGGGGGGGGGGGGGGGAGAGGGGATTATCGGGGGGGGGGGAGAGGGGATTATCGGGGGGAGAGAGAGAGGGGATTATCGGGGGGGGAGAGAGAGAGGGGATTATCGGGGGGAGAGAGAGAGGGGATTATCGGGGGGGAGAGAGGGGATTATCGGGGGGGAGAGAGGGGATTATCGGGGGGGAGAGAGGGATTATCGGGGGGGAGAGAGGGGATTATCGGGGGGGGGGGGAGAGAGGGGATTATCGGGGGGGGGGGGAGAGAGGGGATTATCGGGGGGGGGAGAGGGGATTATCGGGGGGAGAGAGAGGGGATTATCGGGGGGGGGGGGGAGAGAGAGGGGATTATCGGGGGGGGGGGAGAGGGGATTATCGGGGGGGAGAGAGGGGATTATCGGGGGGGAGAGAGGGGATTATCGGGGGGGGGGGGAGAGAGAGGGGATTATCGGGGGGGAGAGAGGGGATTATCGGGGGGAGAGAGAGGGGATTATCGGGGGGGGGGGGAGAGAGAGGGGATTATCGGGGGGGGGGGGAGAGAGAGGGGATTATCGGGGGGGAGAGGGGGGATTATCGGGGAGAGAGGGGGATTATCGGGGGGGGGGAGAGAGAGGGGGATTATTGGGGGGAGAGGGGGGGGGATTATCGGGGGGGAGAGGGAAACAGTGGTGTAGTGGTCATGTTACTGGACTAGTGACCCAGAGGCCTGGACTAATAATCCAGAGAACGTGAGTTCAGATCTCACCAGGCCAGTTTGAGAATTTGAATTCTGTTTTAAAATCTGCAAATAAAAAACTGACATCAGTAAAAGTGACCATGAAACTTTCTGTACACAGCGGGTTGGTCTGATCTGGAATTCACTGCCTGAAAGGGCGGTGGAAGCAGATTCAATAGTAACTTTCCAAAGGGAATTGGATAAATATTTGAAAGGCTATGAAGGTAGGGCGGGAGAGTTGGACTAATTGGATAGCTTTTTCAAAGAGCTGGCACAGGCATGATGGGCCGAGTGGCCTCCTCCTGTGCTGTAACTACTATGATATAATAGGTTGTCGTACAAACCCAACTGGTTCGCTATTGTCCCTTTGGGGTATGAAACCTGCCGTCCTTACCCGGCCTGGGCCTATATGTGACTCCAGTCCAACGTGGTTGACTCTTAGCTGCCCTCTGAAGCGGTCTAGCAAGCAATTAAATGGGCAATAAATGCCGGCCTTGCCTGCGACGCCCACATCCCGAGAATGAATTTTAAACATAAGTATAGCACTCTTCCTCTGTACTCAGTGGTGCCCCCCAGTGTCTTTCCCGATAGTCGCCTCTCACCGCGTCTGTGCGCCTTTGAGACGAGGTCCCAGCAACAGCCTCCTGGCTCTGTATATAAAGCCCGATACCTTTGTTCTCACAGCGCACGGTCATCGTGGAGCGATGGTGGCAGGTTCCGCCCCCCAAGGAAGGCAAGCCAGCCCGGCTGCACCCCAGGAGACACCTGGTGTTCAAACTGGTGGAAGACACGAAACGGACCCCTCAGGAGAAGCTGGAGCTGATCTTGACGCAGACCGTACCCAGTACGTATCTACAGTACTTCCTCTAACCCTCGTACAAAGTCACCTAACCAGTCCCTCATTCCCCGGTACCGATCCGGTAAACCTTTGATGTGTTTCTCTTCCCCCCCCCCCCCCCCACCCTTTCGGCAGAACTCGGAGGCCGAGGGGACACGGTGTTTGTGAAGAAGTCGATCGGTCGCAACCGCCTCCTCCGGCAGGCTCTCGCCGTCTACGCCTCACCGGAGAACAAGGCCGCGTATGAGCAGGAGAGACGGGTCAGTGCCACCTTGCTTTTATTTATTCTTGAACGCGCCTTTTTTCCCCAAGTCCCCTCTCCCGTTCCCAGTCCCCCGAGAGACGGGGGTCGCAGCACGAGTCGCTGCCGCCCGGGACCGCGAGGGGGAGGAATTGAGTCGAATGATCCTTCTAAACGGGGTTCCTTGTTTTGCGACAGCTGCTTCGAGAGGGGAAACCAGAGGAGCGAATACAGACACGGACCGGAGAAATGGTGAGTGTCGACATACTGCTTTTGTAATCTCTCTCTCTCCCTGTAACCTCCTCCAACCCTCCGAGATCTCTGCGCTCCTCCAATTCTGGCCCCTTGCGCATCCCCGATTTCTATCGCCCCACCATTGGCGGCCGTGCCTTCAGCCGCCTGGGCCCTAAGCTCTGGAATTCCCTCCCTAAACCCCTCCGCCTCTCTCTCCTTTAAGACACTCCTTAAAACCTACCATTGACCAACCTGTCCTAATATCTCCTTACGTGGCTCGGTGTCAAATTTTATCTGATTAACGCTCCTGTGAAGCGCCTCGGGACGTTTTACGATGTTACAGGCGCTGTATAACTGCAAGTAGTCGTCGTAGTACAGCACAGTTTATTTGCTGTCACTCAGGAGCCCAGGCGATGGGTCAGGGCCCACAGTGCGGGGCACCACCATAGTTTAAAACAGTACTTGAGAAGGTGAGGTTCTCGGTAAGCAGAGGACACAGATTTAAGATAATTGGTAAAAGAACCAGAGGGGGAGATGAGGAGAATGTTTTTTACGCAGCGAGTTGTTCTGATCTGGAATTCACTGCCTGAAAGGGCGGTGGAAGCAGATTCAATAATAACTTTCAAAAGGGGAATTGGATAAATACTTGAGAAGGAGAAATTTGCAGGGCTACGGGGGGGAAAGAGCAGGGGGGGAGTGGGAATAATTGGATAGTTCTTTCAAAGAGCCAGCACAGGCAGGATGCTCATCAAATACTGGAAGAATATCAGTGCTGGGGATCTAGTGTCAGCATCAAGAGGGTTAGATACAGAGTAAAGCTCCCTCTACACTGTCCCATCAAACACTCCCAGGGCAGGTACAGGGTTAGATACAGAGTAAAGCTCCCTCTACACTGTCCCATCAAACACTCCCGGGGCAGGTACAGGGTTAGATACAGAGTAAAGCTCCCTCTACACTGTCCCATCAAACACTCCCAGGGCAGGTACAGCACGGGTTAGATACAGAGTAAAGCTCCCTCTACACTGTCCCATCAAACACTCCCAGGGCAGGTACAGCACGGGTTAGATACAGAGTAAAGCTCCCTCTACACTGTCCCATCAAACACTCCCAGGGCAGGTACAGGGTTAGATACAGAGTAAAGCTCCCTCTACACTGTCCCATCAAACACTCCCAGGGCAGGTACAGGGTTAGATACAGAGTAAAGCTCCCTCTACACTGTCCCATCAAACACTCCCAGGGCAGGTACAGGGTTAGATACAGAGTAAAGCTCCCTCTACACTGTCCCATCAAACACTCCCAGGGCAGGTACAGGGTTAGATACAGAGTAAAGCTCCCTCTACACTGTCCCATCAAACACTCCCAGGGCAGGTACAGGGTTAGATACAGAGTAAAGCTCCCTCTACACTGTCCCATCAAACACTCCCAGGGCAGGTACAGGGTTAGATACAGAGTAAAGCTCCCTCTACACTGTCCCACTGTGATTCTATAATACGTTCTGCTTCCACCAATCAGACCGTTGAGTTCCTGAAGAATTCCAAGCTGTCGGTGAGGATGAAGAATAACGTGAAGTGGGAGCTGAGCAAGGAGATTGTCTGTCGGCAGATCCTGAGGGAGGTGAGTGTGGACCTCGGGTTCCCCGCCTGGCTGGCAGCGCCCGGTGCTGTTCTGAGCCGGGAGGGCCCAGATCCCCCTCCCCGGTCAGTGCTGAGTTAGTTGGTCTTGACCGCTGCAGCAGTTGAGGTGGTGCATGGGCGGATCCATTGAAGTTGGAGGGGGGTGGTGTGAGGGGTACGCTCAATCTATTTTGACCCAGATAATGTCCTCCCTCTCTTGCCACCATCACTCCAAATCCCCCAAGGCTGCCCAGCATCACTATATATTGCCCTGGGGCCAATATGCATCCCTTAACCAACATCGCTAAAACAGATGATCTGGTCATTATCTCATTGCTGTTTGTGGGATCTTGCTGTGCGCAAATTGGCTGCCGCGTTTCCTACATTACAACAGTGACCACACTTCAAAAAAAGTACTTCATTGGCTGTAAACGCGCTTTGGGACGTCCTGAGGATGTGAAAGGCACAACAGAAATGCCAGTCCGGGAGAGGTGAGGGGGTGAGGGAGAAACGTCAAAAGGGGAACGGCTGCACCCTCCCTGGAGAATGTTAGGTTGATTCAACACCCGCAGTGATTTAGGAGCTCGGGCTTCACTGTGAGCGGCCTGTGGGAACCAGGGGAGGCGCCTGTCCCTCATCAAAAGATCAATTAAATAAACCCTCCACGTTTCTTCCTCAGCTGCGAGTGTTTGTACCGCCCGAGGCGCTGAAGATTCCCGATGAGTCGATCACTACCTGGGGTGAGCACTGGTGTGAAATAACGGTGAGTAATTGTGAGCACCTTCCACTAGGATGAGTTACACAATTTCCTCCTCCTAAACTACTTTTATGCCCATCATATACTGGAGGGATATCAGTGCTGGGGATATAGTGTTAGCATCAGGGAGTTAGATAGAGTAAAGCTCCCTCTACACTGTCCCGTCAAACTCTCCCAGGGCAGGTACAGGGTTAGATACAGAGTAAAGCTCCCTCTACACTGTCCCATCAAACACTCCGAGGGCAGATACAGGGTTAGATACAGAGTAAAGCTCCCTCTACACTGTCCCATCAAACACTCCCAGGGCAGGTACAGGGTTAGATACAGAGTAAAGCTCCCTCTACACTGTCCCATCAAACACTCCCAGGGCAGGTACAGGGTTAGATACAGAGTAAAGCTCCCTCTACACTGTCCCATCAAACACTCCCAGGGCAGGTACAGCACGGGTTAGATACAGAGTAAAGCTCCCTCTACACTGTCCCGTCAAACTCTCCCAGGGCAGGTACAGGGTTAGATACAGAGTAAAGCTCCCTCTACACTGTCCCATCAAACACTCCGAGGGCAGATACAGGGTTAGATACAGAGTAAAGCTCCCTCTACACTGTCCCATCAAACACTCCCAGGGCAGGTACAGGGTTAGATACAGAGTAAAGCTCCCTCTACACTGTCCCATCAAACACTCCCAGGGCAGGTACAGGGTTAGATACAGAGTAAAGCTCCCTCTACACTGTCCCATCAAACACTCCCAGGGCGGGTACAAGAGAGGAAGTAATGATCAAACTGTACAGACTCGCCTTGAATCCTGTGTCCTGTTCTGGTCACCGAGAAACGGGAGAGATTCAAGCCCTGGGGGCCGATCCCCAATATAAGGCGGGGGGGTGGTGAGTTAAGAGGAAAGGCTGGAGAAATTTGGGCTTGTCAGCCTGGAATGGGAGGCGTCCTGCGGTGATCTTCTAGAGGGATATCAGAGTAGTTACAGATCGAGATAATGTTAATCCTATTTGAAGTGTGGGTGTGGGCAGGCGCTGGTGTTTAAACGCTGGAAGCTGCGATCTGATTCCTACTCCCCGTGCTCCACAGGTGAACGGAATCGACACGGTCCGCATGGCCATGTCAGTGGTGAACTTCGAACTCCCAAAGACAAGGTACTACAAAGAGCGGCTGCTCGGTCAGCAGACACAGACGGCGGGAGAGGCGACAGAGACGGACCCCTGACCGCGGAGTGGGACCTCGGGAGTCGATGCGCTCGACGCTACCCTTCTGTACATCCCTGGGACTCGGATCGGCAGCTGGCCTACCGTGTGTGCCAGTCGGGACGTTCTGTGTGTGAGTGGGTGCGGGTTCAGCCCCCCCCCTCGGCTCAGACCGACACTGCAGTTAAGCGTGCTCGTCGGCCCTGTTATGAACTCTGCTGGACCAGTGTTACCTGTAACCGATCAATAAAGGAGTCGTGTCGAGCACTGAGTGACGTGTGAACATGGAGCCTGCGCACAACAAATCGTTCCCCCTTTACCCAGTGTGTGCTGTACAGACACCAGACGGGAGGGAATCATTCCCCCTTTACCCAGTGTGTGCTGTACAGACACCAGACGGGAGGGAATCGTTCCCCCTTTACCCAGTGTGTGCTGTACAGACACCAGACGGGAGGGAATCATTCCCCCTTTACCTGGTCTGTGCTGTACAGACACCAGACAGGAGTGAATCGTTCCCCCTTTACCCGGTCTGTGCTGTACAGACACCAGACAGGAGTGAATCGTTCCCCCTTTACCCAGTGTGTGCTGTACAGACACCAGACGGGAGGGAATCGTTCCCCCTTTACCCGGTCTGTGCTGTACAGACACCAGACGGGAGGGAATCGTTCCCCCTTTACCCGGTCTGTGCTGTACAGACACCAGACAGGAGTGTATCGTTCCCCTTTACCCGGTCTGTGCTGTACAGACACCAGACAGGAGTGTATCGTTCCCCTTTACCCGGTCTGTGCTGTACAGACACCAGACGGGAGGGAATCGTTCCCCCTTTACCCGGTCTGTGCTGTACAGACACCAGACGGGAGGGAATCGTTCCCCCTTTACCCGGTCTGTGCTGTACAGACACCAGACGGGAGTGTATCATTCCCCCTTTACCCGGTCTGTGCTGTACAGACACCAGACGGGAGTGAATGGTCCCCTTTTATCCAGCCCTACTCATTCAGATCTCACCTCTTCGATCCTCCCATCCCTGCTATCATGCTAATGATGTGCACTTTCCATCGCTCCAATACCATTAGGAACAGCAGAAGGCCATCCAGCCCCTCGAGCCTGTTCCAATTTTCGATTAGATCACGGCTTATCCGTATCCTAACTCCATTTACCCGTCTTTGCTCCATATCCCTTGATATCCTTACATAACGGATGACACAAAACTTGGAAATGTAGTAAACAGTGAGGAGGATTGTGATAGACTTCAAGAGGATATAGACAGGCTGGTGGAATGGGCGGACATGTGGCAGGTGAAATTTAACACAGAAAAATTCGAAGTGATTCATTTCGGTAGGAAGAATGAGGAGAGGCAATATAAACTAAAGGGCACAATTCTAAAAGGGGTACAGGTTCAGAGCGATCTGGGGGTATATGTGCACAAATCATTGAAGGTGGCAGGGCAGGTTGAGAAAGCAGTTAAAAAAGCATACAGGATCCTGGTCTTTATAAATAGAGGCATAGAGTACAAAGGCAAGGAAGTCATGGTGAACCTTTATAAAACACTGGTTCGGCCACAAATGGAGTATTGTGTCCAGTTCTGTGCACCGCACTTTAGGAAAGATGTGAAGGCCTTAGAGAGGGTGCAGAAGAGATTTGCTAGAATGATTCCAGGGATGAGTGACTTTAGTTACATGAATAGACTGGAGAAGCTGGGGTTGTTCTCCTTGGAACAGAGATGGTTGAGAGGAGATTTGATAGAGGTGTTCAAAATCATGAAGGGTCCAGACAGAGTAGATAGAGAGAAACTGTTCCCATTGGCGGAAGGGTCAAGAACCAGAGGACATAGATTTAAGGTGATTGGCAAAAGAACCAAAGGTGACATGAGGAAAAACTTTTTTACACAGCGAGTGGTTAGGATCTGGAATGCACTGTTAGGGTGGGTGGAGGCAGATTCAATCATGGCCTTCAAAAGGGAACTGGATAAATACTTAAAAGGAAAAAATTTGCAGGACTACGGGGAAAGGGTGGGGGAGTGGGACTAGCTGGATTACTCTTGCATAGAGTCGGCATGGACTCGACGGGCCGAATGGCTTCCTTCCACGCTGTAACCTTTCAATGATTCTATGATAAGCAAAATCTATCGATCTCCGACTTGAAAGCTCAAATTGACTCCCAGCAACCACAGCGTTTTGGGGAGAGAATTCCAGATTTCTGTATGAAAGAAATGTTTCCTGATTTCACTCCTAAACAGCCTAGCTCAGATTTTAAGATTGTGCCCCCTTGTTCTTGATTTCCCCCACCAGAGGGAATCGTTTCTCTGTATCTACCCTAACGAATCCTTTAAAAATTTTAGACACCTTGATCAGATCACACCTCAACCATCTAAACTCAAGGGAACACAAGTTAATGCAACCTGTCCTCATAATTTAACCCTCCAAGCCCCGGTATCGTTCTGAATACAGGTTGTCCAAAAATATCATAGGAACATGAGGCCATTCGGCCCCTCGAGCCTGTTCCGCCATTCAATTAGACTGTCGGACTCCCAACTGCGACCGAACCAAGGCCTCGAGCAGAATCGCCCATGTTCCATGCGTGGTGTTCGGTGCTCCGGTGTGTAGAAGCCCCAGGAGGAATGGGTGAGGTAACGGTGGTGATCGGGGGGGGGTGGGGGAGGACCAGACTGGACCCCAGCGAGCGTCAGCCCGTTCAGCGGGGGAGACGGTCCTTTTTAAAACCGGGGGGAGGGTCCAAATCTGGAAGAAACGGGGCAGCAGTTCAGCGTGTAGCGACACAAAAGGGGGCATCCCTTCTCGAACGCAAGGGAAATAATCACAAACACCCTCGCATGGACGATGAAAGGTAGACGGTTTAATTAAAAGGTAGCGACCGGGGCGAAGAAGGGATCGGATAATTCTTGTATGGTACAGGAGCAGAGACAACAGATTCGCATTGGGGTCGGTTAACAGTGATTCCAGGATTTGAATGAATAGTTTCATTAATAAGCAGCATAATAATTATATACTTATATTTAAAATTCCTCTACTTTCACTAAGTATTTCTTTACACACAACCACTAGGTCACGGAGTCCGGCAGCAATGCCGCAGGAGCAGCCAGCGCTGAGTCGGCCCCTCACGATGCGGCAGCTTTAAGGGCTGCAGCAGCAGCGGCACGGGGAGCGGGTTACGGCAGGACCTGTGCTTTCATCTTCAGGCAGGCGACGGCTCATTGAACGGCCAGCAGGACCGCGGGGAGACACTGAGTCAGGAGAGAGAGTCCGAGGAAGCTCAGGCTTTGGACGGGGGACGCAGCTGGAAAATGAAAGGGAGAGAGGCAGGTTATCCAACTTTTCGCTCCATCCCTGTTCGGAATTCAGCACCGATTACATAGAATTTACAGCACAGAAACAGGCCATTCGGCCCAACTGGTCCATACTGGTGTTTCTGCTCCACACGAGCCTCCTCCCTCCCTTCTTCATCTCACCCTATCACCATATCCTTCTATTCCTTTCTCCCTCATGTGTTTATCTAGCTTCCCCTTAAATGCATCTATGCTATTCGCCTCAACCACTCCATGTGGTACTGTGTACAGTTTTGGTCTCCTTATCTAAGGAAGGATATACTTGCCTTAGAGGGGGTGCAACAAAGGTTCACTAGATTAATTCCTGGGATGAGAGGGTTGTCCTATGAGGAGAGGTTGAGTAGAATGGGCCGATACTCTCTGGAGTTTAGAAGAACGAGAGGTGATCTCATTGAAACATATAAGATTCTGAGGGGGCTTGACAGGGTAGATACTGAGAGGATGTTTCCCCTGGCTGGAGAGTCTAGAACCAGGGGGCATAGTCTCAGGATAAGAGGTCGGCCATTTAGGACTGAGATGAGGAGGAATTTCTTCACTCAGAGGGTTGTGAATCTTTGGAATTCTCTACCCCAGAGGGCTGTGGATGCTCAGTCATTGAGTATATTCAAGGCTGAGATCGATGGATATTACTGGGGGAATCGAGGGATATGGGGATAGGGCGGGAAAGTGGAGTTGAGGTCGAAGATCAGCCATGATCTGATTGAATGGTGCAGCAGGCTCGAGGGGCCGAATGGCCTACTCCTATTTCTCATGTTCTTATGTGGGAGCGAGTTCCACATTCTCACCACTCTCTGGGTAAAGAAGTTTCTCCTGAATTCCCGATTGGATTTATTAGTGACTCTCTTATATTTATGACCCCTAGTTTTGGTCTCCCCCCACAAGTGGAATCATCTTCTCTATGTCTACCCTATCGAACCTCTTCATAATTTTAAAGACCTCGATCAGGTCACCCTCTCAGTCATCTCTTTTCTAGAGAAAAGAGCCCCAGCCTGTTCGGCCTTTCCTGATGGTTATAACCTCTCCGTTCTGGTATCCTCCTTGTAAATCTTTCTTTGCACCTTCTCCAGGGCCTCGATACCCCTTTTTTTGTAATACGGAGACCTCGCACGTACCCCCAAGCGTGGTCTAAACGTTCAGGCGTTTGGAGAGACGGTTCCATTCCAGCCAAATTCAGAAAATAAAACAGACGGTGGAACGTTTTTGATGAGGGACCCGTCAGCAGATGGTCTCGGTGAATCCAGTTTGAGGGAGGAAAGCTCCTTCAGGAACCTCCTCCTGCCCACGTCCCTTTGTTAAACTTCGTGTACTTGGTTCAGTTCCCTACCTCCGCCAGTCGGGGTCTTGATGCTCGAGGCCACTCGATGGTAGGGGATGCCCAGCGCCTCCGACACGGCCGCCCTCTGCTCCTCGCTGGCCCCCTTCATCTGTTCCTCGGTCACAGCCGCAGCATTCGCCGGTCCGAGGCTGTTCAGCTGGGAGACGGAGAGCGCCTGGGCGGAACGCAACCGCTCGTCAGTGCCCGTCTTTGCATCCGAGGTTCTCCCCCCCCCGCCCCCCGCGGGCGCCGACGCTCACCGGTCCGCCCTCGCCCGGCGGCCACCTCCGCCGGGCAGCGAGGGTGTTCGACCGTGGGGTGGGTGGGTGTGGCAGCCGAGTCCGATCCTGCCCTTAACCAAAGTCGACACGCACGCACACACTCGCGTATTTTACAGCATTGAATGGTGATCAGGAATAGTCGGGGGGGGGGGGGGGCCACATCCTGGCCGATTATTTAGCCCCCCCCCCAGCCCAGGGGCGCTAAGGCTCATTGTATCTCCTCCGGGCCGAGATCAGCTCGCCCGGCGACAAGCGGGGACAGAACCAGGGATGTTCCTGATCTGCCCCACCCGCCCGGGGAGCGGAGGTTCCCATGGGCCCGCCCGCTGATGCACCGTTCGGCTACGGTCATGAACCGAAAGAAGGTCTGACCCCACCCTCCGACCCCCCCAGATCCGCCACA
This sequence comes from Heptranchias perlo, assembly GCF_035084215.1. Lineage (NCBI taxonomy): Eukaryota > Metazoa > Chordata > Chondrichthyes > Hexanchiformes > Hexanchidae > Heptranchias > Heptranchias perlo. The sequence goes on along the minus strand of NC_090368.1, from coordinate 2,793,346 downwards.
AACAGCACTCTGTCTCCCTGAGGAAATAGGTTCTGGGAATACTCACCCGGAATCTGTGGGGCGGGATGAGGCCGACAGCCGTGGTGCTGAGAAAGGGCATCATTTGGGGATCCAGGCTCTTCAGATCGTCAGTGCTGGATCCGGCTACACGGGGTGGGGAAGGGTGGAGAACGACAGCAGGTTATTTTTATACAGTGGGACACGTCGAGGTGCATTGGCTTGGACACTGCCTTTCACTTCAGGCTCGGTTTAACGTCCCGTCCGAAAGACAGGACGTCCCAAGGCGCTTTACAGCCAATGAAGTACTTTTTTTTTTGAAGTGTAGTCTCTGTTGTAATGTAGGAAACGCCGTAGCCGATTTGCGCACAGCAAGATCCCACACACAGCAATGAGGTAATGACCAGATCATGTTTTTTTTTAAAAGATGTTGGCTAAGGGATAATTTTTTTTCCGGACACCGGGGAGAACTCCCCCTGTTTTTCTTCCGATAGTGGCCGTGGGATCTTTCACATCCACCTGAGAGGGGCAGACGGCACCTCCGACAGTGCAGCTCCCCCTCAGTACTGGCACTGGGAGTGTCGGCCTGGATTATGGGGCTCAAGTCCCTGGAGTGGGGCTCGAACCCTCGACCCTCTGACTCAGAGCAAAGCTCGACGGTGATGGAAAATTTCCCCGCTCTTAAGCCCTCCAGAGGGACTTGACGGAGGGAGTCTGTGACTGGGGGGATTTTTTTTAATCACAGCCTCCATGGCGACTCCCGATCTTACCAGCCACGGTCCCGAGCTCCGACAGCTGAGCTGCTGACCACTCCTTTACAGGCCCAAAGACCACGGCAACTTTTTCCTTCAGTTTGTCCAAGATCGCAGCAGGACAGGTCAGCCTCCCCAGGCTCGCAGCTGCCAATCTGTCATACAAGGACGAAAGAGTTCCCATGTTAATCCGGGTTAAGGTTAGACAGTAAAGCTCCCTCTACACTGTCCCATCAAACACTCCCAGGGCAGGTACAGGGTTAGATACAGAGTAAAGCTCCCTCTACACTGTCCCATCAAACACTCCCAGGGCAGGTACAGGGTTAGATACAGAGTAAAGCTCCCTCTACACTGTCCCATCAAACACTCCCAGGGCAGGTACAGGGTTAGATACAGAGTAAAGCTCCCTCGACACTGTCCCATCAAACACTCCCAGGGCAGGTACAGGGTTAGATACAGAGTAAAGCTCCCTCGACACTGTCCCATCAAACACTCCCAGGGCAGGTACAGCACGGGTTAGATACAGAGTAAAGCTCCCTCTACACTGTCCCATCAAACACTCCCAGGGCAGGTACAGGGTTAGATACAGAGTAAAGCTCCCTCTACACTGTCCCATCAAACACTCCCAGGGCAGGTACAGGGTGAGATACAGAGTAAAGCTCCCTCTACACTGTCCCATCAAACACTCCCAGGGCAGGTACAGGGTTAGATACAGAGTAAAGCTCCCTCTACACTGTCCCGTCAATGCCCTGGTTACCTGTCTCCCACCCAGTTGGTTTTAGTGCCACTCCCAACCCTCGAAATAGTTTATTTAATTGAGAAACACAGGTGCTGAGGCCCAGAGAGCAGGGCGGCAGGAAGGGTGAAAAGAGTAGGAGTGGAAAACAAGGTAAATCAGGAGATGGAAAGAAGCCTGGATTTTAAAAGCCTGTAGACTGGAGGAGGATGGGAGATCTCGGGGGGCGGGTGAGGAGGTCAAAGTTTTGATGCCTCGGGAAATGATGAGACGGAAAGGAGTTGGTGTAATGATCGTGGATTTCAACACTGACGATGGAGGGAGGGGGGGACAGAGTGTGTGGGACGAGGGAATTGGAGATTATTCTTTTTAGATCTTCACTGTCTTCATATCGAGACTCACCGCACCAATCTCCTGCTCTTAACACCTCCTTTCCCAGGACCTCGAATCTAACCTCCCTTGCTCCCTCCCAGGAATAACGACACGGTTAAAACAGGATCAGCATCTCTCGGAGAACAGCGGAACCGGCTTGCACTCTGTCCCCCGCCCCAAAGGCACAGGCCGCCCCGACCGGAGTGAGACGAGGCCCCCCTCACCTGATCGCTTCCCCCCTCAGCTGGGAGACGAGGGAGGCGTTCATTCCGCAGACGAAATTCCCAAGCCCGCTGAGGTCCACGGGTCCCAGGGCAGCGGCTGTCGTCCCGCTGAGCTTCAGGAATCGTCCCAACACGGCACTCTGCTGCGGGTCCGAGAGGTAAGGGAATCAGTACCGAGGGAGGGCTCGCACTGCTACTAGTACGCCTCTCCGCGTGCCCCCCCCCTCCACAAACTCCAACACTCTCCCCTCCTCTCCCGAACGCTCTTGGCTTCACCTCAGGTGGCCACTCGTACCCCACCCGAGTGGCCATTCGGTGAGTGCCTCCGGCTATTTGACTGTACTGTGCATCGTGGCAGAGTCCTTACCCAACTTCCAAACGCACATGCGATTTCCAGCGGGGGTCTCTGGACAGTGATCAGGAGTAGGAACCCTGGCTGATTTCCTCTCTCTCTAAGCCAGGGGTCTCTGGAAAGTGATCAGGAGCAGGAACCCTGGCTGATTTCCCCCTCTCTCTAACCCAGGGGTCACTGGACAGCGATCAGGAGCAGGAACCCTGGCTGATTTCCCCCTCTCTCTCTAACCCAGGGGTCACTGGACAGTGATCAGGAGCAGGAACCCTGGCTGATTTCCCCCTCTCTCTAACCCAGGGGTCACTGGACAGTGATCAGGAGCAGGAACCCTGGCTGATTTCCTCCTCTCTCTAACCCAGGGGTCACTGGACAGTGATCAGGAGCAGGAACCCTGGCTGATTTCCCCTCTCTCTAACCCAGGGGTCACTGGACAGTGATCAGGAGCAGGAACTCCGGCTGATTTCCCCCTCTCTCTAACCCAGGGGTCACTGGACAGTGATCGGGAGCAGGAACCCTGGCTGATTTCCCCTCTCTCTAACCCAGGGGTCACTGGACAGTGATCAGGAGCAGGAACTCCGGCTGATTTCCCCCTCTCTCTAACCCAGGGGTCACTGGACAGTGATCGGGAGCAGGAACTCCGGCTGATTTCCCCTCTCTCTAACCCAGGGGTCACTGGACAGTGATCAGGAGCAGGAACCCTGGCTGATTTCCCCATCCCACCTTCCACGCTCTGTAAACTTCAGCTCATCCAAAACTCGACTATCCTAACTCGCACCAAGTCCCATTCACCTCCGCACCCCGTGCTCGCTGACCTACGATGGCTCCCGGTCCGGCAACCCCTCGATTTAAAAATTCTCATCCTCGTGTTCAAATCCCTCCATGGCCCTCGCCCCCTCCCTATCTCTGTAACCTCTTCCAGCCCTACGACCCTCCGAGATCTCTGCGCTCCTCCAATTCTGGCCTCTTGCCCATCCCCGATTTCCTTCACCCCACCATTGGCGGCCGTGCCTTCAGCTGCCTGGGCCCTAAGCTCTGGAATTCCCTCCCTAAACCTCTCCGCCTCTCTCTCCTCCTTTAAGACGCTCCTTAAAACCTCCCTCTTTGACCAAGCTTTTGGTCACCTGTCCTAATATCTCCTGGTTTGGCTCGGTGTTAAATTGTGTCCGTGAAGCGCCTTGGGACGTTTTACTATGTTGAAGCTGCTGTATAAATGCACCTTGCTGTTCGACTAAATCCTTGAGGGACCGAGTTGCCAGTCGTTACCTGCTCCTGGGTCCAGGCTGGACAGGCCGAGATGCCTGCTAGGGTATCGATGGAGCTCAGCTCGAGCTGCTGCAGCTCACTCACGGACAGCGTGGTGACGATGCACTTCAGGATCGCAATGTCCTCCCCGGTGAAGTTGGAAACGGGTCCCCAGGCCTACGACACACAAAGGAGGCCCTTATAATAAACCTGGCACTGGGCATCGCTTACCTGTGCCTCTGAATCCTTACACTGCCTTGGCTCAGTGGGTCCCACTCTCGCCTCGGAGTCAGAAGATCGTGGGTTCGAGCCCCACTCCGGAGACTTGAGCACAAAATCCAGGCTGACGCTCCCAGTGCAGTACTGAGGGAACGCTGCACTGTCGGAGGGTCAGTACTGAGGGAGCGCTGCACTGTCGGAGGGTCAGTACTGAGGGAACGCTGCACTGTCGGAGGGTCAGTACTGAGGGAACGCTGCACTGTCGGAGGGTCAGTACTGAGGGAGCGCTGCACTGTCGGAGGGTCAGTACTGAGGGAGCGCTGCACTGTCGGAGGGTCAGTACTGAGGGAACGCTGCACTGTCGGAGGGTCAGTACTGAGGGAGCGCTGCACTGTCGGAGGGTCAGTACTGAGGGAACGCTGCACTGTCGGAGGGTCAGTACTGAGGGAGCGCTGCACTGTCGGAGGGTCAGTACTGAGGGAGCGCTGCACTGTCGGAGGGTCAGTACTGAGGGAGCGCTGCACTGTTGGAGGTGCCGTCTTTCAGATGAGACGTTAAACCAAGTCTGCCCCTCTCAGGTGGATGTAAAATTTATCCCTCAACCAACATATGAGGTTGACATATGAGAGACAGAGAGCGAGGAAACAGATGATAAAAACAGATGATCTAGTCATTTTCACTCCCGCCCAGCCCTGGAGTTAATCTCACCACCCCCCCCAGCGCCTGTTTAAACCTCGCACGTTGTGTTTTACCTCCACTGCCTTGTCCTTTAGAGCCGTGTGCTGCTCCTTCGAGAAGCCGCTGACCGATGCCAGCTCTTCGACCGTGTCCTCGAAGGTCTGCGCCGACATACAGGCGAGCTGCTCCCCCGCCCACTCTGAGTTGGCCTCTCCCAGCTCCCGGATCTGCTCACTCGTGGGAGCCACACTGCACGAAGATACTTAAATTGGCAAATAGAGGCGATGGTTAATTGTCGCCCGCGACAACGATTCACAGACAGCACAGTTCTTAATATTAGGTGAACAATAGCTGAGCCTCTGCATCGACTGACCCATTCCCTCAAGTTCAGGCCCACTGACCGCACTGTCACCATGTCTATAAGACAACTACTCCTCTCTCTCTCTCTGTCTCTCTCTCTGTCTGTCTGTCTGTCTGTCTCTCTCTCTCTCTCTCTCTCTCTCTCCCTCGCTCGCTCTCTCTCTCTCTCTCTCTACCTCCTCTCTGTCACTCTCTCAACCCAAGTATGGCACAGGTTAGATTAAAGCTCCCTCTACTATATCTCCCATTCTCTATGGCTATCTCTTCCTCTCTCCCAGTCTGACCATCTATCCCTCACTCCTCTCTCTCTCACTCCTCTCTCTCTCTCTGTGTCATTCTCTCTCCCGTTCTCTCTGTCTCTCTCACTCCTCTCTCTGTCTCTCTTTGTGTCATTCTCTCACCTGTTCTCTCTCTCTTTGTGTCATTCTCTCTCCCGTTCTCTCTGTCTCCGTCCCTCACTCCTCTCTCTCTCTCTCTCTTTGTATCATTCTCTCTCCCGTTCTCTCTGTCTCTCTCACTCCTCTCTCTGTCTCTCTTTGTGTCATTCTCTCACCTGTTCTCTCTCTCTTTGTGTCATTCTCTCTCCCGTTCTCTGTCTCCGTCCCTCACTCCTCTCTCTCTCTCTCTCTCTGTATCTTTCTCTCTCCCGTTCTCTCTGTCTCCATCCCTCACTCCTCTCTCTCTCTCTCTCTCTTTGTATCATTCTCCCATTCTCTCTGTCTCTGTCCCTCACTCCTCTCTCTCTCTTTGTGTCATTCTCTCTCCCGTTCTCTCTGTCTCCGTCCCTCACTCCTCTCTCTCTCTCTCTCTTTGTGTCATTCTCTCTCCCGTTCTCTCTGTCTCCGTCCCTCACTCCTCTCTCTCTCTCTTTGTATCATTCTCTCTCCCGTTCTCTCTCTCTCTTTGTGTCATTCTCTCTCCCGTTCTCTCTGTCTCCGTCCCTCACTCCTCTCTCTCTCTCTTTGTATCATTCTTTCTCCCGTTCTCTCTCTCTCTTTGTATCATTCTCTCCCCCATTCTCTCTGTCTCCGTCCCTCACTCCTCTCTCTCTCTCTCTGTGTCTTTCTCTCTCCCGTTCTCTTTGTCTCCGTCCCTCACTCCTCTCTCTCTCTCTCTCTTTGTATCATTCTCTCTCCCGTTCTCTCTCTTGCGTCTCTCCCTTTTCCTCCCTCGCTTTCTCCGTCTAGTTGAGGAGAGCGGACATTACCTGCCTGGGCTTTGCTTGAGTCAGGCTTCGCTGCGGCTCGCACAAGTATGTTGAAGATTTTGGCGTGGACGGCAGTGAGATCGAGAGTCGTGTCGAATTCCGGTGAGAGGGCGGAGCTTGGCGACGATTGTGAGGCAGTGAGTTGCAGTAGGGCGTCTTTTACACTAGTCTGGAAACACACACACCACAGTGTCAAACCAACGGGAGAAAGAACTTGCATTTCTGTCGCGCCTTTCACCACCGCAGGACGTCCCAAAGCGCTTTACAGCCAATGAAATATTTTTTTTGAAGTGTAGTCACTGTTGTAATGTGGGAAACGTGGCAGCCAATTCACGCACAGCAAGATCCCACAAACAGCAATGAGATAAATGACCAGATCATCTGATTTTTAGTGATGTTGGTTGAGGGATAAATATTGGCCAAATTAAACACAAACTGTGACCCCCCCCCCCCGATCCTTCGCCCTAACCGTGTAAGAGAGAGAGAGAGACCCTCGCATTTATCCACCACCTCATCACATCCTCGGGAAATACCCCCAACCCAACAGATTACTTTAGTAGCGCGGTCGCTTATTATTCAGGCAAACGCAGCAGCCAACTTGCGCAGAGCAAGATCCCGCAAAGGGAAAAGCAGGCGGACGGCCAGCCAGCCGATCTGTTTTTGGGCGGTGATTGGCGGAGGGAGCAGTGCTGGCCTCAGGACCCCGGGAGAAGGTTCTCCGCTGCTCTTCAAACAGCCCCGCGGGGGTCTTGAGAGCGGATGTCTGGATAGGCCAGACGGGGCCGAGACCAGGCCGCCAAACATCGCATTTACGTCCCTTCATGCACAATGAATGACTTGGAAGTGCAGTGACTGTTGTTTATGTAGGGAGGTGTGGCAGATATTTTGCACACAGCAAGATCCCGCAAACAGCCATGAGAGGCGGGCACTCACTTGTGGCCACACTTACCCAAATGACCAATCCGTTGTGCATGAGCCCAAGGCCGCGACTGGTGGGTAGGCTATTTGACTGTGGGGGTCATCGTAATCAAGGATGATCCACCTGATTCGCAAACATTCCCTCTGGATAACGGTGATGAGTGGGGTCCTCGACTGATTTTCTTTCCCCTCTTCCCCAGCCCAGGGTGTTGAGAGCACTAATTTTAATCTCCATAGACCTGGTTTTGACTCACCGTGTCGGGGAGCTGAAGCAAGATTTCCCCTCCCAGTAATGTTATCATTGATCCAAGAGAGGTCACTGTATCCGCCGTCCATTCAGAGATATTTCTGCAGAGGAAACAGAAAAGAAACATCAGCCCAACACCAGGTGATCGGGGTAGGACCAGGAGAGAGAGAGAGAGGGACATCCATTACCCCAACACCAGGTAATCGATGTAGGACCAGGAGAGAGAGAGAGAGAGGGACATCCATTACCCCAACACCAGGCGATCTGTGTAGGACCAGGAGAGAGAGAGAGAGGGAGAGAAACATCCATTACCCCAACACCTGGTGATCTGTGTAGGACCAGGAGAGAGAGAGAGAGAGAGAGAAACATCCATTACCCCAACACCTGGTGATCTGTGTAGGACCAGGAGAGAGAGAGAGAGAAACATCCATTACCCCAACACCTGGTGATCTGTGTAGGACCAGGAGAGAGAGAGAGAGAGAGAGGGACATCCATTACCCCAACACCTGGTGATCGGTGTAGGACCAGGAGAGAGAGAGAGAGAGAGAGAAACATCCATTACCCCAACACCTGGTGATCTGTGTAGGACCAGGAGAGAGAGAGAGAGGGACATCCATTACCCCAACACCAGGTGATCGGGGTAGGACCAGGAGAGAGAGAGAGAGGGACATCCATTACCCCAACACCAGGTAATCGATGTAGGACCAGGAGAGAGAGAGAGAGAGGGACATCCATTACCCCAACACCAGGCGATCTGTGTAGGACCAGGAGAGAGAGAGAGAGGGAGAGAAACATCCATTACCCCAACACCTGGTGATCTGTGTAGGACCAGGAGAGAGAGAGAGAGAGAGAGAAACATCCATTACCCCAACACCTGGTGATCTGTGTAGGACCAGGAGAGAGAGAGAGAGAAACATCCATTACCCCAACACCTGGTGATCTGTGTAGGACCAGGAGAGAGAGAGAGAGAGAGAGGGACATCCATTACCCCAACACCAGGCGATCTGTGTAGGACCAGGAGAGAGAGAGAGAGAGAGAGGGACATCCATTACCCCAACACCAGGTGATCTGTGTAGGACCAGGAGAGAGAGGGAGAGAGGGACATCCATTACCCCAACACCAGGTGATCTGTGTAGGACCAGGAGAGAGAGAGAGAGAGAGAGGGACATCCATTACCCCAACACCAGGTAATCGATGTAGGACCAGGAGAGAGAGAGAGAGAGGGACATCCATTACCCCAACACCAGGCGATCTGTGTAGGACCAGGAGAGAGAGAGAGAGAGAGAGAAACATCCATTACCCCAACACCTGGTGATCTGTGTAGGACCAGGAGAGAGAGAGAGAGAGAGAGAAACATCCATTACCCCAACACCTGGTGATCGGTGTAGGACCAGGAGAGAGAGAGAGAGAGAGAGAAACATCCATTACCCCAACACCTGGTGATCTGTGTAGGACCAGGAGAGAGAGAGAGAGAGAGAGAAACATCCATTACCCCAACACCTGGTGATCTGTGTAGGACCAGGAGAGAGAGAGAAACATCTATTACCCCAACACCAGGTGATCTGTGTAGGACCAGGAGAGAGAGAGGGACATCCATTACCCCAACACCAGGCGATCTGTGTAGGACCAGGAGAGAGAGAGAGAGAGGGACATCCATTACCCCAACACCAGGCGATCGGGGTAGGACCAGGAGAGAGAGAGAGAGAGAGGGACATCCATTACCCCAACACCTGGTAATCGATGTAGGACCAGGAGAGAGAGAGAGGGACATCCATTACCCCAACACCTGGTGATCGGTGTAGGACCAGGAGAGAGAGAGAGAGAGAGAGAGGGACATCCATTACCCCAACACCTGGTGATCTGTGTAGGACCAGGAGAGAGAGAGAGAGGGACATCCATTACCCCAACACCTGGTGATCTGTGTAGGACCAGGAGAGAGAGAGAGAGAGGGACATCCATTACCCCAACACCAGGCGATCGGTGTAGGATTGGGACAGAGAGAGGGAGAGAGAGAGGGACATCCATTGCCGTTACCCTGTCCAAGTGGCGGTTCTTCATGTATGAGCCGAGACCGTATCAGCAGGCTATTTGACTGTAGGAAGCGTCGCACCCCAATCCTGCTGAAATGCACAAGAGCTTGTTCACGAGAGGGTGGTGATGGGGTCGGGGGGGGGGGGGTCACTGGATAGCAATAGGAGCAGGAACTGTGTCTGATTTTTACCCTTACAAGGCGCTAAAGCCGATTGTGGCCCCCAACCTCTGTCCTGGACGGGATCAGCTGGCTAAACACAGACCGGGGACGGTAAACGGGCCCTTCCTGGACTGCCCGACTCAGTCCCACAGCAGACGATGGCACAGATCGGACCGACCGCCCGTTACAGGCCTGGCCCGATATCCAATTCCGTTGACTGCGATGAAAGGGAATATCAGGCAGGGCCAATAACGGGCGCCCGGAGAGACAGCGCCCGAGACAGGTTTCCGCCCCACCGCGATTACCAACCGCCCGGCGATGGCGGCGTTCGACACAGACACCCGTTAAACCGCTCTCACCCCAAGGAGCGCAGGAGCTCGGCCCTCAGGCTGTTCCCTGCCGCGGCGTGGAATTGTCTACACTTGCGGAACTGTTGAATCGAGGCGTTGAATACGGTGGCCGCCAGGTCCGAGACGTCGCGGCCGGTGAACTCGCACACCAGCACACCCAGCCGTTCAACCTCAGATACATTTAGAGCAGAGACAGGTTTATTCTGTAACAAAGAGGCAATCTGATCAACACTCGGAACACATCCTTCGAACAGTCAACTTACTGCAGTCAATTTTCTGCTCATTTGGGTGAGGGATGGAGTATTTTCCATTTCAGGGTCAGACACAGAGTAAAGCTCCCTCTACACTGTCCCATCAAACACTCCCAGGGCAGGTACAGGGTTAGATACAGAGTAAAGCTCCCTCTACACTGTCCCATCAAACACTCCCAGGGCAGGTACAGGGTTAGATACAGAGTAAAGCTCCCTCTACACTGTCCCATCAAACACTCCCAGGGCAGGTACAGCACGGGTTAGATACAGAGTAAAGCTCCCTCTACACTGTCCCATCAAACACTCCCAGGGCAGGTACAGGGTTAGATACAGAGTAAAGCTCCCTCTACACTGTCCCATCAAACACTCCCAGGGCAGGTACAGGGTTAGATACAGAGTAAAGCTCCCTCTACACTGTCCCATCAAACACTCCCAGGGCAGGTACAGGGTTAGATACAGAGTAAAGCTCCCTCTACACTGTCCCATCAAACACTCCCAGGGCAGGTACAGGGTTAGATACAGAGTAAAGCTCCCTCTGCACTGTCCCATCAATCACTCCCAGGGCAGGTACAGGGTTAGATACAGAGTAAAGCTCCCTCTACACTGTCCCGTCAAACACTCCCAGGGCAGGTATAGGGTTAGATACAGAGTAAAGCTCCCTCTACACTGTCCCATCAAACACTCCCAGGGCAGGTACAGGGTTAGATACAGAGTAAAGCTCCCTCTACACTGTCCCATCAAACACTCCCAGGGCAGGTACAGGGTTAGATACAGAGTAAAGCTCCCTCTACACTGTCCCGTCAAACACTCCCAGGGCAGGTACAGGGTTAGATACAGAGTAAAGCTCCCTCTACACTGTCCCATCAAACACTCCCAGGGCAGGTACAGCACGGGTTAGATACAGAGTAAAGCTCCCTCTACACTGTCCCGTCAAACACTCCCAGGGCAGGTACAGGGTTAGATACAGAGTAAAGCTCCCTCTACACTGTCCCATCAAACACTCCCAGGGCAGGTACAGGGTTAGATACAGAGTAAAGCTCCCTCTACACTGTCCCATCAAACACTCCCAGGGCAGGTACAGCACGGGTTAGATACAGAGTAAAGCTCCCTCTACACTGTCCCGTCAAACACTCCCAGGGCAGGTACAGCACGGGTTAGATACAGAGTAAAGCTCCCTCTACACTGTCCCGTCAAACACTCCCAGGGCAGGTACAGCATGGGTTAGATACAGAGTAAAGCTCCCTCTACACTGTCCCATCAAACACTCCCAGGGCAGGTACAGGGTTAGATACAGAGTAAAGCTCCCTCTACACTGTCCCATCAAACACTCCCAGGGCAGGTACAGCACAGGTTAGATACAGAGTAAAGCTCCCTCTACACTGTCCCATCAAACACTCCCAGGGCAGGTACAGCACGGGTGAGATACAGAGTAAAGCTCGCTCTACACTGTCCCATCAAACACTCCCAGGGCAGGTACAGGGTTAGATACAGAGTAAAGCTCCCTCTACACTGTCCCATCAAACACTCCCAGGGCAGGTACAGGGTTAGATACAGAGTAAAGCTCCCTCTACACTGTCCCATCAAACACTCCCAGGGCAGGTACAGCACGGGTGAGATACAGAGTAAAGCTCGCTCTACACTGTCCCATCAAACACTCCCAGGGCAGGTACAGCACGGGTGAGATACAGAGTAAAGCTCCCTCTACACTGTCCCATCAAACACTCCCAGGGCAGGTACAGGGTTAGATACAGAGTAAAGCTCCCTCTACACTGTCCCATCAAACACTCCCAGGGCAGGTACAGGGTTAGATACAGAGTAAAGCTCCCTCTACACTGTCCCATCAAACACTCCCAGGGCAGGTACAGCACGGGTGAGATACAGAGTAAAGCTCCCTCTACACTGTCCCATCAAACACTCCCAGGGCAGGTACAGGGTTAGATACAGAGTAAAGCTCCCTCTACACTGTCCCATCAAACACTCCCAGGGCAGGTACAGCACGGGTTAGATACAGAGTAAAGCTCCCAGCTGGAACCATTTGTTTTAAAGGACACCTGAACCCAGGCTGGTCAGGATCGAACCAGTGCCGGACTTTTCACTAACCGGGGAATGCAGAACACCCAGGGCAGCCGAGAAGGCCCTTCAGAAACGATTGGATCTTTTTAAAATGACGGCCAAAGCTGATTGTGTTTCTGGAGGTGTGTGAACGGGTCACAGGGGGGGTTGTGTCTGGAGATGTCCCTTCTGTTTGTGCTGCAGTGCAGCAGCAATTTGCAACGCGACCCAGGGGAAGGAGAGGTTCCGAGGGAATGGCATGGGGTGAAACACAGTAACACAGAGCGAAAATAAAGAGATAGAGAGAGAAAACAAACAAAGGAGACAGGTGGGTGGGGTGAAACCACCTGTTCCATCAGCTCTGGCCCATCCAGACATGATGCGACCTCAATTCTTCCCCCCACCAATCTTCCGGGAGAGGCAGAAAAATCCCTGTGGTCCAATCTGGGAAAAGCTCGGGAAATTTCTCTCCCCCGCCCCCTCGAGGCTCCAGCAGCCCACAGTGGTTCATGAATCGCACTGAACCGAGCTGCTTCGCAATCTAATCTCTGTAAGTGGTGTCCTCCTCCCTCAGAAACCTGTTCAGCTCCCTTTTGAGGACAACACCTTGCATTTTATACAGTGTCTTTAACGTAGTGAAACGTCCCGATGTGCGTCACAGGAGCGATTACCAAACAAAATTCGACACCGAGCCACGTAAGGAGATATTAGGACCAGGTAACCAAAAGCTCGGTCAAAGAGGTAGGTTTTAAGGAGCGTCTTAAAGGAGGAGAGAGAGAGGCGGAGAGGTTTAGGGAGGGAATTCCAGAGCTCAGGGCCCAGACGGCTGAAGGCACGGCCGCCAATGGTGGAGCGATGGAAATCGGGGATGGGCAAGAGGCCAGAATTGGAGGAGCGCAGAGATCTCGGAGGGTCGTAGGGGCTGGAGGAGGTTACAGAGATAGGGAGGGGGGCGAGGGCCATGGAGGGATTTGAAAACAAGGATGAGAATTTTGAAATTGAGGTGTTGCTGGACTGGGAGTCAATGTAGGTCAGGGGGTGATGGGTGAATGGGACTCGGTGCGAGTTAGGATTCGGTCAGGATACTCAAACCCCCTAGTCCTCCCGTCCCTATCTATCTTAACTAAGCTGCCCAACTCCACCTATTTTAAAAATCTCAATCATATCTCCTGCCATTCTGCATCTCTCCAACAAAAATTGCCCCGAGACCGTGAACCTATCCTGATCACCGAGAGCCCCTAACACTGGGCATCATTTTGGTCACTCTCCTACTGGACCGAGGGAGCGCCGCACTGTCGGAGGTGCCGTCTTTCGGATGAGACGTCAAACGGAGGCCCCGTCTGCCCCTCCCAGGTGGACGTGAAAGATCCCACGGCCGCTATTGGAGGAAGAGCAGGGGGGGGAGTTCTCCCCGGTGTCCTGGGGCCGATATTTATCCCTCAGCCAACATCACTAAAAATACAGATGATCTGGGTCATTAGCACATGGCAGTTTGTGGGATCTTGCTGTGCGCAAATTGGCTGCCGCGTTTCCTACATCACAACAGTGACTACACTTCACAAAAAGTACTTCATTGGCTGTAAATGGGACGTCCTGAGGTTGCACACCAGGTTTTTTGGACCAGAGAGGAGACTCCCTCAGCGGCCCGCTGTCCCCTTTTCCCCGATCCGCCACTTACCAGGCATCTGAGCGCCTCCTCGCGGAGGCAGGCACGCACGGCCGAGCTCCTCGGCAACAGCTCCAGCTCAGCCCCGGCCATCTTCTCCAGGAAGGAATCGCAGATCCTGGCGGGAAGCTGACAGATCTCCTCCCTGTGCAGAGGAAACGAGAAAAAAACAAACACACACAGCGGTGAGGCTGTCTCTCTCCCCCCGCCCCGCTCCGCCTCTCCTCGAGGGCGCGCGACGCTCCCCGCAGTCCGGTCTCAGCGGGCACGGCCGCCGTCTGCTAACTCACCGCAGGGCCCACTTACTTTCGATGGAGGGGCAAGAACAGACAGGCGTTCCTTCACGGGACGGGACGGGACGGTGGGGGGAGTCGTGGGCAGGAATAATCCCGATCTCGCCCGATCATCCGTGGCTCCAGTGGGTCTCTCTCGCCTCTGAGTCAGAAGGTCGTGGGTTCGAGCCCCCACTCCAGAGACTTGAGCCCACAATCCAGGCTGACGCTCCCAGTGCCGGTACTGAGGGAGCGCCGCACTGTCGGAGGGTCAGTACTGAGGGAGCGCCGCACTGTCGGAGGGTCAGTACTGAGGGAGCGTTGCACTGTCGGAGGGTCGGTACTGAGGGAGCGCCGCACTGTCGGAGGGTCAGTACTGAGGGAGCGCCGCACTGTCGGAGGGTCAGTACTGAGGGAGCGTTGCACTGTCGGAGGGTCAGTGCTGAGGGAGCGCCGCACTGTCGGAGGGTCGGTACTGAGGGAGCGCCGCACTGTCGGAGGGTCGGTACTGAGGGAGCGCCGCACTGTCGGAGGGTCAGTGCTGAGGGAGCGCCGCACTGTCGGAGGGTCAGTACTGAGGGAGCGCTGCAGTGTCGGAGGGTCAGTACTGAGGGAGCGCCGCACTGTCGGAGGGTCAGTACTGAGGGAGCGTTGCACTGTCGGAGGGTCAGTGCTGAGGGAGCGTTGCACTGTCGGAGGGTCAGTGCTGAGGGAGCGCCGCACTGTCGGGGGGTCAGTACTGAGGGAGAGCTGCAGTGTCGGAGGGTCAGTACTGAGGGAGCGTTGCACTGTCGGAGGGTCAGTGCTGAGGGAGCGCCGCACTGTCGGGGGGTCAGTACTGAGGGAGCGCCGCACTGTCGGAGGGTCAGTACTGAGGGAGCGCCGCACTGTCGGAGGGTCAGTGCTGAGGGAGCGTTGCACTGTCGGAGGGTCAGTGCTGAGGGAGCGTTGCACTGTCGGAGGGTCAGTGCTGAGGGAGCGCTGCAGTGTCGGAGGGTCAGTACTGAGGAAGCGCCGCACTGTCGGAGGGTCAGTACTGAGGGAGCGTTGCACTGTCGGAGGGTCAGTACTGAGGGAGCGCTGCAGTGTCGGAGGGTCAGTACTGAGGGAGCGCTGCAGTGTCGGAGGGTCAGTACTGAGGGAGCGCCGCACTGTCGGAGGGTCAGTACTGAGGGAGCGCCGCACTGTCGGAGGGTCAGTACTGAGGGAGTGCTACAGTGTCGGGGGGTCAGTACTGAGGGAGCGCCGCACTGTCGGGGGGTCAGTACTGAGGGAGCGCTGCAGTGTCGGAGGGTCAGTACTGAGGGAGCGCCGCACTGTCGGAGGGTCAGTACTGAGGGAGTGCTGCAGTGTCGGAGGGTCAGTACTGAGGGAGCGCCGCACTGTCGGAGGGTCAGTACCGAGGGAGCGTTGCACTGTCGGAGGGTCAGTACTGAGGGAGTGCTGCAGTGTGGGAGGGTCAGTACTGAGGGAGCGCTGCACCGTCGGAGGGTCAGTACTGAGGGAGTGCTGCAGTGTCGGAGGGTCAGTACTGAGGGAGCGCCGCACTGTCGGAGGGTCAGTACTGAGGGAGCGCCGCACTGTCGGAGGGTCAGTACTGAGGGAGCGCCGCACTGTCGGAGATGCCATCTTTCGGATGAGACCTTAAACCGAGGCCCTGTCTGCCCCTCGCAGGTGGATGTAAAAGATCCCACGGACACTATTGGAAGAAGAGCAGGGGGAGTTCTCCCCGGTGTCCTGGGCCAATATTTATCCTTAAACCAACATCACTGAAACAGATGATCTGGGTCATTATCTCATTGCTGTTTGTGGGATCTTGCTGTGCGCAAATTGGCTGCTGCGATTCCTACATTACAACAGTGACTACACTTCAAAAAAGTACTTCATTGGCTGTAAAGTGCTTTGGGACGTGCTGAGGTGGTGAAAGGGGTGACAGAAATACAATACAAGGAAATACAGGTCAGGGATGGGAAGGATTCCGCGATAGGGGACGGTCTACGTTAACGGGCTAATCCCTCCATTAAAGTAGCAGAATGCCAGGTGGACACTCGATCGCCTGATCTAAACAGCGGTTCCCAGCTCTTATCAGAATGACACGTACCCAAGGTGGAGCAGGAATGCGTTGGGAATGCCTCGGAATTCTGCATCCTTGATGTCGCTGAAATATTCCGGCTGGATCTTGTTAAGGCTGCTCTTGAGTTTCTGAGCTGCGCAGGATAGCTGGAGGAGCCAAACAATAGGACTATCAGGGCCAACGTAAACCAGCCAGTGTCTAACCGGGCCCTGTCGAGGGGCAATCACCGCTGGCTCACACTGGCACCTTCACCCGCTCTAAATCGGCACTCGCCAACCAATAATAACCTGCATTTATATAGAGACTTTAACGTAGTAAAACGTCCCAAGGAACTTCACAGGAGCGTAAATCAGACAAAATTTAACACCGAGCCCAATAATGAGATATTAGGACAGGTGACCAAAAGCTCGGTCAAAGAGGGAGGTTTTAAGGAGCGTCTTAAAGGAGAGAGAGAGAGGCGGAGAGGTTTAGGGAGGGAATTCCAGAGCTCAGGGCCCAGGCAGCTGAAGGCACGGCCGCCAATGATAGCACCAGTCATACATTGACCCATTTAACCCTCCTGCTGATTATTTTATTATTGATGAATTTTTTTTTGGGCTCCTCCAGGAGAGGGATGGAAAATGGAACTCGTCCCATTTCAGGTACCCAGGACAGGTACAGCACGGGGTTAGATACAGAGTAAAGCTCCCTCTACACTGTCCCATCAAACACTCCCAGGACAGGTACAGCACGGGTTAGATACAGAGTAAAGCTCCCTCTACACTGTCCCATCAAACACTCCCAGGGCAGGTACAGCACGGGTTAGATACAGAGTAAAGCTCCCTCTACACTGTCCCATCAAACACTCCCAGGGCAGGTACAGCACGGGGTTAGATACAGAGTAAAGCTCCCTCTACACTGTCCCATCAAACACTCCCAGGGCAGGTACAGCACGGGGTTAGATACAGAGTAAAGCTCCCTCTACATTGTCCCATCAAACACTCCCAGGGCAGGTACAGCACAGGTTAGATACAGAGTAAAGCTCCCTCTACACTGTCCCATCAAACACTCCCAGGGCAGGTACAGCATGGGTTAGATACAGAGTAAAGCTCCCTCTACACTGTCCCATCAAACACTCCCAGGGCAGGTACAGCACGGGTTAGATACAGAGTAAAGCTCCCTCTACACTGTCCCATCAAACACTCCCAGGGCAGGTACAGCACGGGTTAGATACAGAGTAAAGCTCCCTCTACACTGTCCCATCAAACACTCCCAGGGCAGGTACAGGGTTAGATACAGAGTAAAGCTCCCTCTACACTGTCCCATCAAACACTCCCAGGGCAGGTACAGCACGGGTTGAAAGGGTCCCTGGTAGTGAGACTTTCTCTCTCACTGCTGTGCGATACTCACCTTGTGCAATGGCACCTGGCCCCGCGCTCTGAGGGACAGTGCGGAGAACAATAACAGTAAAGAGTTAGCACTGCTTCATCGAGTGATAGACGGAATGGGACTGGTCGTCTCCTGTGGGCAATCATTTCAGCAGTGTATACAGAGCTCGTACTGTACACCCAGTGTACCATGGCAACATGTCTCCTGGGTTTGGAATTCACCAGCAACCACTGAACAGCCAGATACATTGTTCGTTCATTCTGGGGATGTGGGCGTCGCTGGCGAGGCCGGCATTTATTGCCCATCCCTAATTGCCCCGAGAATGGTGGTGGTGAGCCGCCTTCTTGAACCGCTGGTAGTTCTGATAGAACCAAATGGCCACTTCAGAGGGCAGTTAAGAGTCAACCACGTCGGTGTGCGGGGACTGGAGTCACATATAGGCCCAGACTGGGTAAGGACGGCAGGTTTCCTCCCCTCAAGGGACATTAACGCACGAGTTGGGTTCTTTTTACGGTGCTCGGGTTTTTATTTGTCCCCTGCCCGGGGCGGGGGGGCGGTGAGAGGGACGGTGTCAGAGAGAGAGAGAGAGAGCGAGAGAGAGAGAGCAGAGTTGTCGAGGCAGTGAGCTGGTACCTGCTTTCTTGACAGCCACACGGTGTTAACCCCCAGGGCCTGGGCCATCTCCAGCCCGAACTGGTCTCCGTACCCGTCGATCATCCCACAGGTCACCCCCTGAACGATGGGCCCCAGCTGTCTGCGGAGTTAAAAGGGGCGACTTAGCCTGCGTCATTCTCAAATCAAACACGGCACCACTCTCCCCGCCCCCCATTAAAACAATTCCCACCTTAATCCGGGCCCCACAATAAATGAGCCATATCGTAACTGAGAGATTATAACTGTCAGGAAAGACTGAATGGGCTTCTCTAGAAAGGAGAAGCTCGAGGGGGGACCTGATCGAGGTCTTTAAAATTATGAAGGGGTTCGATCGGATAGACATAGAGAAGATGTTTCCACTTGTGGGGGGAGACCAGAACTAGGGGGTCATAAATATAAGATAATCACTAATAAATCCAATCGGGAATTCAGGAGAAACTTCTTTACCCAGAGAGTGGTGAGAATGTGGAACTCACTCCCACATGGAGTGGTTGAGGGGAATAACAGAGATGGATTTAAGGGGAAGCTGGATAAACACATGAGGGAGAAAGGAATAGAAGGATATGCTGATAGGGTGAGATGAAGAGGGGAGGGAGGAGGCTCGTGTGGAGCATAAACACCAGCACGGACCAGTCGGGCCGAATGGCCTGTTTCTGAGCTGTAAATACTGTGTAATTCTATATATACACATATATATTTCCAAACAAATACACATATGTATATATACACACATAAAAAACATACACATATCCAAATATAAACACAAACACACACCTATAAACATGTACACATATACGTACATATATGTAAACATATACACATATGTACACACACATACAATCACACACTCATACATAGATACACATACACAGATGTACGCACACTTTTGCACACACATACATAGACAGTCACACACATACAATCATGCACACACATACATGCATATTTACACACATACCTAGATACACGTACACACACACATGTACACACACTTATTCCGACACACACACCCGTACATAGACAGACACACACATCAAGACAAATCCAGGGACCGAGACTGACAGACACCCACACGGAGATATCTTTACCTGACTTCGCTGGCTGGCACGGACCCGTTTCCGATGAGAGACTCACACAGATAGAGTGCCTAAAGCCAGCGGGAGAAATGGAAAGACATAGACGGAAAGCAGAGATTAGTTTTAACAGGAAGCCCCCGTAGGCAGTCGTGTGGTCTCTCGCTCCCACTAAGTGCAATATCGCTTCAGTTTAAGTCGGGAGGGGGGGGTGAGGGTCACAATCGTCACAGCAAATTATTTTGGAGGTTGTTATGTCGACAGCAGCCATTTTTCACACAGCAAGATCCCAGAAAACGTCACGAAATGGATGTCGGTCTTTTTGTTTTGGTGGGGTTGGTTGAGGGAGGAGTATTTGGCCCCGGGACACCGGGGAGAACTCGTCCCCCCCCTCCCTCCACCACCCCACTCTTCCCCGAATAGTGGCAGCGGAATCTTTTACAGCCGCCTGGACAGGCCGCCGGGAGCACGGATTAACCCCTCGCCTCATGGACGGCACCTCCGACAGTGCGGCGCTCCCTCCGGGAAGTCCGCACACCGGGAGCAACGGTCGGACAGAGATTCACCCCACGGTCCACCAGCGAGCACCTTCCAATCCAGGGCTGTTGAGGGGCCTTGGCAGGCTGAATTCCGCTGCCCAGTCCGCTAGATGGGCCCGAGGCGGGGGTTGGGGTGGGGGGGTGGGAAATGGAGCTCAGAGGTCCAGAAGTTGCAGACTCCTGGTGTCCGTTCTTCACCAGCCTAGATAGGGAACTCGGGTGTGATGCACACTGCAGTCGAATAGCCTACAGTTAAGGCATGCACAAAAAGAACGGCCACTTGGAGAAAGGTATCAGAGGGCGCCGGGTGCCCATGAAGCTGGAGCCCAAGCAAAAGTCAACACCTACAGGGAAGGAGGGTGGAGAGTCCTTCTGACAGCAACAACTACTTGCATTTATATAGCGCCTTTAATGGAGTAAAACGTCCCCGAGGTGCTTCACAGGAGCGATTATCAGACAAAATTTGACACCGAGCCACATGAGGAGATATTAGGACAGGTGACCAAAAGCCTGGTCAAAGAGGGAGGTTTTAAGGAGCGTCTTAAAGGAGGAGAGAGGGGCGGAGAGGTTTAGGGAGGGAATTCCAGAGCTTAGGGCCCGGGCCAATGGCGGAGCGATGGAAATCGGGGATGGGCGAGAGGCCAGAATTGGAGGAGCGCAGAGATCTCGGAGGGTCGTAGGGCTGGAGGACGTTACAGAGATAGGGAGGGGGGCGATTTAAAAACAAGGGTGAGAATTTTAAAATCGAGGCGTTCCCGGACTGGGAGCCGATGTAGGTCAGCGAGCGCAGGGGGGTGATGGGTGAACGGGACTCGGTGCGAGTTAGGATACGGGGGCAGCAGAGTTTTGGATGAGCTGAAGTTTAGATGGGAGTCCGGCCAGGAAAACACTGCAATAGTCGGATCCAGAGGTAACAAAGGCACGGATGAGGGTTTCAGCAGCAGGTGACAGATGGGGCAGGGGTGGAGACGGGCGATGTTACCGACCCCCCCCACTCACCTGTCCTCTATTCCACCGCTTCCCCTTCACTTCCTCCAGGCTCCTGATGTCGGCTGTCTGGATTGCGTAGAGAGGCAGCTCTCCGATTAATGAGCCAGAGAGACACTCAACGGCTGCAGTGGAATTCACACCTTGGAGAATCTGCGTTTAAAAAACAAAGGTATGAGGCAGAGCTCCTTGCAACGAACATCCAACGCGAGACGTAAGGAGGGGAGACGGACCCTCGCGGGTGAGCGTGCCTTTCTCACCACCAGACTCCGACTATTCCAATGCTCTCCTGGCCGGCCTCCACCGCCCATCCGCCATTAACCTCAGCTCATCCATAACTCTGCTGTCCCGTCTCCTAACTCAGACCGAGTCCCGTTCACCCATCACCCCCTGTGCTCGCTGATCTACATTGGATCCCGGTCCGGCAAAGCCTAACATTTAAAATTCTCATCCTTGTTTGCAAATCTCTCCATGGCCCTCGCCCCCCACCCTCCCTAACTCTGTAACCTCCTCCAGTCCGACAATCCTCCGAGATCTCTGCATTCTATATCTAACCCGGGCTGTACCTGCCCTGGGAGTGTTTGATGGGACAGTGTAGAGGGAGCTTTACTCTGTATCTAACCCTGTACCTGCCCTGGGAGTGTTTGATGGGACAGTGTAGAGGGAGCTTCACTCTGTATCTAACCCTGTACCTGCCCTGGGAGTGTTTGATGGGACAGTGTAGAGGGAGCTTTACTCTGTATCTAACCCTGTACCTGCCCTGGGAGTGTTTGATGGGACAGTGTAGAGGGAGCTTTACTCTGTATCTAACCCTGTACCTGCCCTGGGAGTGTTTGATGGGACAGTGTGGAGGGAGCTTTACTCTGTATCTAACCCGTGCTGTACCTGCCCTGGGAGTGTTTGATGGGACAGTGTAGAGGGAGCTTTACTCTGTATCTAACCCTGTACCTGCCCCGGGAGTGTTTGATGGGACTGTGCTCCATTGAACAGCACTAACATGAGGAGAAAGATGATATAAGGGGATTTTACCGTGTCCACAATAATCTTTCTCTGGAAGGTTGAAAGGTCGTTCGCTCGATCCTCCAGCCCTTCCTTGACGGCCAATAGGAACTGCTCCCCACTCAGGTTGCGCAGGACGTTGCTGGGAAGCCCCTTGATCAGGGTCCCCATCCTCATCAAATCCGTACCGGAGGAGATCTGTGGGAGAGAGAGGGAGCAAGAGGGAAAAGAGAGGGCTGAGGAGAGAAATTACATCGAATTTACAGCACGGAAACAGGCCATTCGGCCCAACAGGTCTATGCTGGTGTTTATGCTCCACACGAGCCTCCTCCCTCCCCTCTCCATCTCACCCTATCAGCATATCCTTCTATTCCTTTCTCCCTCATGTGTTTATCGAGCTTCCCCTTAAATGCATCCATGTTATTCACCTCAACCACTCCATGTGGGAGTGAGTTCCACATTCCCACCACTCTCTGTGGTTTCTCCTGAATTCCCTATTGGATTTATTAGTGACTCTCTTATATTTATGGCCCCTAGTTCCGGTCTCCCCCACAAGTGAAAACATTTTCTCCACGTCTACCCTATCGAAACCTTCCATAATCTTAAAGACCTCGATCAGGTCAGCCCTCAGCCTTCTCTTTTCTAGAGAAAGGAGCCCCAGCCTGTTCAGCCTTTAGTCACCAAGGTGCCTGACATACAGGGAAACCGTCTGCAGGATTCAGACTGAGAATTGCACCCAGGGAGAGTCTCTGTCTGTCTTAGATGGAGGGCACAGCCCAGGTGTATCTCTCTCGCCTACGAGTCAGAAGGTCGTGGGTTCGAGCCCCACTCCAGACACTCGAGCACATAATCCAGGCCGACGCTCCCAGTGCCAGTACTGAGGGAGCGCTGCACTGTCTTTCGGATGAGATGTTAAACCGAGGGTCCCGTCTGCCCCCTCAGCTGGATGTAAATGATCCCACGGCCACTATTTCGAAGAAGAGCAGGGGGAGTTCTCCCCGGTGTCCTGGGGCCAATATTTATCCCTCAACCAACATCACTAAAAAACAGATGATCTGGGTCATTATCACACTGCTGTTTGTGGGATCTTGCTGTGCACAAATTGGCTGCTGCGTTTCCTACATTACATCAGTGACTACACTTCAGAAGTACTACACTGGCTGTAAAGTGCTTTGGGACGTCCTGAGGTGGTGAAAGGCGCGATAGAAATGCAAGTTCGGAAAGACCTCTGCTTACCTCCCCGTCTCCCTCCCCCCGGATCCGCCTCCCCCTCTCCCTTCCCAAGGCTTGCATCGCGATCAGTAAATAGAGATTTCCGTTCTGACCGGTCTGCGGCCCATCGTCCGCAGGGGACACCTCTGACCTCTCACCTGACCTCCGGCCTTCAGGAACTTTCCAATCAGCAGCCTGGACTGGCCGTCCGTCCAGCCCCGCCTTCGGCCCAGGTCGGAGACGCTGTCGCGGACGTCCTGGTCGCTGATGTTGGCGAGCTGGGTGCTGTAGAGGGCCGAAGCCTCAGTCTCCAAGGCCGTGAGGAGCTCTTCGTCCAGGGGATTCTCTTTGGCCAACGCCAGGGTCAACATCTCAACGTTCTGAAACCCAACGACCTTACGTCAAGTACAACAATAACAACAACTTGCATTGATACAGCACCTTTAACATCCCGAGGCACTTCTCCCTTAACCAACACCACCAAAAGCCGATTAACTGATCGTCCATCTCATCATCCCTTCGCGGCCTCACCCCCCTCCCCAACTCTGTAACCCCCTCCAGCCCCTACGACCCTCCGAGATCTCTGCGCTCCTCCAATTCCGGCCTCTTGCGCATCCCCCGATTTCCATCGCTCCGCCATTGGCGGCCGTGCCTTCAGCCGCCTGGGCCCTAAGCTCTGGAATTCCCTCCCTAAACCTCTCCGCCTCTCTCTCCTCCTTTAAGACGCTCCTTAAAACCCACCTCTTTGACCGAGCTTTTGGTCACCTGTCCTAATATCTCCTTATGTGGCTCGGTGTCAAATTTTTGTC
This sequence comes from Heptranchias perlo, assembly GCF_035084215.1. Lineage (NCBI taxonomy): Eukaryota > Metazoa > Chordata > Chondrichthyes > Hexanchiformes > Hexanchidae > Heptranchias > Heptranchias perlo. The sequence goes on along the minus strand of NC_090368.1, from coordinate 2,769,545 downwards.
TGATTTACGCTCCTGTGAAGCACCTTGGGGATGTTTTATAAATGGGAGTTATTGTTGTTGCTGTTTGTGGCATCTTGCTGTGCGCAAATTGGCTGCCATGGTTACCTACGCTTGATAAGCACTTAATTGGCTGAGAAGCACTCTGGGATGTCCTGAGTATGTAAGGCGGGATATAATCTCGGGTTATTTCTTTCCTTTAAGACTTTGACTTTTATTATATAGAATTTGCAGCACAGAAACAGGCCATTCGGCCCAACTGGTCCGTGCTGGTGTTTCTGCTCCACACGAGCCTCCTCTCTCCCTACTTCATCTCACCCTATCAGCATATCCTTCTATTCCTTTCTCCCTCATGTGTTTATCGAGCTTCCCCTTAAATCCATCTACACTATTCCCCTCAGCCACTCCATGTGGGAGTGAGTTCCACATTCTCACCCCTCTCTGGGTAAAGAAGTTTCTCCTGAATTCCCCATTGGATTTATTAGTGACTCTCTTATATTTATGGCCCCTAGTTCTGATCTCCCCCGCAAGTGGAAACATCTTCTCTACATCTACCCTATCGAAACCCCTTCATAATTTTAAAGACCTCTATCAGGTCACCCCTCAGCCTTCTCTTTTCTAGAGAAAAGAGTCCCAGCCTGATCAGCCTTTCCTGATAAGGATATCCTCTCAGTTCTGATATCATCCTTGTGAATCTATTTGCACCTTCTCCAGTGCCTCTATATCCTTTTTATAATATGGAGACCAGAACTGTGCACAATACTCCAAGTGTGGTCTAACCAAGGTATATGGAGACCAGAACTGTTCATAATACTCCAAGTGTGGTCTAACCAAGGTATATGGAGACCAGAACTGTTCATGATACTCCAAGTGTGGTCTAACCAAGGTCTATGGAGACCAGAACTGTTCATAATACTCCAAGTGTGGTCTAACCAAGGTGTATGGAGACCAGAACTGTGCACAGTACTCCAAATGTGGTCTAACCAAAGTTCTGTACAAGTTTAACATAACTTCTCTGCTTTTCAATTCTATCCCTCTAGAAATGAACCCAGTGTTTGGTTTGCTTTTTTTAATGGCCTTATGAACCTGCGTCGCTACTTTTAATGATCTGTGTATCTGTACCCCTAAATCCCTCTGCTCCTCTCCCCCGTTTAGACTCTTAATATCCAAGCAGTGTGTGGCCTCCTTATTTGTCCTACCAAAATGCACCACCTCACACCTATCTATAACGAAAACCCTTTGCCAATTACACGCCCATCCTGCAAGTTTATTAATGTCCGCTTGCGTTTTGACGAAGTCTTCCTTTGGATTAACTTCCCCCTCCCTGATTTGGCACGGTGCTTGTGAGTCCTGTAAAGGTTTTGCTCTGACGGAGTCTTTCCGTTTGGAGTCGTGTTATGATTTCTCTCACCTTGCGTGCTTCCTCGTTGCTGCAGGCCTTCAGGTGGCTCAGCAGCTCCCGCGCACTGCCGTTACCGAGGGACCCCACGTCGTCATAGAAACAGGCCAAAGCTCCCAGGCTGGAACACATAAGACGAGAGAATCACAGCTCGAAACCCAATCCCGGACTAATCCCACCGGGAACGCTGCAGTTCAATAATTATCCCGCTGGGCAGCTTCTGCCCGCCCCCCTCCCTCTCCCCGTGTGAACAACACGCCCTCATTAGCGTGAGTAAATACTTGCCTCCGCGCGGGAATTGGTTGCCTAGTCACCGATGAGTTCTTCATCAGGCATCGAGCTCTGTTTTCGCCCACTGGGTAGCTCGCTCTCTCGCTCTCTCTCGCTCTCTCTCTCTCTCGGCTCAGGGTCAGAAGGTCGTGGGTTCGAGCCCCCGCTCCAGAGACTTGAGCCCCATAATCCCAGGCCGACACTCACAGAGCTGGTACCGAGGGAGTGCCGTCTTTCGGATGAGACGTTAAACCGAGGGCCCCGTCTGCCCCTCTCAGGTGGATGTAAAAGAACCCACGGCCGCTATTGGAATCAGAGCAGGGGGGAGTTCTCCCCGGTGTCCTGGGGCCAATATTTATCCCTCAACCAACACCACTAAAAAAAAAACAGATGATCTGGTCATTCTCACATTGCTGTTTGTGGGATCTTGCTGTGCGCAAATCGGCTGCCGTGTTTCCTACATTACAACAGAGACTACACTTCAAAAAAGTACTTAATTGGCTGTAAATCGCTTTGGGATATACAGTGAAAGGCACGATAAAAATACAAGTTCTTTCCTTACTGAAAGTGCTGATGTTTGCTGGACGGACCAAATTTCCACCCCTGAGCCTAAACAGCGAGGCTATTCAACCGTGGAGTGTATCACAAGCGAGCCCAGTCGTGTCCTTACCCGGCCCTGCGTACACGCATGAACCTTCCAGCGGGGTGGGGGCAGTGGGGAAGCCGGTTTGACCTGCTCCCTAGCCCAGGGACACGGAGGCCCGAAGGCAGCAGGCCCATATCAACGCCGCCCGGACGCTCGCTACGCTTTTACGTTCCTTGCCCGAGGTGGGGCCTTGAGCGTAGGGCTTCCCAACCGAACCCCTGGCCCCCGCCCTACCCCTCCCCCCCACTCTCCCCCCCGCCACCTCCCCAGGATTGACCGAAGACCATAAGACCATAAGAGACAGGAGCAGGAGTGGGCCATTCGGCCCCTCGAGCCTGCTCCGCCATTTAATGAGATCATGGCTGATCTGATTTTTACTTCAACTCCACTTTCCTGCCCTTTCCCCATATCCTTTGACTATCTTGCTGATCAAAAATTTGTCTAACTCAGCCTTGAATGTATTCAATGACTCAGCCTCCACAGCTTTTTGGGGTAAAGAATTCCAAAGATTCACGACCCTCTGGGAGAAGAAATTCCTCCTCATTTCCGTCTTAAACGGGCAACCCCCTATGCCCCTTAGTTTTAGATTCCTCCATGAAGGGTAACGTCCTCTCAGCATCTACCCTATCGAGTCCCCTCAGAATCTTGTATGTTTCAATAAGATCTCCTCTCATTCTTCTAAACTCCAATGAGTATAGACCCAGCCTGTTCAATCTTTCCTCATAAGACAACCCTTCCATATCCGGAATCAACCTAGTGAACCTTCTCTGAATTGCCTCCAATGCAAGTATGTCCTTCCTTAAATAAGGGCACCAGAACTGTACGCAGTACTCCAGGTGTGGTCTCACCAGCACCCTGTACAGTTGTAGCATGACTTCCCTGCTTTTTTACTCCATCCCCCTAGAAATAAAGACCAATATTCCGTTTGCCTTCCGATTACCTGCTGCACCTGTATGTTGACTTTTTGTGTTTCATGTACGAGGAAACCCAGATCCCTCTGTACCACAGCATTCTGTAGTATTTCTCCATTCAAATAATATTTTGTTTTTTTATTTTTCCTCCCAAAGTGGATGACTTCACATTTTCCCACATTATATTCCATCTGCCAAATTTTTGCCCATTCACTTAACCTGTCAATATCCCTTTGCAGACACTTTGTGTCCTCATCGCAACTTGCTTTTCCACCTATCTTTGTACCGTCAGCAAGGCTCGGGGCCAGGCTACTTACCGCAGGACGTCCTTCAACTCCCGGGGATTGACACACTGGCCCATCAGTTTGGAGAGCAGCAGCTTCCCTCGCGAGGGGTCGATGTCAAACATGCCGGAAATTCCCTCTGCGAAGCCAGAATCGTTGAAGAGCTGGCAGAGCTGAGCCGGGGGGGGGTGGGGGGGGGAGAGAAAGGGAGAGGGTCACAGCGCTGGTAAACGGCAACGTTCCTAACACGGAGCGTGTCCAAGGGAAGCTGGACCCAAACAGACCACAGGGAGGGTTAGTGGGGAACTGAACCTTGAGAGGAAGTCAGGCTCGAAACCCTCCTTTAAATATTACCACCGACACGTAACTACTACTGTAGTGGGTTCATCACAATGAGGGATGTTAGCATTTACAATGGAACTCTGTCCCATCAAACACTCCCAGGGCAGGTACAGCACGGGTTAGATACAGAGTAAAGCTCCCTCTACACTGTCCCATCAAACACTCCCAGGGCAGGTACAGCACGGGTTAGATACAGAGTAAAGCTCCCTCTACACTGTCCCATCAAACACTCCCAGGGCAGGTACAGCACGGGTTCGATACAGAGTAAAGCTCCCTCTACACTGTCCCATCAAACACTCCAAGGGCAGGTACAGCACGGGTTAGATACAGAGTAAAGCTCCCTCTACACTGTCCCATCAAACACTCCCAGGGCAGGTACAGGGTTAGATACAGAGCAAAGCTCCCTCTACACTGTCCCATCAAACACTCCCAGGGCAGGTACAGCACGGGTTAGATACAGAGTAAAGCTCCCTCTACACTGTCCCATCAAACACTCCCAGGGCAGGTACAGCACGGGTTAGATACAGAGTAAAGCTCCCTCTACACTGTCCCATCAAACACTCCCAGGGCAGGTACAGCACGGGTTCGATACAGAGTAAAGCTCCCTCTACACTGTCCCATCAAACACTCCAAGGGCAGGTACAGCACGGGTTAGATACAGAGTAAAGCTCCCTCTACACTGTCCCATCAAACACTCCCAGGGCAGGTACAGGGTTAGATACAGAGCAAAGCTCCCTCTACACTGTCCCATCAAACACTCCCAGGGCAGGTACAGGGTTAGATACAGAGCAAAGCTCACTCTACACTGTCCCATCAAACACTCCCAGGGCAGGTACAGGGTTAGATACAGAGTAAAGCTCACTCTACACTGTCCCATCAAACACTCCCAGGGCAGGTACAGGGTTAGATACAGAGTAAAGCTCCCTCTACACTGTCCCATCAAACACTCCCAGGGCAGGTACAGCACGGGTTCGATACAGAGTAAAGCTCCCTCTACACTGTCCCATCAAACACTCCCAGGGCAGGTACAGGGTTAGATACAGAGTAAAGCTCCCTCTACACTGTCCCATCAAACAATCCCAGGGCAGGTACAGGGTTAGATACAGAGTAAAGCTCCCTCTACACTGTCCCATCAAACACTCCCAGGGCAGGTACAGGGTTAGATACAGAGCAAAGCTCACTCTACACTGTCCCATCAAACACTCCCAGGGCAGGTACAGGGTTAGATACAGAGTAAAGCTCCCTCTACACTGCCCCATCAAACACTCCCAGGGCAGGTACAGCACGGGTTAGATACAGAGTAAAGCTCCCTCTACACTGTCCCATCAAACACTCCCAGGGCAGGTACAGGGTTAGATACAGAGTAAAGCTCCCTCTACACTGTCCCATCAAACAATCCCAGGGCAGGTACAGGGTTAGATACAGAGTAAAGCTCCCTCTACACTGTCCCATCAAACACTCCCAGGGTCAGGTACAGGGTTAGATACAGAGTAAAGCTCCCTCTACACTGTCCCATCAAACACTCCCAGGGTCAGGTACAGGGTTAGATACAGAGTAAAGCTCCCTCTACACTGTCCCATCAAACACTCCCAGGGCAGGTACAGGGTTAGATACAGAGTAAAGCTCCCTCTACACTGTCCCATCAAACAATCCCAGGGCAGGTACAGGGTTAGATACAGAGTAAAGCTCCCTCTACACTGTCCCATCAAACACTCCCAGGGTCAGGTACAGGGTTAGATACAGAGTAAAGCTCCCTCTACACTGTCCCATCAAACACTCCCAGGGTCAGGTACAGGGTTAGATACAGAGTAAAGCTCCCTCTACACTGTCCCATCAAACACTCCCAGGGCAGGTACAGGGTTAGATACAGAGTAAAGCTCCCTCTACACTGTCCCATCAAACACTCCCAGGGTCAGGTACAGGGTTAGATACAGAGTAAAGCTCCCTCTACACTGTCCCATCAAACACTCCCAGGGTCAGGTACAGGGTTAGATACAGAGTAAAGCTCCCTCTACACTGTCCCATCAAACACTCCCAGGGCAGGTACAGGGTTAGATACAGAGTAAAGCTCCCTCTACACTGTCCCATCAAACACTCCCAGGGCAGGTACAGGGTTAGATACAGAGTAAAGCTCCCTCTACACTGTCCCATCAATGTCCCCGAGCCCCAGCCTCAGTACAGCGGCCGATCCAGTCCCAGTCTGACACTCTTTCCACTTCGTACACCAGCTGTCCTGTGACTCTCTGGGCGAGACTGACAATTTAGTGCCGAGTTAGGAGAATTCAGTGGAATCCAGGGACACTGGACCCTTGCACGGGGCACAGAATCATTTACAGCACAGGCGGCCATTCGGCCCATCGTGTCCGTGCCGGCTGAGAAACGAGCCAACCGGCCCAATCCCACTTTCCAGCTCTTGGTCCTTGCTCTGCAGGTTACGGCTCTTCAGGTGCACATGCAGGTACTTTTTAAATGAGTTGAGGGTTTCTCAGGCAGAGAGTTCCAGACCCCCACCACCCTCTGGGGGAAAAAAATTCTCCTCAGCTCCCCTCTAATCCTTCTACCAATTACTTTAAATCTCTGCCCCCTGGTTATTGACCTCTCTACTAAGGGAAATAGCTCCTTCCTATCCACTCTATCTAGTCCTGTCATCATTTTGTACACCTCAATTAAATCTCCCCTCAGCCTCCTCTGTTCCATAGAAAACAACCCCAGCCTATCCAATCTTTCTTCATAGCTAAAATTCTCCAGCCCTGGCAACATCCTCGTAAATCTCCTCTGTACCCTCTCTAGTGCAATCACATCCTTCCTGTAATGTGGTGACCAGAACTGTACGCAGTACTCAAGCTGTGGCCTAACCAGTGTTTGATACAGTTCCAGCATAACCTCCCTGCAGCAGGAGGAGCTGAGCCCAGGTCCCAGGGGTGAGAGAAAGACCCCCGACTTTTTAAACCCCTCTTTGACGGTGACTGGTTAAACTTATCAGCGCCTACCTGTTGGGGAGTGATGTAGCCGAAATCCGTGGGAGGGGCATCAATTAGGAATAGCCCCAGCATCGACAGAGTGTGCTCATCGATCCAGTCCGGCCCACAGCTACCTGGATAGCGGAGAGACAACGGGTGAATATTTAATGGCATCGTAGAATCTTTCAGTGCAGGGGGAGGCTGCTCGGCCCATCGTGCCTCTGCCGGCTCTTTGAAAGAGCTCTCCCCTGTTGGTCCCAGCTCCCCTCTGCCCGCTCTCCATCGCCCTGCACTTTTCTTCCCTTTCAAGTATTTATCCAATTCCCTTTTGAAAGTTATTATTGAATCTGCTCCCACCGCCCTTTCAGGCAGTGAATTCCAGATCAGAACAGCTCGCTGCGTAAAAAAAATTCTCCTCATCTCCCCCTCTGGTTCTTTTGCCAATTATCTTAAATCTGTGTCCTCTGATTACCGACCCTCCTGCCAGTGGAAACAGTTTCTTCTTATTTACTCTATCAAAACCCCTCATTATTTTGAGCACCTCTATTAAATCTCCCCTTAACCTTCTCTGCTCTAAGGAGAACAATCCCAGCTTCTCCAGTCTCTCCACATAACTGAAGTCCCTCCTCCCTGATAGTTAATTATCATTCAACACTGATTTGATTGTGGCCATCGATCCATAACCCTCTCCGCTCCCTAACTATCCTGATCTCAGGTCTTTCTCAGGCAGGTGCTCATCCTCAATTAAGGAATCAAGCCTCCCTCCTAATGACTGAACAAAAGGAGCTTTTCTGCCTGTCCTGTGTCTTCTGGCCTAACATTAGCAGACTTCAAGACACCCCGATGAACCCTTTCCAATTGGTCACAAGTTCCACCCGGGCACTGGGCCGAGTTAGCTGCTCGCAGGGCAGGAGGTGGGGGGCTGATATTGGTCTCAGAGCCCCCCCAGGCTAGGGTAGAGGAAAGGATCAGCCAGGGTTACTGCTCCCGATCACCATCCAGGCTGTCCTGCGGGAAAGTGCGTGTGCGCAGTTGTCAGGTGAGGACAGGATCGGGCCTTGGTGGTGATGCCTTCCATAGTCAAATATCCAACGAAACTCACTGTCTGAGCTCATCACACGGACAGCGCCCTTCAGGAGATGAGGGGAGAGCGGGGGGCAGGTAAAGGAAAAGATACAGGGTGTGTCTGCATCTCTGCTTCATTTGCTTGTGCCCAACAACACCAACTTGCATTTATATAGCGCCTTTAATGTAGTAAAACGTCCCGAGGTGCTTCACAGGAGCGATTATCAAACAAAAATTGACACCGAGCCACATAAGGAGATATTAGGACAGGTGAGGTAGGTTTTAAGGAGCGTCTTAAAGGAGGGGAGAGAGGCGGAGAGGTTTAGGGAGGGAATTCCAGAGCTTAGGGCCCAGGCAGCTGAAGGCACGGCCGCCAATGGTGGAGCGATGGGAATCGGGGGATGCGCAAGAGGCTAGAATTGGAGGAGCGCAGAGATCTCGGAGGGTGGTAGGGCTGGAGGAGGTTACAGAGATAGGGAGGGGGAGCGAGGGTCATGGAGGGATTTGAAAACAAGGATGAGAATTTTAAAATCGAGGTGTTGCCAGACCAGGAGCCGATGTAGGTCAGCGAGCACAGAGGGTGATGGGTGAACGGGACTCGGTGCGAGTTAGGATACGGGAGGGGCAGCAGAGTTTTGGATGAGCTCAAGTTTATGGAGGGTGGGAGATGGGAGGCCGGCCAGGAGAGCATTGGAATAGTCGAGTCTGGAGGTAACAAAGGCATGGATGAGGGTTTCAGCAGCAGGTGAGCTGAGACGGGGCGGAGACGGGGAGATGTGACGGAGGCGGTCTCGGTGATGGAGAGGGTATGGGGTCAGAAGCTCAGCTGGAAAGATGCGCCCAGATTTCTGAGGTTGAGTCAATATTATAAGACTCCCTACCGCTTGGGAGCTCGTTCGCTGTGGTTCCCAGATTTCCGTCTCCAGATAGTCTCTCTTCATCCGTCCGATTGCTCACCGCTGGACACTGGATGGGTAGCAGGCTTTCTTTCACCCAGTTGAAGATATCACTTCGGTCGTCTCCCCTCAGTTTGTGGTAAAGGCGACGGAGAGCCTGCATCCTGAGGGAGCAAAACTACACATCTCAGCCCCCTCCCAAATACTCCTGGGACAGCCAGGCCCACAACCGATTCCTGGATTCCATCAGTAAAATCGTGTTCAATGATTGAAGACCTCCAGGCTGCCTGAAGCGCGGTCACTCTTGTAACGTAGGAAACGCGGCAGCCAATCTGCGCACAGCAAGATCCCACAAAGTGAGAGTGACCAGCTCGTTGGTTGAGGCCCAGCACACCAGGGGGAGAACTCCCCCCCTGCTCTTCTTCCAATAGTGGCCGTGGGATCTTTCACATCCACCCGAGTGAAAACATTACTTCCCCTCATCGACCTCGCTCGGGGACCGTCGGGGGGGCTGGGGTAAATCGACCCCCCTACCCCACCAACACCCACCCCACCAACACCCAACTCGTACTCACATGACCTGCACCAGGCTGTTGTTTCTGACGATCGGCAGCCCCTTGAAGACCTCGTCTGTCACCCCCTTCAGGAAAGGGGTGGCTCCCCACATCAGTAGACGCAGGTCCGCCAGCCCCAGGTTGGTGAGGTTGGCCCGGATCAATTCCCAAGCTGTCTCCGAGCTCCGACTCCTCCCCATGCACGCCGTGAGATTCAGCCCGTACTCCTCGTCCTGTAAACACCAGGCATCTCCGTTCATCTCCTGGACCAGTTTTTGTGTTCTTGCAACGGACTAGGGATTGGCCCACCTTCCCGATCCATGTCAGGTACAGCACGGGTTAGATACAGAGTAAAGCTCCCTCTACACTGTCCCATCAAACACTCCCAGGGCAGGTACAGGGTTAGATACAGAGTAAAGCTCCCTCTACACTGTCCCATCAAACACTCCCAGGGCAGGTACAGCACGGGTTAGATACAGAGTAAAGCTCCCTCTACACTGTCCCATCAAACACTCCCAGGGCAGGTACAGCACGGGTTAGATACAGAGTAAAGCTCCCTCTACACTGTCCCATCAAACACTCCCAGGGCAGGTACAGGGTTAGATACAGAGTAAAGCTCCCTCTACACTGTCCCATCAAACACTCCCAGGGCAGGTACAGCACGGGTTAGATACAGAGTAAAGCTCCCTCTACACTGTCCCATCAAACACTCCCAGGGCAGGTACAGGGTTAGATACAGAGTAAAGCTCCCTCTACACTGTCCCATCAAACACTCCCAGGGCAGGTACAGGGTTAGATACAGAGTAAAGCTCCCTCTACACTGTCCCATCAAACACTCCCAGGGCAGGTACAGGGTTAGATACAGAGTAAAGCTCCCTCTACACTGCCTTAATATCCTCAGGCTGCAAAAGGGGCAAAATCAGGTCGGGTTCCATGGTCCTGATCATTATTCAGGGTCCCCCTGCTGGAATGCGCACGGTCTTTGGGGGAGAACAGGCTTGACCGCGATTCCCCAGTGGTCGAATATCCCACCGACACTCGTTGTCCAGGGACAAGAGGTCGGAGAATTGAGGCGAGCTCTCAGAAAGCTGTCGACTATATCTCACCTCTGTCAGCTGCTGCATGAACATCAGGAAGGTGGTGAATTCCATCTGCCGGTCAGGAGCAAGCCTCTGGTCCAGAGCCCATTTCGTCTGCACGGAGCAACAGACAGTAACAAACGTCAACATGGGGGCGAGTTAAGGGATTGCTTACATCAGCCTAAGGTGTGATTTCTTACCCAGAGAGTGGTCACCATGATTGATAGAGCAGTCCCCTAGTCACTGGGTGTATTACAATCCAGACCTCTGGTCACTGGGTGTATTACAATCCAGTCCTCTGGTCACTGGGAGTATTACAATCCAGTCCCCTGGTCACTGGGAGTATTACAATCCAGACCTCTGGTCACTGGGTGTATTACAATCCAGTCCTCTGGTCACTGGGAGTATTGCAATCCAGTCCTCTGGTCACTGGGTGTATTACAATCCAGTACTCTGGTCACTGGGAGTATTACAATCCAGTCCTCTGGTCACTGGGAGTATTACAATCCAGTCCTCTGGTCACTGGGAGTATTGCAATCCAGTCCTCTGGTCACTTGGAATGTTACAATCCAGTACTCTGGTCACTGGGAGTATTACAATCCAGTCCTCTGGTCACTGGGTGTATTACAATCCAGTACTCTGGTCACTGGGAGTATTACAATCCAGTCCTCTGGTCACTGGGTGTATTACAATCCAGTACTCTGGTCACTGGGAGTATTCGAATCCAGTCCTCAGGTCACTGGGAGTATTACAGTCCAGTCCTCTGGTCACTGGGAGTATTACAGTGCAGTCCTCTGGTCACTGCGAGTATTACAATCCAGTCCTCTGGTCACTGGAAGTATTACAATCCAGTCCTCTGGTCACTGGGAGTATTACAATCCAGTCCTCTGGTCACTGGGAGTATTAGAATCCAGTCCCCTGGTCACTGGGAGCATTACAGTCCAGTCCTCTGGTCACTGGGAGTATTACAATCCAGTCCTCTGGTCACTGGGAGTATTACAATCCAGTCCTCTGGTCACTGGGAGTATTGCAATCCAGTCCTCTGGTCACTGGGAGTATTGCAATCCAGTCCTCTGGTCACTAGGAGTATTACAATCCAGTCCTTTGGTCACTGGGTGTATTACAAACCAGTCCTCTGGTCACTGGGAGTATTACAATCCAGTCCTCTGGTCACTGGGTGTATTACAATCCAGTACTCTGGTCACTGGGAGTATTATAATCCAGTCCTCAGGTCACTGGGAGTATTACAGTCCAGTCCTCTGGTCACTGGGAGTATTACAGTGCAGTTCTCTGGTCACTGCGAGTATTACAATCCAGTCCTCTGGTCACTGGGAGTATTACAATCCAGTCCTCTGGTCACTGGGAGTATTACAATCCAGTCCTCTGGTCACTGGGAGTATTACAATCCAGTCCTCTGGTCACTGGGAGTATTACAATCCAGTCCTCTGGTCACTGGGAGTATTGCAATCCAGTCCTCTGGTCACTGGGAGTATTACAATCCAGTCCTCTGGTCACTGCGAGTATTACAATCCAGTCCTCTGGTCACTGGGAGTATTACAATCCAGTCCTCTGGTCACTGGGAGTATTACAATCCAGTCCTCTGGTCACTGCGAGTATTACAATCCAGTCCTCTGGACACTGGGAGTATTACAATCCAGTCCTCTGGTCACTGGGAGTATTACAATCCAGTCCTCTGGTCACTGGGAGTATTACAATCCAGTCCTCTGGTCACTGGGAGTATTACAATCCAGTCCTCTGGTCACTGGGAGTATTGCAATCCAGTCCATTGGTCACTGGGAGTATTACAATCCAGTACTCTGGTCACTGGGAGTATTACAATCCAGTCCTCTGGTCACTGGGTGTATTACAATCCAGTACTCTGGTCACTGGGAGTATTCGAATCCAGTCCTCAGGTCACTGGGAGTATTACAGTCCAGTCCTCTGGTCACTGGGAGTATTACAGTGCAGTCCTCTGGTCACTGCGAGTATTACAATCCAGTCCTCTGGTCACTGGAAGTATTACAATCCAGTCCTCTGGTCACTGGGAGTATTACAATCCAGTCCTCTGGTCACTGGGAGTATTAGAATCCAGTCCCCTGGTCACTGGGAGCATTACAGTCCAGTCCTCTGGTCACTGGGAGTATTACAATCCAGTCCTCTGGTCACTGGGAGTATTACAATCCAGTCCTCTGGTCACTGGGAGTATTGCAATCCAGTCCTCTGGTCACTGGGAGTATTGCAATCCAGTCCTCTGGTCACTAGGAGTATTACAATCCAGTCCTTTGGTCACTGGGTGTATTACAAACCAGTCCTCTGGTCACTGGGAGTATTACAATCCAGTCCTCTGGTCACTGGGTGTATTACAATCCAGTACTCTGGTCACTGGGAGTATTAGAATCCAGTCCTCAGGTCACTGGGAGTATTACAGTCCAGTCCTCTGGTCACTGGGAGTATTACAGTGCAGTTCTCTGGTCACTGCGAGTATTACAATCCAGTCCTCTGGTCACTGGGAGTATTACAATCCAGTCCTCTGGTCACTGGGAGTATTACAATCCAGTCCTCTGGTCACTGGGAGTATTACAATCCAGTCCTCTGGTCACTGGGAGTATTACAATCCAGTCCTCTGGTCACTGGGAGTATTGCAATCCAGTCCTCTGGTCACTGGGAGTATTACAATCCAGTCCTCTGGTCACTGCGAGTATTACAATCCAGTCCTCTGGTCACTGGGAGTATTACAATCCAGTCCTCTGGTCACTGGGAGTATTACAATCCAGTCCTCTGGTCACTGCGAGTATTACAATCCAGTCCTCTGGTCACTGGGAGTATTACAATCCAGTCCTCTGGTCACTGGGAGTATTACAATCCAGTCCTCTGGTCACTGGGAGTATTGCAATCCAGTCCTCTGGTCACTGGGAGTATTACAATCCAGTCCTCTGGTCACTGCGAGTATTACAATCCAGTCCTCTGGTCACTGGGAGTATTACAATCCAGTCCTCTGGTCACTGGGAGTATTACAATCCAGTCCTCTGGTCACTGGGAGTATTACAATCCAGTCCTCTGGTCACTGGGAGTATTACAATCCAGTCCTTGTGGACAGATTATTCATGTCACAGTTATTGTAATCTGAACTCTTTCCCACCCCGCCATCATCATGGTTGTGCCGCGTGACCTTTGCACCGCGACCTCACCTCTACCGTGTCTGTCCACGACATTCCATCGTCCCTCGGTTGCCAGGTTACTGGTTCACTCATGGAGTACGCAGCAAGACAATTATTTTAAAAAGTGTCAACTGGTAACCAGAACTGCATTGTAATACACCCAGTGACCAGAGGACTGGATTGTAATACACCCAGTGACCAGAGGACTGGATTGTAATACACCCAGTGACCAGAGGACTGGATTGTAATACACCCAGTGACCAGAGGACTGGATTGTAATACACCCAATGACTAGAGGACTGGATTGTAATACACCCAATGACCAGAGGACTGGATTGTAATACACCCAGTGACCAGAGGACTGGATTGTAATACACCCAATGACTAGAGGACTGGATTGTAATACACCCAATGACCAGAGGACTGGATTGTAATACACCCAATGACCAAAGGACTGGATTGTAATACACCCAATGACCAAAGGACTGGTTTGTAATACACCCAGTGACCAAAGGACTGGATTGTAATACACCCAATGACCAATGGACTGGATTGTAATACACCCAATGACCAAAGGACTGGTTTGTAATACACCCAGTGACCAGAGGCCTGGTTTGTAATACACCCAATGACCAACGGACTGGATTGTAATACATCCAGTGATCAGAGGACTGAATTGTAATACACCCAATGGCCGGAGTACTGGATTGTAATGAGCTATAAAGAAAAAAAAACAAAGAATGAACTTGTATTTATATAGCGGCCTTTCACAACCTCAGGACGTCCCAAAGCACTTTACAGCCAGTGTAGTACTTCTGAAGTGTAGTCACTGTTGTAATGTAGGAAACGCGGCAGCCAATTTGTGCACAGCAAGATCCCACACACAGCAATGTGATGATGACCAGATAATCCGTTTTCGTGACGTTGGTTGAAAGAGGGGCAGACGAGGCCTCAGATTAACGTCTCACCTGCAAGACGGCACCTCCGACGGTGCGGCCCTCCCTCAGTACTGCACTGGGAGGGTCGGCCTGGAGTTTGACCTGAACTCACAACCTTCTGGCTCAGAGGCGAGGGAGTGCGACCCACTGAGCCAAACTGACACTTATGCCTCCTGTCCAGCAGAAGCTTCTCATTTAGAGTCAGGCGTGGGGTCAGCGATAAAAGGAGGGGCTGAGAGAGCGGAATCAGCAGGACAGGAGCAGCACGGGTTACACACAGAGTAAAGTTCACAAGGCCATTTATTCTGGTATCAGACCACAGATTACTAGATTTATGGAATTTTAATTTCACACGCTGGCCGTGCTGGGATTTGAACTCGCGGTTGCTGAGTTATGAATCCAGCACCGAAAACTTATGTGGCTGCATAAGTAGGCCCTTATCCCCCCTCCGTGCGCCCTCACCTTGGTCACTGTCTGGGTTCGATCCCCTGATGAGGTGAAATCTGTCGTCCTGTTGTCCGTTGTATTTTTCTGTCCTGTACTAACCTGCTCCAAAAAACAATGAACAGACCACTTCCTCAATCAAAGTCTCAGCAAACATCCCTTCACTAACTCTTCTTTGTGAACTCTCTGCTAATCTGGGTGAAGGATGTTCGTGCTGGGGAATGGAACCCAGTCCATTACAGTATTTTGTGCCTCATCCTCCATTTTATGCCCTCATGCTCCATTTTATGCCCTCATCCTCCATTTTATGCCCTCATCCTCCATTTTATGCCCTCATCCTCCATTTTGTTCTCTGATCCTCCATTTTGTGCCCTCACTTCCATTTCGTGCCCCCATCCTCCATTTCGTGCCCCCATCCTCCATTTCGTGCCCCCATCCTCCACTTCGTGCCCCCATCCTCCATTTTGTGCCCCCATCCTCCATTTCGTGCCCCCATCCTCCATTTCGTGCCCCCATCCTCCATTTCATGCCCCCATCCTCCATTTTATACGATCCCTATCCCTCTCTCCAGTTTTACCCCCACCTCCCCTCGAGGTGCCGACTCGCCGGGGGTACGGATTCCGCGGTTCAAATCTGGCTGTCGCGCCGCCTCGCCCAAGTGGCTGTGCACCAGACAGTGAATGTCTGCCGGTTATTCAACCATGGGGAGCTCACAACTGAGCCCAACCATGCCCTTGTTTACCTTTCTACCCCGGAGCAGGAACCCTGGCGGATTTCCCCCCCCCCAACCCCAGTCCAGAGGTGCTGAGTTCAACTGTACCCCCCTCCCCAAACCCCCAACCCACCCTGGCTGAGTTCAGTTGATTCAGCACCGACTGGGGCTAAGGGGCAGCTGGTATATTTTGAGGAGAGTTGAGGGAGCGTTTGCAAAGATAACTCATACTTGCAGTACCTGTGGAGAGTCAGTGCTTGTGGGTCCCTCCTGGGAGGAGGAGACGTTGCCTTTGTATTCTGCCATTAGTTTGTCATGTTGCACGAGGATTCTGAGAGAGAAAAGTCAGAGCTAAGAGTTAGCGACCGATCGGCCCAGCTTAATGTTTAATCAAATGTTGGCAGTTTCAGCTGCCTCTCAGAGGCCTCCCTCCCAGTAATGACTGTCATTCGAAGAAAAGACTTGCAATTCTATAGCACCTTTCACATCCTCAGGATATCCCGAAGCGCTTTACAGCCAGTGCAGTACTTTTGAAGTGTTGTCACTGTTGTAATGTAGGAAACGCAGCAGCCAATTTGCGCACAGCAAGATCCCACAAACAGCAGTGTGATAAATGACCAGATCGTCTGTTTTTAAGTGGTGTTGGTTGAGGGATAAATTTTAGCCCCGGGGAGAACTCCCCCCTGCTCTTCTTCCAATAGTGGCATGTAATATTTTACGTCCACCTGAGAGGGGCAGACGGTTTGACGTCTCGTCTGAAAGACGGCACCTCCGACAGTGCGGCACTCCCTCAGTGCTGCACCGGGAGCGTCGGCCTGGATTTTGTGTTCAAGCCTCTGGAGTGGGACTCGAACCCACGAGCTTCTGACATCCAAGGGCAAGAGAGAGAGAGAGAGAGTGCCAGCTACTGAACCACAACGGACACTTCACTTGAGGTAATGATTAGTCTCAGTCCCTGACACTCCAACCCGCCAGCCTTAAACTTAGGGGGGATGTGGTGACAGCTCATCGCGTTAGCTACATCGGGGTCCTAAGATGTACCTACGACCCTGACGTAACTTTCAGGCGCCAACGGGTGAGCGCGCGGCCGCTGACACCGGGCGTTCGGAGGCTTTGAGGGTCGGAGAAACGGCAGAGCTGAGTGTTCTGATTTCTCCAAAACAGATTTTTTTTTTGCGGGTCCAAAAAAAAAATCCCCCACGAGATTCCAGCAATTCTTCGGCGTGAGATTGTTCATTTAGTGCAGCGTTAAAGCAGCTTCGGGCTGTCGGGCCCATTGGGCCTGTCCAACACCCGATGAATCAGAACATTGATTCAACTTGGTCAGAACATTGAATGCAGGAGTTGGGATGTCTTGTTGAAGTTGTACAAGACATTAGTAAGGCTACACTTGGAGTACTGTGTACAGTTCTGGTCACCCTATTATAGAAAGGATATTATTAAACTAGAAAGAGTGCAGAAAAGATTTACTAGGATGCTACCGGGACTTGATGGTTTGACTTATAGGGAGAGGTTAGATAGACTGGGACTTTTTTCCCTGGAGAGTAGGAGGTTTAGGGGTGATCTTATAGAAGTCTATAAAATAATGAGGGGCATAGATAAGGTAGATAGTCAAAATCTTTTCCCAAAGGTAGGGGAGTCTATAACGAGGGGGCATAGATTTAAGGTGAGAGGAGAGAGATACAAAAGGGTCCAGAGGGGCAGTTTTTTCACTCAAAGGGTGGTGAGTGTCTGGAACGAGCTGCCAGAGGCAGTAGTAGAGGCGGGTACAATTTTGTCTTTTAAAAAGCATTTGGACAGTTACATGGGTAAGATGGGTATAGAGGGATATGGGCCAAATGCAGGCAATTGGGACTAGCTTAGTGGTATAAACTGGGCGACATGGACATGTTGGGCCGAAGGGCCTGTTTCCATGTTGTAAACTTCTATGATTCTATGATTCTATGAATCCCTCCTGGGTGAATGTGTGGAGGTTTCTAGCCTGCCTAAGTCCAGGCAGGATGGAAACGCGGGTTTGTGTGACTGACCCACTGCAGCGGCCTGTCCCATCGAGTGTCTTTTACATTTCTCAGCCACATCACTAGGTGGAGCACCTTGCAGCAGCAGAGAAACCTCGGAACAGGAGTCGGCCATTCAGCCCCTCGAGCCTGCTCCGCCATTTGATAAGATCATGGCTGATCTGTGATCTAACTCCATATACCTGCCTTTGGCCCATATCCCTTAATACCTTTGGTTGCCAAAAAGCTATCTCTCTCAGATTTAAATTTAGCAATTGAGCTAGTATCAATTGCCGTTTGCGGAAGAGAGTTCCAAACTTCTACCACCCTTTGTGTGTAGAAATGTTTTCTAATCTCACTCCTGAAAGGTCTGGCTCTAATTTTTAGACTGTGCCCCCTACTCCTAGAGCATGTGACCAGGATGGACCTGAGGTCATCGATTGCTCTGGCTCTCGCCCAACATCTCAGCTCAACTCCAGAGGCACCTGACCTCACCCATCCCGAGTAACCAACTGAGGGCCCTGAATATGGGGATTCTACACAATGGGAGTGAATGGGAAGGGGTTTGGTCCATTGGGATTCTGTACAATGGGAGTGAATGGGAAGGGGTTTGGTCCATTGGGATTCCGTACAATGGGAGTGAATGGGAAGGGGTTTGGTCCATTGGGATTCCATACAATGGGAGTGAATGGGAAGGGGTTTGGTCCATTGGGATTCCATACAATGGGAGTGAATGGGAAGGGGTTTGGTCCATTGAGATTCTGTACAATGGGAGTGAATGGGAAGGGGTTTGGTCCATTGGGATTCTGTACAGTGGGAGTGAATGGGAAGGGGTTTGGTCCACTGGGATTCTGTACAATGGGAGTGAATGGGAAGGGGTTTGGTCCATTGGGATTCTGTACAATGGGAGTGAATGGGAAGGGGTTTGGTCCATTGGGATTCTATACAATGGGAGTGAATGGGAAGGGGTTTGGTCCATTGGGATTCTGTACAATGGGAGTGAATGGGAAGGGGTTTGGTCCACTGGGATTATAAATGTAGATCAGATTGAATTGTTAGGTGGAATTATTTTCCCAACACACCATGAACTGTTTTTATTGAAGTTTTACCTTCGGAGGAAGTCTGCAAATCCACTTGGAGTCGTGACGTCTGGATGAGAGGAACAAACATCTCAGTAAATCGGCTGAATTCTCTCTCGTTAATTGCAGTAACTCCTCAAACAGCCAAGGCTACTGGCAGTGAAGGCAGAGGGACTGCCCCATCCACGCAGTTCAGAGTGAGTGAATCAGTCTGATTCATCAAACACAATTGGGAATGGGAGACAAGGAGTCCCATCTGGGGCCAGCAAACAAAGCACATCAGGCTCTTCCACCTCAGGGGAGAAGGAGGGGTTTGTATTGGTGCGAGCTCCCGTAGGACATTGTCCTGAGTGAGTTAACATCTCACTGTCCCATCAAACACTCCCAGGGCAGGTACAGCACGGGTTAGATACAGAGTAAAGCTCCCTCTACACTGTCCCATCAAACACTCCCAGGGCAGGTACAGGGTTAGATACAGAGTAAAGCTCCCTCTACACTGTCCCATCAAACACTCCCAGGGCAGGTACAGGGTTAGATACAGAGTAAAGCTCCCTCTACACTGTCCCATCAAACACTCCCAGGGCAGGTACAGGGTTAGATACAGAGTAAAGCTCCCTCTACACTGTCCCATCAAACACTCCCAGGGCAGGTACAGGGTTAGATACAGAGTAAAGCTCCCTCTACACTGTCCCATCAAACACTCCCCGGGGCAGGTACAGGGTTAGATACAGAGTAAAGCTCCCTCTACACTGTCCCATCAAACACTCCCAGGGCAGGTACAGCACGGGTTAGATACAGAGTAAAGCTCCCTCTACACTGTCCCATCAAACACTCCCAGGGCAGGTACAGCACGGGTTAGATACAGAGTAAAGCTCCCTCTACACTGTCCCATCAAACACTCCCAGGGCAGGTACAGGGTTAGATACAGAGTAAAGCTCCCTCTACACTGTCCCATCAAACACTCCCAGGGCAGGTACAGCACGGGTTAGATACAGAGTAAAGCTCCCTCTACACTGTCCCATCAAACACTCCCAGGGCAGGTACAGGGTTAGATACAGAGTAAAGCTCACTCTACACTGTCCCATCAAACACTCCCAGGGCAGGTACAGCACGGGTTAGATACAGAGTAAAGCTCCCTCTACACTGTCCCGTCAAACACTCGCAGGGCAGGTACAGGGTTAGATACAGAGTAAAGCTCCCTCGACACTGTCCCATCAAACACTCCCAGGGCAGGTATAGGGTTAGATACAGAGTAAAGCTCCCTCTACACTGTCCCATCAAACACTCCCAGGGCAGGTACAGGGTTAGATGCAGAGTAAAGCTCCCTCTACACTGTCCCATCAAACACTCCCAGGGCAGGTACAGGGTTAGATACAGAGTAAAGCTCCCTCTACACTGTCCCATCAAACACTCCCAGGGCAGGTACAGCACGGGTTAGATACAGAGTAAAGCTCCCTCTACACTGTCCCATCAAACACTCCCAGGGCAGGTACAGGGTTAGATACAGAGTAAAGCTCCCTCTACACTGTCCCATCAAACACTCCCAGGGCAGGTACAGCACGGGTTAGATACAGAGTAAAGCTCCCTCTACACTGTCCCATCAAACACTCCCAGGGCAGGTACAGGGTTAGATACAGAGTAAAACTCCCTCTACACTCTCCCATCAAACACACCCAGGGCAGATCCAGCATGGTTAAATACAGAGTAAAGCTCCCTCTACACTGTCCCATCAAACACTCCCAGGGCAGGTACAGCACGGGTTAGATACAGAGTAAAGCTCCCTCTACACTGTCCCATCAAACACTCCCAGGGCAGGTACAGGGTTAGATACAGAGTAAAGCTCACTCTACACTGTCCCATCAAACACTCCCAGGGCAGGTACAGCACGGGTTAGATACAGAGTAAAGCTCCCTCCACACTGTCCCGTCAAACACTCCCAGGGCAGGTACAGGGTTAGATACAGAGTAAAGCTCCCTCGACACTGTCCCATCAAACACTCCCAGGGCAGGTACAGGGTTAGATGCAGAGTAAAGCTCCCTCTACACTGTCCCATCAAACACTCCCAGGGCAGGTACAGGGTTAGATACAGAGTAAAGCTCCCTCTACACTGTCCCATCAAACACTCCCAGGGCAGGTATAGGGTTAGATACAGAGTAAAGCTCCCTCTACACTGTCCCATCAAACACTCCCAGGGCAGGTACAGGGTTAGATGCAGAGTAAAGCTCCCTCTACACTGTCCCATCAAACACTCCCAGGGCAGGTACAGGGTTAGATACAGAGTAAAGCTCCCTCTACACTGTCCCATCAAACACTCCCAGGGCAGGTATAGGGTTAGATACAGAGTAAAGCTCCCTCTACACTGTCCCATCAAACACTCCCAGGGCAGGTACAGGGTTAGATGCAGAGTAAAGCTCCCTCTACACTGTCCCATCAAACACTCCCAGGGCAGGTACAGGGTTAGATACAGAGTAAAGCTCCCTCTACACTGTCCCATCAAACACTCCCAGGGCAGGTACAGGGTTAGATACAGAGTAAAGCTCCCTCTACACTGTCCCATCAAACACTCCCAGGACAGGTACAGGGTTAGATACAGAGTAAAGCTCCCTCTACACTGTCCCATCAAACACTCCCAGGGCAGGTACAGGGTTAGATACAGAGTAAAACTCCCTCTACACTCTCCCATCAAACACACCCAGGGCAGATCCAGCATGGTTAAATACAGAGTAAAGCTCCCTCTACACTGTCCCATCAAACACTCCCAGGGCAGGTACAGCACGGGTTAGATACAGAGTAAAGCTCCCTCTACACTGTCCCATCAAACACTCCCAGGGCAGGTACAGGGTTAGATACAGAGTAAAGCTCACTCTACACTGTCCCATCAAACACTCCCAGGGCAGGTACAGCACGGGTTAGATACAGAGTAAAGCTCCCTCTACACTGTCCCGTCAAACACTCCCAGGGCAGGTACAGGGTTAGATACAGAGTAAAGCTCCCTCGACACTGTCCCATCAAACACTCCCAGGGCAGGTACAGGGTTAGATGCAGAGTAAAGCTCCCTCTACACTGTCCCATCAAACACTCCCAGGGCAGGTACAGGGTTAGATACAGAGTAAAGCTCCCTCTACACTGTCCCATCAAACACTCCCAGGGCAGGTATAGGGTTAGATACAGAGTAAAGCTCCCTCTACACTGTCCCATCAAACACTCCCAGGGCAGGTACAGGGTTAGATGCAGAGTAAAGCTCCCTCTACACTGTCCCATCAAACACTCCCAGGGCAGGTACAGGGTTAGATACAGAGTAAAGCTCCCTCTACACTGTCCCATCAAACACTCCCAGGGCAGGTATAGGGTTAGATACAGAGTAAAGCTCCCTCTACACTGTCCCATCAAACACTCCCAGGGCAGGTACAGGGTTAGATGCAGAGTAAAGCTCCCTCTACACTGTCCCATCAAACACTCCCAGGGCAGGTACAGGGTTAGATACAGAGTAAAGCTCCCTCTACACTGTCCCATCAAACACTCCCAGGGCAGGTACAGGGTTAGATACAGAGTAAAGCTCCCTCTACACTGTCCCATCAAACACTCCCAGGACAGGTACAGGGTTAGATACAGAGTAAAGCTCCCTCTACACTGTCCCATCAAACACTCCCAGGGCAGGTACAGCACGGGTTAGATACAGAGTAAAGCTCCCTCTGCACTGTCCCATCAAACACTCCCAGGACAGGTACAGGGTTAGATACAGAGTAAAACTCCAACCTCATTACAATTCCCGTCCCGCACATCATGTGATATTTTCCATTTCTGACACTGTACTTGCCTGAAGACGGGTTTTGTAATGTGGTTTGAATTAAGTTGATTAGAATGTTGGATTATGGTTTCAGAGAGTTTTAATACTTGCCTGTGTTGAGACATTCGTCCGTCTGAAAAAGAGAAGAGTGTCATTACCAGCAACCCAGGGGTAACGGAACCTTACACACCAACCCAGGGGTAACGGAACCTTACACACCAACCCAGGGGTAACGGAACCTTACACACCAACCCAGGGGTAACGGAACCTTACACACCAACCCAGGGGTAACGGAACCTTACACACCCACTCAGGGGTAACGGAACCTTACACACCAACCCAGGGGTAACGGAACCTTACACACCAACCCAGGGGTAACGGAACCTTACACACCAACCCAGGGGTAACGGAACCTTACACACCCACTCAGGGGTAACGGAACCTTACACACCAACCCAGGGGTAACGGAACCTTACACACCCACTCAGGGGTAACGGAACCTTACACACCAACCCAGGGGTAACGGAACCTTACACACCCACTCAGGGGTAACGGAACCTTACACACCCACCCAGGGGTAACGGAACCTTACACACCAACCCAGGGGTAACGGAACCTTACACACCCACTCAGGGGTAACGGAACCTTACACACCCACTCAGAGGTAGGATGGAGTATTTGTAACTTAGTGATGATTCTCAGAGGCTCTGACCACAGTGTATCAGTGAATCGGAGAGGCAGGAAAGGGTGTGTCACAGACCAGAGGCTTATCACACACAAAGTAACCATTTGGCCCATCAGGTCTGTGCTGGCTCTTTGCTGGAGCAATCCCAAACTAATCCCATTGTCCCACTCTCTCCCCATAGCCCTGTATCAATCCCAAACTAATCCCACTGCCCCACTCTCTCCCCATAGCCCTGTATCAATCCCAAACTAATCCCACTGCCCTGCTCTCTCCCCATAGTCCTGTATCAATCCCAAACTAATCCCACTGCCCCACTCTCTCCCCATAGCCCTGTATCAATCCCAAACTAATCCCACTGCCCTGCTCTCTCCCCATAGTCCTGTATCAATCCCAAACTAATCCCACTGCCCCACTCTCTCCCCATAGCCCTGTATCAATCCCAAACTAATCCCACTGCCCCACTCTCTCCCCGTAGCCCTGTATCAATCCCACACTAATCCCACTGCCCCACTCTCTCCCCATAGCCCTGTATCAATCACAAACTAATCCCACTCCCATGCTCTCTCCCCATAGCCCTGTATCAATCCCAAACTAATCCCACTGCCCCACTCTCTCCCCATAGCCCTGTATCAATCCCAAACTAATCCCACTGCCCCACTCTCTCCCCATAGCCCTGTATCAATCCCAAACTAATCCCACTGCCCCACTCTCTCCCAATAGCCCTGTATCAATCCCAAACTAATCCCACTGCCCCACTCTCTCCCAATAGCCCTGTATCAATCACAAACTAATCCCACTGCCCCACTCTCTCCCCATAGCCCTGTATCAATCCCACATTAATCCCACTGCCCCACTCTCTCCCCATAGCCCTGTATCAATCACAAACTAATCCCACTGCCCCACTCTCTCCCCATAGTCCTGTATCAATCCCAAACTAATCCCACTGCCCCACTCTCTCCCCATAGCCCTGTATCAATCCCAAACTAATCCCACTGCCCCACTCTCTCCCCATAGCCCTGTATCAATCCCCAATCTAATCCCACTGCCCCACTCTCTCCCCGTAGCCCTGTATCAATCACAAACTAATCCCACTCCCATGCTCTCTCCCCATAGTCCTGTATCAATCCCAAACTAATCCCACTGCCCCACTCTCTCCCCATAGCCCTGTATCAATCCCAAACTAATCCCACTGCCCCACTCTCTCCCCATAGCCCTGTATCAATCCCACATTAATCCCACTGCCCCACTCTCTCCCCATAGTCCTGTATCAATCACAAACTAATCCCACTGCCCCACTCTCTCCCCATAGCCCTGTATCAATCCCAAACTAATCCCACTGACCTGCGCTCTCCCCATAGCCCTGTATCAATCCCACATTAATCCCACTGCCCCACTCTCTCCCCATAGCCCTGTATCAATCCCAAACTAATCCCACTGCCCCACTCTCTCCCCATAGCCCTGTATCAATCCCAAACTAATCCCACTGCCCCACTCTCTCCCCATAGCCCTGTATCAATCCCAAACTAATCCCACTGCCCCCCTCTCTCCCCATAGTCCTGTATCTGCCTCTGCTTTAAAGATTTATCCAATTTTGCCTTAAAAGGTACAATGGTCTCTGCCTCAGCCTCTCCCTGTGGAAAAGCATTTCATGCTCCAATAAACCCTCTGTATTAAGATATTTATCCTATCCTCTCTCCTCACTCTCTTAGTGTCAGGGTCGAAACATATAGACATAAAACCATGTGATAACTTTATTAATAATTATTTTTGCCGAGGTGGGGGGGAATTTATTTGAAATCTTACCAATATTTTTGCCATTTTCTTCATGAGTTCAGGAGGTGGGTTAATGAAATCCACAAAACCTCCCAACAATGAATCTGTGATCACAAAGAGGGAAAAAAACATATACAGGTTTCCCCGAGTGAATAAAATAAAATCCCAAAGCATCCACTTCCTGTCCAAAAAACCTTACTTCCTGTTATCACACCTTTTGTGTCAACCTTTCCCATTATAAATTCCTATGTCAACATTTTTAATGGAAACTGCCTATGTAAACTCGTCACGTTGTAATTACACTCTCCCACCAGTGGTGGTGCTGTAGTGCCACAGTTTTGCATCTCCCAGCTCCCCATTCTATATAAATCCTGTGTCTGTACGCTCTGGTCCCACTATCTCCCCCCCACCCACCCATCTCTCCACCTGAAGACTGTACTTGGTCTGAACTCTGTTTAACACCATGGGAGATTGATCAGTAAATTCAAAAAAAAAGACAAACCAAGGACAAAAATGGCCATTTGGCTCGTCCTCTAGTACAAAACTCTCCCAGTCTGACACCCAACTGTGTCCCTAAAGTCTCCTGGCCTGGCAGATATTCCCAGACATTTCTCACTCTCTTTTTCTACCTTTGACTCTCTGGCTCACTCTCTCTCTACTTCGCTCTCTCTCTACATTTGGCTCTTTCTATCTCTCTCTCTCCCTCTGTCCCTCTCTCTCTCTCTACCTCTGTCTCTCCTTCTGTCTCTCTCTCCCTCTGCCTCTCTTTCCCCCTGCCTTTCTCTACCCATCTCCCTCCCTCTCTCCATCTGTCTGTCTCTCTCCCTCTGACTCTGTCTCTACCTCTCTCTCTCTCCCTCTGACTCTCTGTCTGACTCTCCCTCTCTCTCTACCTGTCTCCCTCCCTCTCTCCCTCTGTCCCTCTCTCCATCTGTCTCTCTCTACCCGTCTCCCTCCCTCTCTCCCACTGTCCCTCTCTCCATCTGTCTCTCTCTACTCGTCTCCCTCTCTCTCTCCCTCTGTCCCTCTCTCCCTCTGTCTCTACCTCTCTCTCTACCCGTCTCCCTCCCTCTCTCCCTCTGTCTCTCTACTCGTCTCCCTCCCTCTCTCCCTCTATCTCTCTCTACCCGTCTCCCTCCCTTTCTCCCCATCTCTCTCTACTCGACTCCCTCCCTTTCTTCCTCTGTATCTCCCTCTATCTCTCTCTACCTGTCTCCTTCCCACTCTCCCTCTGTCTCTCTCTCTCTCCCTCTCTCCTTCTGTCTCTCTCTCACTCCCTCCCTCTCTCTCTCTCTCCCTCTGTCTCTCTCTCCCTCCCTCTCTCCCTCTGTCTCTCTCTCACTCTATCTCTCTCTCTCCCTCCCTCTCTCCCACTGTCTCTCTCTCCCTCTCTCTCTCCCTCCCTCTCTCTCTCCCTCTATGTCTCTCTCTCTCCCTCTCTCTCTCTCTCTCTGTCTCCCTCCTTCTCTCCCTCTGTCTCTCTCTCTTGTAAAATTGTTTACAATTGTCAACCCCAGTCCATCACCGGCATCTCCACATCATCTCTCTCTCTGTCTGTCTCTCTCTCCCTCTATCTCTCTCTCCCTCCCTCTCTCCCTCTCTCTGTC
Organism: Heptranchias perlo; assembly: GCF_035084215.1. Lineage (NCBI taxonomy): Eukaryota > Metazoa > Chordata > Chondrichthyes > Hexanchiformes > Hexanchidae > Heptranchias > Heptranchias perlo. The sequence goes on along the minus strand of NC_090368.1, from coordinate 2,742,962 downwards.
TGTCTCTCTCTCCCTCTATCTCTCCCTCTCTCTCCCTCTATCTCTCCCTCTCTCTCTCTCCCTCTATCTCTCTCTCCCTCTCCCTCCCTCTGTCTCTCTCTCTCCCTTTCCCTCCCTCCCTCCCTCTCTCTCTCTCTCCCTCCCTCTCTCCCTCTCTCCCTCTCTCTCTCTCCCTCTGTCTCTCTCTCCCTCTCTCCCTCTGTCTCCCTCTGTCGCTCTCTCCCTCTGTCTCTTTCTCCCTCCCTCTGTCCCTGTCTCTCTCTCCCTCTATCTCTCTCTCTCCCTCTCTCTCTCCCACTGTCTCTCTCTCCCTCTCTCTCTCTCTCCCTCTATCTCTCTCCCTCTCTCTCTCCCTCCATCTCTCTCTCCCTCTCTATCTCTCTCCCTCTATCTCTCTCTCTCTCTCCCTCTCCCTCCCTCTGTCTCTCTCTCTCCCTTTCCCTCCCTCCCTCCCTCTCTCTCTCTCTCCCTCCCTCTCTCCCTCTCTCTCTCTCTCCCTCTGTCTCTCTCTCCCTCTGTCTCTCCCTCTGTCTCCCTCTCTCTCTCTCCCTCCCTCTCTCCCTCTGTCTCCCTCTGTCGCTCTCTCCCTCTGTCTCTTTCTCCCTCCCTCTGTCCCTCTGTCTCTCTCTCTCTCCCTCTCTCTCTCCCACTGTCTCTCTCTCCCTCTCTCTCCCTCTATCTCTCTCCCTCTCTCTCTCCCTCCATCTCTCTCTCTCCCTCCATCTCTCTCCCTCTCTCTCTCTCTGTCTCTCCCTCCATCTCTCTCTATCTCTCTCTCTCTCTCCCACTGTCTCTCTCTGTCTCTATCTCTCTCTCCCTCTATCTCTCTCCCTATCTCTCTCCCTCTCTCTCTCTGTCTCTCTCTCTCTGTCTCTCTCTCTCTCTCTCTCCCCTGTTCTATTTTTCCTGATTTCATTGTCCGTACCTGAACACAGTCCCCACAGTATCAGGACTAAGATATATTTCTTCATTTCCAATACCACGCCCAACACCTTCATCCTCTTTTTGTCTGGTGAAGATTAAATAGATGTATTCACTCTGTGAATGAAAGGGGAACGAAATTAAATCCGGCCATGAATACAGACCCAGCTCACAACGTTCTGCCCCCCTTGTTCTGGACTCTCTCCCACCAGAGGAAATAGTTTCTCTCCATCGACCCTATCGAATCCTTTAATCATCTTAAACACCTCGATTAGATCACCCTCTATACTCGAGGGAATACAAGCCCGGTCTGTGCGACCTGGCCTTGTAATTTAACCCTTTTAACCCCGGTCTCATTCTGGTGAATCTGCGCTGCCCCCCCTCCAGGGCCGATATATCCTTCCTGAGGGGACGGTGCCCTGAACCGAACTCTAAGTGAGGTCCAGATAACATCCTTGCCCAAAGATTTGGAGCAAATTGACCAGCCAGCCCGATAATAAGAGGGCCCTCTTCATTAAAAGGGGTCCTGCCAGCACTGACTCTTGCTGGCTTACAAATTCCACAGGCCCCAGTTACTCTCCAGTATCCCCCGCTTTGTCCCTCCAGCCGGGGCTCAGTGGGTCTCACCCTCTCGCTCCTGAGTCAGGAGGTCGTGGGTTCGAGCCCCACTCCAGAGACTTGAGCACGTAATCCAGGCCGCCGCTCCCCAGTGCCAGTACTGAAGGAGTGCTGCACTGTCAGAGGTGCCGTCTTTCAGATGAGACGTTAAACCGAGGCCCCGTCTGCTCGTCTCAGGTGGATGTAAAAGATCCCAAGGACATTAATGGAAGAAAAGCAGGGGAGTTCTCCCCTGGGGCCAATATTTATCCCTCAACCAACATCACTAAAACAGTTGATCTGGTCATTATCTCATTCCTGTTTGTGGGATCTTGCTGTGCGCAAAGCGGCTACTGCCTTTCCTACATTTAGAACAGTGACCACATTTTTAAAAAGTACTTCATTGGCTGTAAAGCGCTTTGGGACGTCCTGAGGTGGTGAAAGGCGCGATAGAAAGGCAAGTTTTTCTTTCTCTATGGACCTAGTTCGTGTCATTCAACTGTGCAGGCATCACAGAGATGCCTGATCCCACCCTCACCCATGCCGAGCCCACACACTGTGAGGCAGGGCTGCTCGCACTGTTGGATCAGTGCCCGAGCTGGTGATACAGTTCGCATCGCCAAAACCTCGCTTCCTCGCGCCTGGTGTCATCGTCCGCCATGTCCTCCTCCCCATCCCACCCTCCGCGGTTCATGCACTGACCCTCACTCCTTAAAACACCGCTCCCACGGCCCGTGGGAAACACCAGCCACCTCCCAAACCCGCCACCTCCGCCTCCTAGAAGGACAAGGGCAGCAGGCACATGGGAACAACACCACCTGCACGTTCCCCTCCGAGTCACACACCATCCCGACTTGGAAATATATCGGCCGTTCCTTCATCGTCCCTGGGTCAAAATCCTGGAACTCCCTTCCTAACAGCACTGTGGGAGAACCTTCACCACACGGACTGCAGCGGTTCAAGAAGGCGGCTCACCACCACCTTCTCAAGGGGCAATTAGGGGATGGGCAATAAATGCCAGCCTCCCCAGCGACGCCCACATCCCCAAGAATGAATTATATTTAAAAAAAACCCTCTCTGTTTAGAGACAAACCTCGACTCCTCCCGCCCACCACAGCAGAGACCACCCACTAGTACCTCACCCCAGCGGCCATTCTACACACCCGGGTCAGGGCAGATATTCGACTACAAAGGCATCGCAGGCCAGTCCCACCCTCTCCCCGCTTCACATCTGCGCACGAGCTTTCAATAAGGAAGCGGTGGGGGGGGTGGAGATAGTGATCGGAAGCAGGAAAGCTCGGCTGATTATTTTTCCCTTCCCAAACTCTAACCCACGGACTCTGGGTGAAATGCTGCTCTCCCACCACCGCCCGAGTGTACCGGGCTAGTTCTGCACAAACCCGGCACCTTCCACTCCGGGGAGCTGCATTTACCCCGTGAGTAAAGGGTGGACGGAGGTGGGGGAGACTGATCTCTGTCTCCAACTCACCTTGGGAAATCTGTGCGTTGCTTTATTTGATTTAATGCTCTGAGTCAGATTGTCTGGTGCAGTTTTAATTCGGTAAAAGAAGAGATAATTAATCTACGTCTATTTTTTCCTGCTTTCTGAAATTGAATACCTTTGGGTTTGAAGTTATCTAAAACACTCCTGCTTGTATCACTTTGATCTGTGCAGGTTACTCATTAAACTTTCATTGGTTGGTTAATTATTCATCACTAACAGACTGGGCTAAAAATTAAAACTCCTTCAATGATTTGCCCCCCTCCCCATCCACGGCTCTCCGGATCCTCGCACAAACCCCCAGCTCATCCACGGCTCTCCGGATCCTCGCACAAACCCCCAGTTCTTCATGTGTGAGTCTGGAAGATAATCGGCCGTGGGTGACATCACAGCTGAGCCCAATCCTGTTCTCTCTCTTTGTCTCACACACGCACACAATTACACACACACAGACACAATTACACACACACACAATTACACACACACAGACACAATTACACACACACACAATTACACACACACAATTACACACACACACACAATTACACACACAGACAATTACACACATACAGACACAATTACACACACACAAACAATTACACACACACAGACACAATTACACACACGCACACAATTACACACAGAGATATACACAGACACAGACATAGATACACACACAGACACACACACAATTACACACATCAATACACACACACACACACACATATATAGGTACACACCCGATACACACACACACACACACACACATAGATACACACAGGTACACACCCGATACACACACACATAGATACACACAGGTACACACCCGATATACACACACACACACACATATACATAGATACACACAGGTACACACACCGTTACACACACACAGACACAAACACATACACACAGATACACACACACATAGATACACACAGATACACACACACATAGATACACACAGGTACACACACACTGATTATATACACACACACACACTCACAGATACATACACACACACATAGATACAAACACACTGATATACACACACTGATATACACACACACTCACAGATACATACACAACACAGAAACACACAACACAGATACACACACACTAATATACACACATAGATAAACACAGATATTCACACTCATAGATACATACACAACACAATTACACACACTGATATACACGCACAGATATACACAAACACACCCGCTGATAAACACACAAACACACAGACTTTTCCCCCTTCCTAAACCAGGTGATGCAGAGACCACTGTGGCCCTCACCATTACCCTGGCTCAGATCAGCTAACTCAGCACAGACTGGGTCTGTTTGTCTCAGTACCATCCCGGGCAGTGCCCTTACCCCCCTGACCTCGACCTCCTGGTTCTGTGAATGTACTTTTCAATGACGAGGCTCCCACAGAGTGGGCGGTCTGTGGGGAGGGGGTCAGGGGAACGAGCCTTTCAGTAACAAGCATATCGAATTTTAATTTCATAACTTGAATTTTCCATCCTCCCTTTCACCCAGTCATCCCACCTTCAGTCTAACAGTCGAAGAAACAGCACAGACTGAGTCTCGACCGAGAGGGAAAGCCAGCTTCATTTCCTTCACCTTTTTGCAAATGCCCGACAGAAATCCAACAGCCCGTCGGAAAGAAATTTAAATCAAATTAACGAAAAGTCCCAGTTAATTCGCCTCTTTCACCCCTGTCTCGAGGAGCTGCAGGTGTTCTGTTGCGTCTCTCACTGATGGCAGAGAGACAGAGGCACAGAGAGAGAGAGAGAGAACAGGTTAATCCAGCCCACCTTATGAAACCCTGGGTGAGAAGAGGAGAGAGAGAGAGATCAACTCACCTGGACACACGCACTGGTACTGGGAGCAGACAACGCAGCGCACTGAGAGAGGAGACAGTTCATCAGCTCAGATCTCAATATCCCAACCCTGACCACTCCCTCCCTCCCTCCCTCCCCTGA